>NC_081191.1:91350257-91673591 GCF_902713425.1 Acipenser ruthenus | reverse complement strand
ATTTCTATATGTGACCACTCAAGTATTCAGTGTATACACAGCCTTGATGCCTATATCTGTCTAACAGGATATCAAATTTATAAATGTTTGAACAACAAAGTGTCACAAAGACGGCCGGAGTGGGTGGCGTCAGACCAGAAGCAGGGAGTAAACAGACAGAGACTTGGGGTTTTGGTGGAGCTGAGCGAATGGTTTCGCTCAGCATTTAATAAAACAGCACAGAAAATAAAAGGTTTGAACAGACAAAAACACTGGACACGGCACTTGCGCCAAAATAAAGAGACAAACAAAAACGAACACACACTAACAAACAGGGATGAACAAACACGGTGAGTAAAGCAATATTTACATTCTTTCTTTCTTATTATTCACTTTTTAGTTTCTCCTCTCTCTCCCGTTCTCCACTCACCGAACACCTAACCCTGAGTGACAGAAACGTGCATCTATATATACTGTTGTGCTGGGATTCAATTACTAATTAATTACTCACTTGAATCCCAGCACGTGAATTCATTACGTGAAACCCAGTGTTCACATATTATATTTTAAATGCACGTGCGTGATGTGCAATCCCGTGCCTAAATACAAATATACACTTTTTAAATACACGTGAAACACAGACCCGTTTATATCCCGTGTACCAATGACTATACACCGACATTAACACACGCACGCATCATACAAATGCACACAGGGACGGGGCACATTGCCACACAAAGCTTTCCAATATTTGTCTTCCCATCTGCCCCCTGCTATAAACCTATAGACATTTGTGTTCCCCCTTCTGCAATCATGACTATTTTACCCCTTGAGACTTTACATAAGGCATGTTGGCCTGCCTGTGAAGCAAAGTCTTTGGGATTACATATACAATATCAGCTTTTCAGCTATTCCAAGCTATTCAAAGTTTGCTTTGATATTCTTCTCAGCTATGTTGAATGACAGTAATTATATAGGTCTATAACCCTTTGAATTAAATTGTTGGGGCCCAATGTTCAAATCTACTGCTTGCACCTTGCCATACATCCCTGTACAACATGTATTTTCAAACAGATTCTGTCCCAAAAGGTCAAGGTGGTGGCAATCTTCATGTAGTGAATGGAGTGAATTGTAGGGCAATTTTCCTGCATAAAGACATGGTTGTTTGGTTGTCAATCTTTCCAAGACCTTTGAACCTAGCTGATCGTGAAAGCATAAAACCTAGCAGGCTTGGGTTGATGACAACAGCCCTGGAATGGTTCAGGGATATGTTGTGAAACTGTGTCTCAGGAAATACTCTGTAGTCAGATATTGGTGTACCTCAGGGGTGCATATTACTGTAGGCCATTTTTGTCAGTGTTCTACAGTATTATCTGAATGCAGATCGAGTGCTAGCTGTACATGGAAAACAAGTCAAATTCTAAGTTCATAACCTCACAGAATAACTTAAACAGAACTTGCAATTGTCAGCAGCATTTTTTTCTAAAAGGGGATAAAAACCCATAAAATAAAATTGTGCTATTGACTCACTGGAGTAAAAAAGCTTTGTGTATTCCTCCTATTAGATCCTATTGGGTTTGATAATTGATCATTTAATGTATGTACTGCCTCCTGCTTTTGGACTCCCTTGTAAACATGTTATACCTCAATGGTGCTTTCTGGAGCTAAACCTAAATAATAAAAGTAAGAATTTGTACTAATACTATGCAATGTTTTAAAGACAAAAAAAATATCAGTTTTCTTTTAAAATGCTATTTTATAGTCATACTGAAATAAAATGCTTTAAACTGTATTTATTTTGGTTAAAAGCACCTTGATTACAAGAGACATCAAAGACAGGAGCAACAGAGCAAACCAGACTTTCAAATTATGTTAAATTTGAGCCATTGTGTGGAATATTGGGCAGTTCCAAGAAAGTTTGTTTGGGTCTTATTCAGTTGCATGGGCAAGGGCATGTCTTTTTGCATGTGGTTGCTAGTTACAGTTTGTTCTTTATGGTAAGCTTTTACAATTTCAATCAAAACTTTCTTCATAGAACATTTCATATTGTTGTTGTTGTTGTTATTTAGGTTTTGCTGTGCTATTTGTTCAGTGTATTGAGACTGCATGAGCTTGGGTGCTTCCTTGTTGGATATTTTGATTAATTGTTACTTCTGTTTGTTAATAATAAAGGTGCACAGACAAGCATTTACAACAACTGCAATCTTCTGCCTCCTGAGTTTATTACTCCTGCTGCTGGCCAGTCCTGGCCACAACTCTACCCTTTCAGTCTTACTTCCATTTTGTTTTCCAAAAATGATATGTTGCTACGCATTATGTTTTAGCCTTGCCATAGTTCAGGAGTTGGAATCCCTTTAACATTGTGTCCCTATTTTCATCAGCTCTGGGGGCTGGTGAAGCTAGCCACCAAGACTCCCCTTGATGGGTCTCCATGGTTAGTAAAAGCACTGCCCTTTGGATGGTCATTTCAATACCTCAATGGACACTCCAGACCTACCATACAATCATTTATCCAGCCCTTCATGTATCCAGAACTTCATGTAAAATATAGAAAAGTAATGATTTTTCCCAGTCCTTCCACTCACTCAAATTCATATGGAATGGATGCATAATGGAGGCATTATACATGAGCTATTTTAACGAAGTATGCTGCAGTATGCAATGTCTAAACTAAGGGAAAAAGGGGAAGCTAAACAATCCATCTGCCCTCCAATTTTCTCTGCTCGGAAACAGGTGGGAGAAATGCTAAATAAGTGTCAAGAGGCACTTTTACCATTATTCATAATTCAAACTCCATAGCCTCTCACTGACACAATTTTAATCATAAAACACACATCCTATGTAGAAGTACATTTTGCAATGTTGTGCCAACATTAACAAATATATTTATTTTGCATTTCTGATTTTTTTTTTTAATGCACAAACTTGATGCTATCATCATTCTTCTTCTTTTTTTATTTTTCTATTTACCAAATGCCATGGACCAGCTGTTTTGTATGAAGAGCATACTACCAGTCTTCTTTTTCATGTTTAACATTCTTATTTGAGCAGCAAAGTGGCATTTTTGGTTTTGTTAAACACAATTTAACAAGCTGCTATTGACTAATTACACAGCTCATTAATGTTGTTGTTTAATGTACACTGCATCAGTATTGAGTCTCACTTCTTATAACTGTCAGACAGGCACATTTGGCTAAGGCTGTATTTTTCCAAGGCTTTCACGGAGTTCACGATTTCTGTCACTTATCTTAAAAATAAATACTGCAAACGTCTGCCTTATTGGCGCACTACCTGTTACACTGCATTCAGGAACCTGGCAGCCAGTTTAGTTTGCCTCCGGTAAATGATTGAACATGCTGCACAGAGCTGCATTTTGCTGATTTTTGCACAATATTTAAGTTACACATTTGGGAGAAAAACAGATTTATTATTGCAGTACCAAGGTGGAATTCCAAATGGGGTATATACATAGAGTATACATATGTTTTGAATGTTGACAAGAAAAACAAAACCGCTCAGAAACGTGTATGTACATGTTGTAATCTTTGTCCTCAATGATATATTAGAGGGGTGAAAACCAGTTATATGACTGATTTGAGTGATACTAATCAGTGTGATAATAACCAACATTGCATTGTAGTGAGCATAAGCGGAAGGTGACAGGAGCGATATTCAATAGTTTAACTACATTACAGATTACGGCGTGTGAGTGAGGTAGCCCTTGACTGTGTTGCTTAAAGAGGATCACATCTTATAATCTATTGTGGATTTTGTATTCCGTATTAGATAAGAAATAAAATAAAATGCACATTCTGGTAGTTATGAATGTCCTTTCAAATATGTGTATCCATGTCTTCCTCAGTGGCTGTAATGTTGTATGGAACCAAAAGTTAAATTTGAACCCAGCAACCAGGTTGTAATATAATATGGCTGATCACTCACATGGCAGGCACTAGCACCTGGGTTACAGACCAGGATATGTGACTATATGAAAATAAGTAATTACTATTGTATTTTTTTAATTGTTTAGGTTTACATATTTTTGCTTCGCCTTTACCATTAGAGAATAGAGTTGAAATGAATGTGCTACTGTTGCTCCTCAGATGCACTCGCTATAGCCACAAGTGTTCAAAACATCTGAATCTAACAAAATAATTCCATTACATTTGACCTAATATGTATTGCCATTTGCCATTACTTTATAGAGTTCACATTTTCTTATTTGAAAGTTTCACACATTGGGCTGATTTTGAAATTATTATTATTATTATTATTTTTTTAAATATAAACTAAGACTCTTAAGTTTATTTATTTAATATACTGTATATGACTTCCATTTATTTCATTTACAATAACTCAATCTCCCAGCATCTTCACACTTTGGTCGTCTTCCCAGTACCTATTGTTGATTTCAAAGTCAAATGCATTCCTTTATGCAATCTCTGCAGCATTGTAGTATCAGAAAGGAGCAGTCAATAAAAAAAAAACAAAAACATACAAACATTAGAATCACCTTCACCATTGTGTGTGAGTGTTACAAGAAAAAAAATATTTCTATAAAATGATGTCAGTTCACTTCAGGAAATATTTTACTAGAATTATATTGTTAGCTCTAGGTTTGGATTTTTTTTACTATAAAAGCTGTAATAAATGTGAAATTAAGTTATCCAAACTGTGTTGGGGTGTGTTGAATTGTGAGGTTGATGCCAAATTCTATGAAAAGTAAACAGTGATTAGGTGTCCATTGTCCTCTAAATAGGGGGCGTGTGTGTCAGTTCTGTGGCGTCCTGCACATATACTGGCAGCTAAAACCCTGCAATTATTTCGTTTTGAGAGTATAATCTGCAAACACATGTGGTATCTGCTTCTGCTCCTGGCTGGAATTTGTGTTGCTGTTTGAATCGGCGTTGAAATAGGTAAGTGGATTTTAGTTTATTTGTTAGTTAAAATCGTTGTCTGCTAAAAGTAACCATCTTGCACTTAGAAAATTGAAATTAAGTTATCCAAAACTGTGTTGGGGTGTGTTGAATTGTGAGGTTGATGCAAATTTTGAAGTAAGTACCTGCTGCACATATCGTTACCAACTCCTTCTCCCCCTACGCTGCCTGCTAAAAATTTCAAAATCTCCTTTCTCAATTGTTGTTCTCTTACTAACAAATCTCTGCTTCTCAACAAACTTATAACCGATACCAATCTTGATCTTCTCTGTCTAGCTGAAACCTGGCACTCTGTAAACGACATGCACTCGCTGCATCTAGCCACCCCAAAGGGCTATTCCCTCTTTGACAAACCTCACCTCACTGGCCAAGGCGGGGGCACTGCTGTTATTGCAAATTCTGTACTCGCTTCCTCAGTTCTTTCCTTGCTTGCCATTTCTTCATTTGAGCATCGCGCCATCAAGCTCCTCTCTCCCATGTCCCTCACCCTTGCTGTTATCTACTGTCCACCTAAGAGCAAATCTGCTTTTATTGCCGAGTTTTCTGAATTCCTCTCCCTCATCTGCACTTCTACTGACAAAATCCTACTCCTAGGTGACTTAAACATTCATGTTGACTTGCCTTCCTCCCCCCTAGTGACCGACTTCAACACACTCCTGGACTGTCTTGGACTCTCTCAATCTGTCAACGTCCCCAATCACACCCGAGGACATACCCTGGATCTGTCAACCAGAACTGTCAAGAAAGATCGAAACTGCCCATGGTATACCCTTGAACTTCGATTGCTTAAGTCTGCCTGCCACAAGCTTGAGCGCAAGTGGAGGTCGTCTGGACTAACGGTTCACAGAGAGATCTGGACCGACCATCTTGTTAGAAAGTCTGTAACAAAAGCAAATTTGCTTTAGATTATTATTGTTGATTCGTTGTAGATACAACTATTAAGACACCCACCGTGCTGGTATCACAGCGTCCCTAAACAGTATGTTAAAATGAATTAGTTCTGCACCGTATAAAAATTAGTTGATTTTGCCAGTGCTTGCTAGTCTATTAATTAGTTTTAAATGTAAAGCATTTTTGTTTTGGCTTTATTGTTAAAGTTTTCACACGTCCTACAATTATTAAATTACATTGTGATCATTCCACTGAGAGTTAGCAAATGCCTATCGTTAAAGTATACTGCAGCTACTAATCCTTTCCAATTACTGGTATCTTAAAATGAAGGACTATATAACGATAATGCTGTAACTCATTTTTAGAAGGCTGCCTTTATTTTTCTCCAAGTTGCTACAGTGTCATTGTAGATGCTATAATGAGTTACTGTAAATGAGATACAGTTTTAGAAGACAGATTTCATTAAGTAAACATTTATTTTAATGTTTTATAAATTCAAAGTAGAAATACAAAACTGTGCCCGACCCATGTTCTAACAAGGCTTTCCAGCACACACCGCTTAACTGGTACAGTAGGTGGGTTCACTTCAGACAACATGTGTAGTCACCAGTGGGTTGCTGAGGATTCAAAAGTTATCTTAAACAGCCTAATAGATATCCTTTAGAAGTTTAGAAGAGTCTCTGTCATAAATGGATAGGAAAGATCTATAAAGTTCATGGATTGATTGGTTGGAAAATGCTTGTGTAACATATTATTTGTCTCCTTTCAATCATTACTACGGAACCCCTAAAGGGACATGGTGTAAATTAAAAAGGGAGGCTACTACCTTGTGCACATGACTTACTATCTTGTGCGCACAAGGTAGTAGCCTCCAGTTTAAATGGTTTCCACCATGTACCTTTTCAGGTCCCATACATTACTGCCACACATACATCAAATTTATTTTCCATCATATCAAACACATGTTTTTGTGTCCTTCATAAACAAAACCAAAAGAAAGAAAGAAAAAAGCTGAAATGTTTATGACAGTTGTACATTCCAACTATTCTAATTAGCCCTCCCAATTGACATATCATTCTATGACAACATGAAAATAACCATGGTTGTTCTGGTTTTAGACCTGACCTCACCTGCCCTGTGGTGACTACACATGTTGTCTGAAGTGAACCCACCTAGTACCAGTTAAGCAGTGTGTGCTGGAAAGCCTTGTCAGAACATGGGTCAGGAAAGGGCACAGTGGCGGCCTTACCTGACAATTTCCTGTCTTTTTCAGAATTGTCAGCTCTTACCATCAAGTAAAACAAAGTTTTTTGTTTTTAATAATAGTGTTATTCGCCTCTTTGTTGGTTCTTTACTGGCAGTTAGTAATCTCCAGTTGCAACTATCCATGCATGTCATTATCCTCCAGTAAAGGACCAACAAGGAGGCCACTAACACTTACTTAGAACAATAATAATAATAATAATAATAAAAACCTGCAGAACTAATGTCAGTCCAAAAATATGAATATCTGTTAGCCAATTAGGTATGCTAGATTTAAAGATTGCTCTCATTCCCTGTGGGTAAAAAAGGCAGATCATTAGGCAGTGAAATTACTGAAGCAGATAGTTTCTAAAACTGATATACTTCAGCCATGAATGCTAAATGTGAGATTTACATTCTGCAGCTGGAACCAAACGGCACTTTTATGAATCCAATGTTCTTGTAATGCGAACTCTCATCATATTAGGGATATTAGTGTCTGTTTTACAGAGGGCAGCAAAAATTATTGACAGAACAGCAGTCTGTGCTCAGAAAGTCAAATTAGATAAAAGATAGTTAAAAGAAAGTCAATACAGTGCTTCTCTTAAAATCAGATTGTATTACTGAAGCTGCCAGGCTGCAGAAAGGCAAACAGATAAGATCAGCTTGGTCTTTGAAAAGAAGGACCCAGCTGCTCCCATTAATGCCAGCACTCCTTAATGGGCATCGTCACTGTCAATCATATATTTTGACATGAAATCAATAACATATGACCCGATTAAAGTTACTACTTCTGATTGGATCTATAGTAGCTAACCTATTTTAATTACAGAATCTCAGTGGTTTTTTTTTAATTTAATACTTTATAAGATGGCACAAATAGCCATCCTATTCATTTAAATGGGAGATCTGCAGTCACAGCCGTGCATCTGATAAACAATAACACATTGATAAAGAACCGGTGGGGCTTCTCACATTTAAAGACAAAAACATTGGTTTGTGTTGACTGTGAGTGACACCTTACCAATCAAGCCTGCCTGCCAGCTTGCATCTTCAGCAGCAGATGCGCTGTGCCTGAGTGTCTGAAGGGCTGGTGGTAAAATGTTTGCATATCTACAAAAATAAATGAACCTAATTCGGCCATAAGAAGTTTATTCAAGCCAATTTGTAGCCATTGCAACCAAAGTATAGTGATTATATTGCATGTTTGGAAGGATATATTAATTTATACTAAAACTTTTTTTTTTTTTTAATAAAATAGACATACAGCCAGTCATAAGCACAATAACACACTCCAAGGTGTGCATTACACTTAATCAGCGTGTGTTCTCATCTGGAGGTAGGCAGAACCGAGTGGAGTAGGTCTTGAAGAGGGTTAACAAGAGCAGCATAAATACTGTACTGGCTCTGCTGGGAAGACAGAGTAGGGACCTACACTTGAGCCTCCTTGCTGTGTGTACGGAACACAGCTCACATGCTTTGCGTAATTACAGCATATATTTGGACTGACATCCAATACAACCATATAAAACTCTGCAAGCATGTACTTTCTACTTCTAAATTACAATAAAACCTAGAGTTTATTTATACTGTACATATCTTTCACTTTGAAAACATTCCTAATAATTTGACAGAAACACATTATTATGGCACTACATGACTAAAATCACAGCATTAAAGAAAGAAAAGAAAACCTTGTGAGAGATCATACTGCAAACCCTGTAATTGCTCAAACTATCCGTAGTCTCATTAACATTTAAGGGAGACAGTGGTACTTGAAGCTACTGGCAGGTCTAATTGGCAAGCTGGGAATCACATTTACAAAGGTAACCTAGGCTTGGTATGCTACTGGCTACATAGATCAAAAGAGTCGGATAGGAAAATGCATTGTTAAGATATTGTATGCATTCATTACAGATTATCAAGTTATATTTTACATTTTATGCAGTGGATTTAGACCAAAAGCAGCGACTATTGCATTGTTTTTGTCTCAATTATTTCTTGTTCAATTTCACCCTTTTTATAGCACTTCTTAATTGGTAGTAAATCCGTGCTAACACACAGACACAGAATCCACATTAACAAAGGCAGTGGGGTAGCTGCAGGTCTGTACCAAATTCTTATGTTGAACTCCCTGATTGAAAAAAAAGCAGATGCCAGCATACATACTATGCACTGAGGTTATACTCTGTAGTTGTACACTATAGCAGTGAAAAGGTCAGACACAGGTGCATCCACATCAGCAGTATCAGCATTTTACATTTTGGCTTTTTACTTAAAGTAATTGGAAGCATTGACCATGTTTCCATCCAGACTTATGTTTTCATAACCAGTAGCCAACATTGAAAAAGGTACAATAACTTACAAGTTTCATTAAATATAGATGGTAACACACTTTCTCAAACAATTTTCTCATTTGTATGTGTATAATATATAAACACCTACACAATCACCAGTCCAACAGTGAGTGCTCCGGGTGCAAGTGGTGTTGTGAATACGTGAAAATAGTGCTAACAGTGGTGCAGTGCAGTCTGGTTTTGACAAATAACAACAGTTTATGAGACAGACAATACAACACTTAACACTCACGGTTTCGTTCGGACACACACCCTGATATACCTTCAGTCACGCTCCCTTTGGTAGTGAGTGCAGTCACGTCTCTTCCAGTATTGTGGATTCCCCCCTTTTTGGATGGCCAACTTCCGACTCACCCTGGAATGAACCATCCAGTCCGGGGCACACTGTTCCTGTTATACTGTGCCCTCACAAGTTGGGAGGGAGATTGTTGACTCGGATTCATTCGCTCTCTGTCACAATAATATATATATATATATATATATATATATATATATATATATATATATATATATATATATAGAGTCTATTCAGAGTGTGTGTGTGTCTTGCTTAGTTGACATCGTCTGATACATAGTTTTAGATTTTTTGTGAACTATGGTATGGAAACACAGAGACAAAGTGATTTGTTTCCTAGGAGTTTGTATTTAAAATAAAACAAGTTATGGAGTAAAACAAACATGCATTCTCAAAGTTTTTTATTCCATTCAAAATTTGCACAATTTGTCCAATCTGTTACTTTAACAAAACTATATTTTGCTGCTTCAGCAAGAACAGGATCAAGAAGATGTTTTTGACTGCTAAATACTACATAGATGAACTTAAGATATACAGTACATTTTTTAGTGTATAGCTTTATAGTCCTATTTTTGGTATATGGAAAGTAAGGCAAAAAATAGTTCTGAGAGCAACAAACTATAAAAATAACAAAGTACTCTACGAATATATATTTAATTATGACATTTGTATCTTTATAACAGCTTTTAAAAGGTACTGGATAACAAAAAGTGATAACTGTGGACAGTTATTTTTAATGCTGCATACAACGCTTAAAATGTTATCATATACAATTGTGTTTAAAAGTTTGGAAACAACAAATGATTTACAGCAAGACTAGAGGTGGAGATTGTATTGCCCATTTTTCCTCACTCAGACCCTTTCCTTACTAAACATCTTGGTATCCCTGAATAGATCATTGTCTGCTAATAAAAATATGCTAAATACTGTAATGAGCAAGACATCTCACAAGTAAAATTGTCTCCCTTTTACATATATGCTCAGGATTTTAATGAGCAATCTGTCTTGCAAGTTCAGTGGTAGCCTAAATATGATTAATTTACTAGCAATGCTGAATGACTGGGTGGAGCATGTGTTCTTTATTTTACCCAAAAAAATGATTTTCCAGAGAGGTGAGTGCCAAGACTGGTACAATATTCAATGTAGTGCTGTCCTTTACAGTCCTTAAGACTGGTACAGTATTCAATGTAGTGCTGTCATTGGCAGTCCTTAAGACTGGTACAGTATTCAATGTAGTGCTGTCCTTTACAGCCCTTAAGACTGGTACAGTATTCAATGTAGTGCTGTCATTGGCAGTCCTTAAGACTGGTACAGTATTCAATGTAGTGCTGTCCTTGGCAGTCCTTCAGACTGGTACAGTATTCAATGTAGTGCTATCCCTGGCAGTCTGGAGCCAGAAACCTATTTTTGAGGGCAAAATGAAGTAATTCTGCATTGGTACTAGATGGATCATATTTGGGGTACCACAGCACTTGTGCATATTTTTTAAAGACAAGATGATTTTCCATTTAGGGATACCAAGATATTTAGTGAGTGAAGTTATCCGACAACAAACTTCCCAACCCCAGTTGTACTCCTTTCCAAGAAAAATGAGAACATCTCTACCATTGTACTTGTGAGGTGTCTTGCAAATTAAAATATTAGCATATTTTTAAAGAAGAGTCGATTATCTATTCAGCGATACCAGGGTATTTATTAAGTAAAGGGTCTGAGTAAGTAAAAATGGGCAATACAATCCCCACCTCTAGTCTTGCTGTATATTTTTTGATTTACTTATTTATTATTTAGTACTTGTCTTAGGCTGCTATAAAGATTCACCCTAATTAAATTAGTTGCAGTAAAGAGCTGATACATGTTCAAGTTTTACAAATTATTTTATTCTATACCGAAAATGTTTATTTTCCTTTGCAGTTGCTCCAAATATTATATATTTATATATATAAATAAAACACTGGAACATGTCCTTAACTTTTCAGGAACAGTGTGTATTATAAGTTTGTTAATAAGGCCAAATGGGCCTGAAATGATAACATGGAAATATGACACGTCTATCAAAATCAGCTATCCGATATATAAAACAGGCTTAGCCTTGTTAGAGATGCATTCTCCTGTCATTGCAATTACTCAACCATTCTATCATGCACACACATCTTATTCTATTGAGGCAGAGGGACTGTAAAGATAATCAATAACATGATGAAGACAAAATTAATGTGTTTAATAGATTTCTGGTTGAGTTGATTTAGGCCACAAGGTTACCTGGTATTTTTGGCAGCCTACATTATCCTACTCTCATATTCCTCCATAATTCCCAGAAGCAGTTGACAGGTTCATGTGGCATGGCTCAGTAGGAAATGCACTATGGGGCTGTTGGTGCAGAATAACAGAGCGGTTTGTGACATTGACAAATTCTTATGGGTTAGACTGCTTTTCCATTTACAGCCAATGCTGCTGAAGGGACTGCGTTTAAAATCAGATCTTACAAGCAGTGCCAGCAGTGCAGATTGTTAACACCAAGTTTCTAAATGTCTACACAACACAACATGTACGCAACAAAGGATGTACTTGTCTCATCATTTTTTGACCATAAAGTAAAAAAAAAAAAAAAAAACCAAAAACAGATGGTCAACAGACTTTTTTTTTTAAACAAAATCCCCTTTAAACTCAAATCTATACACCTATACGTAGAGCAAGAAAACCCACTTGCAGTAGCTGTGGGAAAGCAAACAGGATGAATAGATTCAATTTATGAAAGACTTGTTGTCGAATTTGTTGTTATTGAATGTATTTTATCGTTAAGTTTAATTTCATATTTCTAAATTTAAATTGGACTATTACTTGGATGTTATTGAAAGACCCTCCAGCTCATTCTTTTCCATGTGTACAAAGGAGTGTTTGAATTTGGATGGATCGCTTCATTGCCACTGCCTGTAAGGATATGGGATCACCTTTATATAAAGGTGTGTTAAGTAACAGTTTTGGTTTTTATTATTATTTATTTCACAAGATATCACATTATTTTTACATACAATTACATTATTTTTTACACATTTATTTTTACATACAATTACCCATTTATACAGATGGGTTTTGGCTGGAGCAATCTAGGTAAAGTACCTTGCTCAAGGGTACAGCAGCAGTGTCTCCCACCTGGAATTGAACCCACAACCCTCTGGTCAAGAGTCCAGAGCCCTAACCACTACTCCACACTGCTGCCCAAAGATACCCTGCCAAGTCTCTCGATTTCATTGGGAGACTCCCGATATAGAGCTTGATCTCCTGTCTCCCGGTAATAATTTAGATTGCCAATTGTAATGCATTATTACCTTAAGTTAATTTTCTAAAACAAGAGTCAGTCTATATATTGTCTGTTTTTATGGGGCTCGCACACTGCATCACGTTGCCTCCTCGCATGACGTAGCATTGTGTAGATGCCTGCAAAAACCTACGCTGGGTTACAGCGTCTTTTCAGTGTGAATTATTATTTGTTTATTTAGCAGACGCCTTTATCCAAGGCGACTTATAGAGACTAGGGTGTGTGAACTATGCATCAGCTGCAGAGTCACTTACAACTACATCTCATCTGAAAGATGGAGCACAAGGAGGTTAAGTGACTTGCACAGGGTCACACAATGAATCAGTGCCTGAGGTGGGATTTGAACCGGGGACCTCCTGGTTACAAGCCTGTTTCTTTTGCCACTGGACGACCACACATTAATGAGAAGCGTTACAACATTAAAAAAGGTATGTATATATCATAATTAATTACTACCGGTCTAAGAATTATTATACAGTATAATGCTTGTTATTGTCAGATGCTGTAGCGCATGGAATAATAATAAAAAAAGGCTATATTGTTAAAATTAATTTGTACCCTACAGAGCTGTCCTTTCCAATTCTGCATAGACAAGCTCTTCAAAAACCTCACCCCTAATTAACTGTAACAGCTCAAGGTTTGAGACTCAGTAATTGGCTAAACACTACATTAAATGTGTGGTATTTAATATTAACAGATCAGCAAGTTAAGATGTATTGTCTTCATGCAAAGGAGGTTATTTTAAAGTTGTTGGTAAGTGGCTTTAAGTTTATTAAATCAGGATGAAACTTTTTTTTTTATGTGAAAACTATTTATAACTCATTTTAGAAGCTGTATCTGCTTTGTTTACATTACTGATTAAGTCGCTTTTTTTTGACTGTGTTAAGAACTATGAGTGCAAATTCCTACCTGGCAGCTGAAATCCTGGCATCATCCATTGACAACAAATAAATAAATAAATACATCAGTCTGGAGCCCCAATAATGTAAAAACAATTGTCAGCGAGGTTCCCTTTGAGTTTTTTTTTTTTTTTTTTTGGACACATATCAATATATGTTAATGCTTAGTAGCATATATAAGTTAAAAACACTTACATAAAAAATAAATACCAAATTATGACCAAATCCAGGTGATCTCTCAGTAGGAGCACATGCTGCACTACATTTTTGGACAGGCCTTTGTGCTCCTCCCATCCCTCTCTCAACAGATCGAGGATGCCGCAAGGCTGTTGGCCGTACAAGAGCTCGAAGGGGGAGAACCCTGTCGAACTCTGCGGCACCTCTCTCACTGCAAAAAGGAGGTCGGGGAGAAGTGATGCCCAATACTTTTGCTCTTGGTTCACAAATCTGCTCAGCATCTGCTTTAAGGTCTGATTGAAACGTTCCACAAAACCATCCTTCTGTGGATGAAAAACAGATGTGATGGGACCTATTTTTTGTATTTTGTAAACTTGCTGTAACGTGTTAGACAGAAAGTTAGTTCCATGATCAGTCAGGATTTCCTTGAGGATCCCTAGTCTAGCCATAATCTGCAATAATTCGCTGCACTAGTGGACCTCAATGGAACTGCTTCCGGGTATCATGTTGCATAATCTACCACCACTAATATATGTGTCTATCCGGAATCAAAAGGTAGCAAAGGGCCCACTATGTCCATTGCAATGCATTCAAAGGGGGTGGAACTAATCGGCAATGGGACCAAAGGGGCGGGGCGCACTCGACCCGGCGCTACTCGCTGGCAGTCTGGGCATGTGGCTACATATTTCGACACATCATTATGAAGTCCTACCCAATAAAATCGAGCCAATATTCGTTCTCTTGTTTTGTCAGCTCTGAGGTGCCCTGTCTTGTGCCCGTGGCAAGGTTTACCTTATACAGTAATTGCACCTTGATAATGAAATGTGGAAATACTAGCACCTCAGCGCCTTCAACATCCTTACCTTAATAGACCGGACCTGTCACCAAGTGTGCACTAGTGAGGGGTCATTGTTTTGGTCCCACACTATGTCCGTGCTTGAGTGCCACATGTCTGGTATATTGAGAGGGGCGGGAGTAACATCTGCCCTAGATGGTCCTGTAACCTCTCGTTTGTTACCATTGGAGCATTCTCCCACCAAACCTTGAGCCTCCCCGATCAGGCAGGGTCCCAGCTGGCTTGCCCAGAACTCCTTGTGTCATGACACGGTGGTAGCCACTGGGTCATCCTCTGTCGTAATCTTTTGCGCCCTCGCCTTTGGGGCCGTCATCACAGGTCCTGCTGGTGCCATGGACGGTAGCACCAGCCCGACCCTCTCAATCAATGCTGTGTACCGCTCCTCACTCTCTCTGCAACCTCCCATCTGCTGTCCAGCTCCTCCAGCAGCGCTGCAAGTGATGCGTGATCTATCCCGTGTTCTGACACCACGTGTGGCAAAGTGGTTAACAGTGTGCAGGTGCAGGTGGTCAATAATCAGACAAACAACGATAATCCAGGTGCAATGAAGGTTTAATTGTATAATCCAATGCCTGATGGCTAACAGCAGTAAACAATAACAATGTTAATGAAACAATACAGCGGCGTGTATTGCTTATTTATAATCTGTGGGTTTGCCCCGAAATAATAACAATTTCAGTTCACCCACATGTAACAGCTACACAAACACAAACACCAGTCCACAGTGTGTGCTCTAGTGATTGTAGTGAATACAGTTCTTTAGCGACAACAAAAGTGCAGTGTTGTTGATCCAGGTTTAGTGCTGGCCTTTGGTGACAGCTCTGGATCGTGTTATCCGTCCAAATAATTACAAACAGTATTATTAATGACAAACAAAAACAAAACAAAACACTCACGTTTCACAGCACAGGTTTTCCTTCTGGTCATTTAACGTAATCATTCACAAAGGAACAGATCACATCACTACACTCCGTTTTTATAACGTCACCCATGACCCCTTGGTCAACGAGCGCATCCGCTCCTCCAATCCGCGGATGCCACGCCGTTTCCAGTCCGGGTCATTGGTTTCATGTACCGTAACTCTGCCCCCTTTCTAGATGGCTGACTTCCACCTAACCCTGGGAATAAACTGTCGTGCCATTTAGTCCAGGGTATTCTGTTCCCTTTACACCACGTAGATTAGGAGGGAGATCTTATCCACATTTTCATGATTTCCATTACATGAGACTAGGTGTTAAAACTTCATGTTGATATTGGACTCATCTCCTGCCAAGATAAGCACCATAGTCAATCACATAGCGTAATTTGAAATAACCCCGTCTCCCAATCTGTGAGGGCGTTGTTTAACAAGAACAGAGTGACTTGTACTGGTTGGTCAGGCAGTTCATTCCAGTGTCAGTCGGAAGCCAGTCAGGAAGGGGGCAGAGTCACAATGCCCGAAGTCATCGCCCTAAAGCAGTACATGATGAGTCAGTCATGGATTGGAGGAGACGTGGCTGAACTAGCTATTGCAGGGGGCGTGACTAAGGATATAATTGGGGATCGGTTCCTTTTTATGTGGTTACAAAACTGACCAAGAAAGGAAATCTGTGTAAAACGTATCATGAGTGTTAAGTGTTTTGTTTATTTGTGAAAACTAACTGTCTGTTTGTCACTACTAGACGGCTAACACGAGCTGGGAAGCTGTCACTACAGGCCAGCATCACGCCTGGACTACACTTACCCCAATTGTCACTGAATACCTTGAACCAGCATCTGCACACAGAGCACTCACTGTCAGGAGAAGTGGTCGTGTCTGTGTTGTGAGTTGTTTGTTACTATTATTTTGGGACTAAACCCTGTGGTTTAAAGCTGGCAATACACATTGGTGTTTAGAGCCAGCATTTATTATTTAACAGTCTAAACAGAGAGAAAGAGAAATAAAATAACTGTTTTGAACCGTGACCTTTGCGTTTGTCATGGTTGAAGCACCTGTACACGTTATCACTGCAACCCACACCTTCACACCCCCATACATACTGTAGGAGAGAAAGTATAAATTTGTGTAAATTTAGTGTTAATTCTAAAAAGGCTTGCGGTGGATGTGGACCTGGATTTCATAATCTCTACACAAAAAAAGTATATACATATTAATACATTTCAGCCAAAATTGTGTACATAATGCATAAAATAAGAACTAATTGAATTATGTATGGTTGTTTCACTGTTATTGATGTATTTTATTAGAATAAAAATATCTAGCAGAAAGGTACTGTATACACAGCTTTTCATATTCATATTATACCAGTAATTGGTATAAAACTGAAATGATATTTAAAAAACAAAGTGAAGATCAATCAATTTATATAAAAAATGCATCTGAACAACCGAATGCCCAGTTAAGTAATAATACAATCATTATTATTTATTTCTTAGCAGATGTCCTTATCCAGGGTGACTTACAATTGTTACAAGATATCACATTATTTTTACATATAATTACAATATTTTTTACACACAATTACCCATTTATACAGTTGGGTTTTTACTGGAGCAATCTAGGTAAAGTACCTTGCTCAAAGGTACAGCAGCAGTGTCCCCCACCTGGGATTGAACCCACGACCCTCTGGTCAAGAGTCCAGAGCACTAACCACTACTCCACACTGCTGCCCTATTATTGTGCTGGTAGGAAAAAAAATACATACAGCTCTAGTCCATGTTTAAATCAAGGTTACGTTTGAGTGCTGATGTCCCTGGGTTTCTATGAATTCATTTCTCAGAGTTGAAATTATGGCTGAATGCATTATGATATCTTGTGGCAGACATTAAATAGGACCACATTGTGCCACAGTATCTTTAAATACACCATTACTGTGTTTGCTTATTTATTTAATTTCCTATTCCATGATTCTGTCAACCACAAAGGTCGGCATTTCGTCTTTCTTGATGTCATATTGTGAGAATGTAAGTCTATTTGACTCATCATAGAAAATGTGTTTTCTGTTACAGTATATCCCAAGGGCTAGTATATCAGTCCTTCCATGTGCAAATTACACGTTTGTACGGGAGAGGGCTGGTGATGTACAGTTACTGTATCACATTTACAACAAATGACACATTTCAGAGGAACAATTCACACTGGTGTATTTTTGAGCTGTACCATTTACAAAAATACTTCTCTGTTTGATAACACTTTACTGATCACAAACCCAATCTCATATTGTCTTATTCCCAAAAGTCAAGGGTCAGAAGACAATGGGAAGTTAGACAGAACTCTTACTGCTATACTTTAGCAATGCAATTGTATTAGTTTCCTGTTCATTTTTATATAAAAAAAACAAACCCTCTGCAAACTATATCAATGTAATACATGTTTTGTATAATAGTTGATGCTAGTGTGGTCCATCTGTTTCAGATGACCTCCTGGTTCAGATGACATATGCCCTACTTCATAAACATATGGTTCAGTGCACAGTTCTCTATGGCAGATGTTATTTTCTGTCCAGATTCTTTCAGACAGCCAAGTACTGTGGTCTTGGTCGTTTTAAAAGTGCTCACTACCAGATGCAGTCCAATTGGTCTTACTGTAAAACTAAATAATTACTGGGTCTCATTTTGTTGTAGTAACAATATACAAGTTTGAGATTAAACAATACATTATTTTTGACAATGATACTTAACCGCTAACCAAGATCATGCAACAGTCTCTTGACACAGGGGTTGTACCGACAGACTGGAAAATTGCAAATGTAATACCGATCCACAAAAAGGGAGACAAAACCGAACCAGGTAACTACAGACCAATAAGCCTGACTTCTATTATATGTAAACTTATGGAAACTATAATAAGATCTAAAATGGAAAATGACCTATATGGTAACAATATCCTGGGAGACAGTCAGCATGGTTTTAGGAAAGGGAGATCGTGTCTAACTAACCTGCTTGACTTTTCTGAGGATGCAACATTGACAATGGATAATTGCAAAGCATACGACATGGTTTACTTAGATTTCCAGAAAGCTTTTGACAAAGTCCTGCATAAAAGATTCATTCTCAAACTGAATGCAGTAGGGATTCAAGGAAATGCATGCACATGGATTAGGGAGTGGTTAACATGTAGAAAACAGAATGTACTGATTCGAGGAGAAACCTCAACATGGAGCGAGGTAACCAGTGGTGTACCACAGGGATCAGTATTAGGTGCTCTGCTATTTCTAATATACATTAATGATTTAGATTCTGGTATAGTAAGCAAACTTGTTCAATTTGCAGACGACCCAAAAATAGGAGGAGTGGCAAACACTGTTGCAGCAGCAAAGGTCATTCAAAATGATCTAGACAGCATTCAGAACTGGACAGACACATGGCAAATGACATTTAATAGAGAAAAGTGTAAAGTATTGCATGCAGGCAATAAAAATGTGCATTATAAATATCATATGGGAGATACTGAAATTGAAGAAGGGAACTATGAAAAAGACCTAGAAGTTTGTGTTGACTCAGAAATGTCTTCATCTAGACAATGTGGGGAAGCTATAAAAAAAGCCAACAAGATGCTTGGATATATTGTGAGAAGTGTTGAATTTAAATCAAGGGAAGTAATGTCAAAACTTTACAATGCATTAGTAAGACCTCACCTAGAATATTGTGTTCAGTTCTGGTCACCTCGTTACAAAAAGGATATTGCTGCTCTAGAAAGAGTGCATAGAAGAGCAACCAGAATTATCCCGGGCTTAAAAGGCATGTCATATGCAGACAGGCTAAAAGAATTGAATCTGTTCAGTCTTGAGCAAAGAAGACTATGCGGCGATCTGATTCAAACATTCAAAATCCTACAGACAGGTACAGGCAATGTCAACCCAGGGGACTTTTTTGACCTGAAAAAAGAAACAAGGACCAGGGGTCACAAATGGAGATTAGATAAAGGGGCATTCAGAACAGAAAATAAGAGGCACTTTTTTACACAGAGAATTGTGAGGGTCTGGAACCAACTCCCCAGTAATGTTGTTGAAGCTGACACCCTGGGATCCTTCAAGAAGCTGCTTGATGAGATTCTAGGATCAATAAGATACTAACAACCAAACGAGCAAGATGGGCTGAATGGCCTCCTCTTGTTTGTAAACTTTCTTATGTTCTTATGTTCCTAAGTGACTCTGCAGCTGATGCATAGTTTACACACCTTAGTCTCTCTGTAAGTTGCCTTGGATAAAGGCATCTGTTAAATAAACCAATAAAAAAAATTATAATATTAGAATGATCTAGGTTGACCCTTATACAAATTGAAACATCTGATTTGATATCATTAACCACAGATAAAGGGTTTCTACCAAATAATATAATGTTGCTATCTTACAAGAGGAATGCACCTTACAATACTGATATGATATGTCAAAAAACATGCTTCTGGATAGACATTGAAATCCTGTTCTGCAAGAGTAAATATTATTCTATATTTATATTACATTTTACATTCTTAGGACTTTACTGAAAACACTTCAGTTTCTTTAAGGCTCACTGCTATTTTTGTAGTCTCTCAAATGCCCTTAAGCTACATTTCACTTTGTCAATATTGAGGCAGTCAAGTCAACTGCAACATTTTTAGAATGGAAACCATTTATATAAATGGAAACTCTGCACAATTATAGCACAACAGGTAACTCCGTAATGCATCTCCCATGAGAACAATTGCCATTTCTTACTGTGCTTCTTACCATAATAAAAGGTCATCTTAATTATTGGGCTGTTGATGGGATAATTTAATGTGTCAGTCATTGAAAATGTAAGTACTAGAATGCATACATAGAATTATTCATGAAAATATTATTGACATTTCTGTCGTATGTAAAAGTCCTGGGTAATTTCAGGTGGTGGCATTTGCGCTTACTTGTATTTGATTGACAATACAACTTACAGTTCTTCCTATAAGTGGTAAAATATTAAGTAAGATGTGTTTTAATAATTAAGCATTAAGACACAGCATGGGGTGTGATTAGTTTGATCTAATCACACAAATAAAGGCTTAAGGAGACAAGACACAAAAAATACAATATGTACCAATTTCAATCTATTTCTCTCAAGTCAGGGCAAGAAGCGAAAACTCAGTCACGGTTTACTGTCTTGCACATCATCCACATCTACCAGGACCAATAAATATAATATCAGAGCATAAAATATTCATAAAATGGGAGCAAAGCAATTACTGAGTATAGTGTAATTGCTGTATCTGTAGCCTGCACTGTACTTCTGTTTTAACACCGAATGTAAGATTCTCTACCACAATAACATGTATATAGATTGATATATTTGTAGTCTATCAAATACAAACTTCATTTGACATTGTTTATACTATATAGGAGTCTGCCACATTATAGTTTATTATAGAACTGCATTGTTTGAATGGTGCTTTCACTTACAGATAGACAAGGTCAGCACTTCTATTTTGTCAATTTCCCAAATGCCACTGTGTTCAGTTCAAAAGACCAGGAATCAATGTTAAAAATTACAAATAAATAGCAACATTGTTTTAAATTAGGTTTCTTTAACAGTTTATAGGAAAGTTTATAGGCCCACGTGTTAAAGCTGAGCTTTTCTGATGAGGTGGCAGAGATTAATCTACCTTCTAGAATGTCGTTGGACGATCAGAGTGGTCCCACAAACCATGCAGTTGCACAAAATATATTACAAAAAAACTATTTAAAAATAAAAAAAATAATTAGGAGAATAGTTCTTGCTATGTACAGCTATAGCCAAAAGTTTTGTATCACCTCGAATTTTAGGATTCAGACATAAAAAAAATAAATACATAAATAAATAAATAACTATATGAACATTATTTAGATCTTTTATTTAACATCATGTAAACAGACAATAGAAAATTATATCGCAAAAGTGTACCAGAAGCCATAATAGTAGTACAGTATTTAATATTACATTTTGAAATGTCACATTCTTCAGTTTTTGTCAGTTTTTTGTTAATTATATCGAAAACTACAAAGCGGTATGTAAATCAATATGTTAAAGTAACATTATTTAGCAGGTTTCATTTGACTTTATGAAGCTAAATTAGTTAAATGTATAGGGTGATGCAAAAATTTGGGCCAAGGTTATACTTTACATGTTTGAATAGCAATACAGTATGTACCATTAATGAAGCACTCCTGGGGTCCAGTTTAATATTTATTTATAATTATTTATGTATTTTATGTATATTAGATACATATATAGCCATGATGGGCACAGGTGCTTCTAAATCTTATTCAGCTGGTAAAATTAAAATGCAAATTGAAAAATTAATTTTCTTTTAGTGTCTGCACATATTGCAGGAACATGCAAATACTTTCTGCTTTGTATAATTATATATTTCAGTCCACAGACTCATGTTACCTCTGCCCAAGATATGTTGAAAGAAAGATATGATTGACACTCACCAGCTATGGCAACAATGTGTGCTGTGCCAAACACTCTACGCAATGAACTTATGAAGTACTGCATTTAATTTGCTACTATATGTTTTACAATATACAGTATTCCTAATTGAATCTCTCTTATCTGTCGTCTTTTGATAAAGGATGTTGGTTGCAGTCCATGTGGACACAGAATTGCTATTTATTTATGTATTTATTAATATGGAAGGTATATTGTTTATCAATGAACCAGTCAACATGTTCAATGTAAAAGAAAGTAAAATACATGAAGTGAAAAAAAAACTACATAAATAAGCAAACACTACACAAAAACAAATCCAGGTTACAATTTTAAAAACTTGAAAAATTAAAAAAATATATAAAAATTAGATCTCCTAAATGAAGATCCTGTTATGTTTGTTTAAAAAAATATCTATATCCATTCTTCTTTGTGTGACATTAATTTATGTGACTTATTTATGACTTCATATTGTTAATAACTCTAACTCAGAACTATAGCAGTGGCAATTATATTTATATATTGAATGTAAATTAATTACTTTTTTTGATTATCTCAAGTGCCTGATATATATGTAAATTACTGTGATTTTTTTTTGTGGCACCCTAAGGTTCGATGGATATAATTGATCTAGAATAGAATATATATGATCTTAGTATACATAAAATGTATAATTCCTTGTGATTAGAAATACAAAAGCCAATCTGTATTTTTGTTGTTGTATTCTTAACAAAACTATTTCAAAATTAACTCATCATCTCCTGCCTTAAAGCTTGTTTGGAGACCATGACCTCATTCACACTTGCGATTTAAGGAGGCCCAGGGCTGCCTTTTCTCATATGTGAACGCTCCAAAAAAGAAAAGGCAGCCCAGGGCAGGGCCAGATTTAGGCCGCCATTTTGATGTGGCACAGGGGCTGCAATTCGAGACCTTTTCGTATCACATGACCAATTAGATTTTCTTTGATAACACGGAAAAACGCAGATTTTCGATGATGTCGGAGATTTTTTTGTTTTACATTTGGGGAGGGGCAAAAAACATGCAAGGCTTTTGTTTGTTTGTTTGATAATAACCAAATCAATACACGTACCATATATAAACATTAACACAGGCAACTTTGCTTTAAATTTACGTGAACATACCTGTCTGATAAAACTGCTTCCGGTATTCAAATTCAGTTTACTTCAGTATTCAGAGCTGTTAAAGAATCCGAAAACAATAAAAATCAACCCTAAAGATCGGATCAAAGCGTTTGGCAAGGATGGATTTCATGCTGATAGTAATGTGCTGTTTTGTACTTCATGGAGCAAGGCCGTAGTAGATTACACTCATAAGCAGATGATTGTATAACACATACAGCAGTGTGGAGTAGTGGTTAGGGCTCTGGACTCTTGACCGGAGGGTTGTGGGTTCAATCCCCAGTGGGGGACACTGCTGCTGTACCCTTGAGCAAGGTACTTTACCTAGATTGCTCCAGTAAAAAAAAAACAACTGTATAAATGGGTAATTGTATGTAAAAATAATGTGATATCTGTATATTGTGAAATAATGTATAATGTGATATCTGTATAATGTGAAATAATGTATAATGTGATATCTTGTAACAATTGTAAGTCGCCCTGGATAAGGGCGTCTGCTAAGAAATAAATAATAATAATATTAATAATAATAGTAAGCGCTAAACATACATTGAATGAAAGGAAACTTAAACAAACAGCAAACTTGGAATTTTACAATCGCCATTCGGATGATGAAGACTAACTCTCAGTTGAACTAACATGAATATATATACATTTTTTTACAACAGGGAGCTATTTGTAATTTTGAAGTAAAAAAAAAAAGTTTGTTTGTTTTATTGATTAATGGCACTGTTAAGCTTGTAACTTGCTTAGAATTTGAAAGTGTAAACAATTTGTATTTTCACTGTAATATTTCAATTCCTGTTATTGTGATTATTATTGTTAATGTTATTCTACTGGTGATAGAGCAGTGGTTTATTATGTATCGTGCATGTTGTTGAGCAAAGTGTATTTGATATATGATGGTATATTGGTGTATTTAGATTAGGGTGCTTCCCTTAATGAAGTTGCCGTAGCTACATGTGGAACAAGGGCTTTGTTATAGCCATGCGTTCGGTAATCTTCCAAGACAAGGGGTAATGCTAATGTTCAGTCTTTACTTATAATGGTTAGGGACTAGAGAATAATAATGAGAATAATAACGAGTAAACAATAAAATAGTTTAACAGTCGTGTTTGTAAACAAAGACGGTATTCATGCTAAACAAATACGCAAAACTGAGAAGAAACATGTGTAATGTAAATTATATGAATGTTTATTGCAAATGGAATGAATGTTAAATAATAGAGTTTATTTTTGTATAAAATGATTCCAGGTGTAACCGGTTATTGAATAATTAATTAATTATTATTTAATGCCGTGTCTTTTCTTAGGAGGGAGCAGTAATATTAGGTGGTCAGTCATAAGCTTGTCTTGAGAGTGTCAGGCCTTGTATGGACAGTCTGTTAGTCATTTGCAATCTGAGTGAAGTATCCATTACGAAAATAAATATTTATACCTGTGAACACCATCAAGTTGCTGTTTCCTGCGTTCTAAATACCTTAGTGTTCTTGAGAGAATAATGTGATTGTGGGTGGCGGTAAGCTCGGACCGTCACCCCATTACACACCATAACATTAAGTCAAAATAGTCAATAATATATATTTTTAAATAGATAAACCATAAAATTGCTACTGAAAAATATATATTAATAAGAAACATCTGCTACAAATCAAGGATTACTGTATATCCCGGTAGCGCTTCCATTCTGAGTGCAGGCTATTGTTCCATTAAAAAAAAAAATTAAAAATTAAAAAGCAATAAGCCACATTTTAGGCCTGCTTTTCAGTCACATATGTGAACGCACAAAGGCGCCTTAAAATGCAAATGTGAACGGGGTTGCAGACCTAAATATACGGTGGCCCTGGGCCGGCACAGTAGTGTGAACAGGTCTGTGTTTTGTTGTTGTTTGTGATTCCTCATTCCAACATCAATAGCATGTAACAGAGTTGAATTGTGTTTCCTCCAACTGCTGTCATACAAGGGTCTACTGTACAGAAAGGTGTTAAAATGTCACATGTTTACATGTGGATAAGTGCCAATTCCCCTATAACGGTAAATAGGGTTTGCTTCGGTTTTTCATTACATCATTGAAAAGTATTTTTATAAAGTTTGAGCACAGCATGGTTCATAGCAAAAAGACCATTGCAAGATGCTTTGCTAGTTCCCCACAAGGGCATTGTGCATTATCAATGTGAGTCTAAAGGTAAGAAAGTGATACTAATGTGAAATCACACCTTTAATACCTGTATGAGCTTTCTGATAATGGGAAAAAAAACAGACTAGTGTATCTTGTTAAAAGCAGCAATTAAGTAACCCATCACAATTCAGTTGTCAGCACGGAAGCTGTAGACGGTGAAACTTATAATCAAATTAGTTCTCACATTGATCCTACAAAAAGTTCTTGTGGGGAACCAACTACAGATAGTTTATAACATTCTTTATTTATATCCCTAATTAATTCATAATTTTTCAATCGGTTATCAGTAGCCTAAATGTTATTTAAATTTGGATTTTTTTAAAAATGTAAGACAAAGTCATGTATTTTTTAAGAAATGTTACTGTTTTTAAAAACGATTCTCAAAGCTATTTACCCCATGTCTTCATTAGCACAATGTCTATGTCTGCTGTTAGCACTGGTTTATCAGTCACACACAGCAGCTGATCAAATTGGATCAGCCTGAAGTAGAATCTGTGAAGATTATTTTTGGGCTCTCAAAATGTCTCAGGACAAAACTGATTTCTTAAAGTGAAAGGTTTTGCAAGACCTTTGGTGGGATTATGGAGTTTTTAATATAACATTCAAACAATAGTAGCCCATTTCAGTTTTTCTTTTATTAAACTCTGTAATCTGGAAGTGAAACAGGATGAGGAGCCCTGTACATCTGCCCGTGTCTCATTTGTGTTATTTAGTATTTGTTTTATGATTTATGTATTTATTATATAGGATCAGCGAGGTGCCGTTCTTCAGTGTTTTGTATTTGTTTGTATTATAATTTATTTATGTGTAAATATGACGGCGTAGCTGTGCGTTGTTTTGTTTTTGTTTATTTAAATAATTAAAAACCTTGTGCAGAAGGTGGCCATCTCCTGAATTAAGTGATTAATTTGTTTCTAATCGGGAGATGGTCACCTGTATATAAACCTACAGCTCTCTGCACTCGGGTGGTGGGTGTTCAGAGGAGGAACGAGAGCGAGCGAGGAGCGAGAGAGAAATTTAAAATAGAAGATAGAATAGGAACAGTGACAGCAAAGTGCCCAGCCTGACCTATTCGGTTTTGTGTTTGTGTTTTTGTTTAAATATTTATTTTGCTCTGTGAGCAGTGTTTTGTGTTTGAACTTTTTATTTTATTTTTTGCCCTGCAGTGCTGGTGTCAGTGTTTTGCTTCCTCCATTCTGGCCTGATGTCACCACACGTCCATCCTGTCACAAAAGGCCTCCTTTAGTAAAGTCACACAAAGAGTCAAAAATTGCTGATTTTCTAAAAGGCCTGCACTGGTATTTAAAAAAAAAATCTAACTAATTTGGTGTGATATACTGTGGACCTTAATGTTAAGAAATAAACTTTGTAGAAGTTTGTGAACAAACTTCATGAATTGGCAAGGCCTGCTTGGCAAGACTCTTGAGCTCAAGATAAGAGAAAGTGCAATCAATCAATGAGATCCCCAAGTAAAAATAAAAATGGGTATTGCCATGAGACTAGCCTTATCGTTCCCTCTTCTTTAGAATTTCTGTTGGTGGCATCAGGATTAGAAGTTGCTAAACAAATTAAAAAATAAAAAGTTAAGCATAGTGGGCTCTATTCACAAAGCTTTAACCCAAGATTTCAAGAATACATAACACAAATCTTTTATTAAATAAAAAACACGCTCTTGCCACTGTACATTATGCATTCTGTAATTGAAACTATTGTCAAAATAAGAAAGACGGTGCAGACACAGAGGACTTTGGAACATGAGTTTAAACTGTGGCACCATCAGGTCCAGACGTTTGCTTTCTTTTACAAAAAACAAACTTAGGTCTGAAGCAAACACTTTAATACATCTAGTCCATTGTCATCTCAGCATTTAGCAAAGTGAAGTCATTCATTGCATAAGCACAACAGTGCCTTGTATTGACAATTCCCATACTGCATAATTGAATCACTGTTTTTTTTTGTGCTGTATGATGGAGATATGACACCTGGCAGCAGAAGTTGCAGCAAGAGCTGTTCAATGCGACATAATAGTTTTAGACTGATGGAGCATGCAATACATGCTTTCCAAAGTGTCATCAGAAGGCTTTGGAAAAGGATCTGCCTAACTGGTAGTGTTAAAGAGATGTATTGTGATGGACTTCCTCAGGCTACAACTGCAAAATCAGAGCCAGTCCTGACCCTGAAAGATAACTAAACACATGGTCAGAACGTTTATGTAAAACAAAGTTGTAAGAGGTCTACATTTATGTAATCTCCCACATAATTTTTTTTCTGACTGCTAAAGAATGTGGCACAAGATTACTGCATATAAGACAAGACCAGTGCTTAATTTGTAAATCGGGAGGTCCCGGAACACATAGTGCACGCGAGAGGGGGGGTGTTCCGGGGGGCTCTGAGGTACCGGAACACATGAGAAAAAAAGTGACAAACACAATGTAGCCAGACAATGTAACTATAACCTGTGTTAAGGTGTCATATTTAGCCTTGGCTACAATGCTTGCTGCCACTAAATGGGCCTTGGTTCGGGCATGTTCAAAAACCTTTTTTCTGAGGGCTCTTTGTTATTGTTTTTACGTCGGAGGCAGAGGACGTTACTGTACATTCCACCCTCTCTTTTGCTAGTTTCATCCCTCCCTATGATTAATACTTCTAAGTCATCTTGAGTAAAGTCAGCCAAATTACAAAATAATAATAATAATAATAATAATAATAATAATAATAATAATAATAATAATAATTGAGATATACACCTCATTTCCAAAATAAATAAATACAAACATCTACTGGTATTGTAACGTTATTGTACCCAAGGCATAATTATATAACTTGTGATTACATATTTGACCTTGAGGAATGAATGTATTTTATACATGACGATTTACAACTACGGTTAAATATTTTATAATTTAATAATGACGGCGATTCACCTTAGTCCACAAGGTGACACGTAGTATCAGCTACGATACAACAACCTTTTAGCAGGATATTGCACATTCTAATGGATGACGTTCTTAAATGTCATATTTTACACGCACATTAAATATACATTTTCTAAATGTTATTTTACTGTGTTAAACACTAAAAAATACTAAATATATACACGATTAAACTTTGTTTTTATAAAATATACATGTTGCGGTTATGGGTGTGCTTCAACGTGTGATTGATTACATGACTAATCCCAAAGATTTACTGGATAGAAGATGAACTGGGCAAACAGCGTTTTGCTATGTTTTGAATAAATACCACGGATTAGTTCCACAAATACCACTCGTTCGAGCCTCTCTTTTTTGTTGTTGTAAAAAACAATGGGTGACTCCAAATGTATAGAAAAAAAACACATAAGAAATGCAATTGACTATTTTTTTTAAAGATTAAATTAAATTAAATTAAATTAAATTAGATTAGATTTATACTGATGGCTAAACAATGCTAATGGTTCAAACTGTTATGTTTTCTCCAGTATTCTAAATATATATTATTATTTTTTTGTTAAACTATATTTAATTTAATGTTTATGAACCAAGTCAACCAAATATAGATTCTCCCTAGCTTTTGTGATGTGCAGTTCGTGAACGACTCGTTCTTTCCGGTTCAAATAAACCTACGTAAACAATCTTAATGCAGTCTACATTGATTGGTTTTGTGTCATTGAATCAGTGAATCAAATGAACGAAATGAATCAAATGAATCGAGACACTAAAAATAATCGAACTGCCCATCACTAGTCCTCCCCGACCCCGACCCCATGTCCCGCCGAGTCTGACTCACTAGTTGCCTGCTAGCTAGTGGAGGATGTGCCTGTGGTGATGCTGAACAGACAGCGCTGCTAGCTAGCTAAGGCATCGCCATCAGGAGCAGTTTCCCCCTCATTTTTGATTTGGCTTTCCTTTCCCCTCGACACGTTTCAAATTCAGTAGCGACGACTAGCCTAGGTTACGTGACGTGATCACGTAGGGACCTCTCGCTAGTTGACCACCACTGTTTCAAGATCAGTTACTTACCTCGCCGGCCCGCCCCATAACCTCTATGAACAAATAAGAGATCGGTGTGGCAGGATAGGATGCGCTTTTACTGGGGGACGGGAGAAATAACGAGGCAGAGGCAACTTTAACTCTGATCGCTTTTATTAGAATGTTTACAGTGCAAACAGTGGAAAAAAATAATAAATCATGCCGCGAGAGGTGCCGGAACCGGACAAATTAGGTGTCGGAACAAAAAAAGTAAAATCCGAGAGCTCTGATTAATCACTGGACAAGACACAATGTGAACCACACATGGCTAGTGCCAGCTTTTGTTCAGTTTACAGAAAATTAAGTAGATGACAACTTGTTTGGAGATTTACAGGAACATCGAAAATCTCTGTAATAAATCTTATTAGAGGCGCCTGTATGATATGATATAACATTTGCACAGGAAGTAACACCTGTTGTGTGTTTTAATACAATCACTACCTGGTTCCAGGTAACAATGCGCAACTTCACTATGCAGTAGGATTCAGAAAGAAAAACTGACCACATGTCTGATTGCAATGCTTTATATGGTAATGCATACACATGGTGAACTAAGAGACCTATGGCCTAATATTGATGATGGAGCAAAACTCTAACACTAAGACAAAACGCATTGGTCCCTGATCTTGATGAAAAAAAACTTTGCGCAAATGGGAACAAACTGCCTTTGCCCTATAATGCGATTTTGGCAACATGCTTTGCCCAATATTTTTGCATCTACATTAGCGCCAGTGGTCAGCACAGCTTTCAGAGTGTGGCTTTACATATCATCTTTGAGCGATTTTAATGACTGCTCAGAGGGAGGGGGGATGCATCTCAAACTAACCAGCTAAGGTTAGGTGTATTTTTCATTAAAATAGCGATGCAAATGTTTATGCAGAACACACCTTCATTATACTGCTCGGAAAGAACAGATTCATATACAAAAAAAAACATCGCACTTCATAAATACTGGATATCTATTTCAGTTTTAAATTTGCCATGTGGCATCTTTCAAACTACATGCATGATCTGGAATACATTATTGCGCACAGGTATGAAGTATGGGCTTTATATTATTTAAGAAAACTATTTGATCAGACGACTTCTGGTCAGCACCAAAATGTATGAAGTCAGTGGGCCTATGGCATACTGTCTGTACAGTGTCACTTTGATGTCCTAAAAGCTGTATTGGAGAGCTGTGATTTATAACCAAGTAATACTGTGAAAAGTTAAATAAGCCAATCAGCTAAAACAAGCATTGGAATTAACAAGCATGGGTTCCAGGAAAACAAACAGTACAAACATACACACAAAAAGTACTTTAACTCCACTACAGGCTTCTCCTTATGAAGTCCTGTCAGCAAATTCAGCAGATTTAACGATACTCCCTGTTAGAATGCATCAGTAAGACCTCACCTAGAATATTGTGTTCAGTTCTGGTCACCTCGTTACAAAAAGGATATTTCTGCTCTAGAAAGAGTGCAAAGAAGAGCAACCAGAATTATCCCAGGTTTAAAAGGCATGTCATATGCAGACAGGCTAAAACAATTTAATCTATTCAGTCTTGAGCAAAGAAGACTACGCAGCGATCTGATTCAAACATTCAAAATCCTAAAAGGTATAGACAATGTCGAGCCAGGGCACTTCTTTGACCTGAAAAAAGAAACAAGGAGTAGGGGTCACAAATGGAGATTAGATAAAGGGGCATTCAGAACAGAAAATAGGAGGCACTTTTTTACACAGAGAATTGTGAGGGTCTGTAACCAACTTCCCAGTAATGTTGTTGAAGCTGACACCCTGGGATCCTTCAAGAAGCTGCTTGATGAGATTCTAGGATCAATAAGATACTAACAACCAAACGAGCAAGATGGGCTGAATGGCCTCCTCTTGTTTGTAAACTTTCTTATGTTCTTATGTTCTTAGAAGTGAATAATGTTGTTAAACTGTTGTATACAAATAACCACGTTGCTGAATGAAAAACAAATAAACCTCATAAGGAAAAGCCTCTAATGCCAGACCAGTACTTTTTTTCCTTTGTACTTTTGTATAATTTGTGTGTTGTTTTGGGTTGCTAATTTAGCAGGTTGTCTTACTTTACAGTATCACTAACGTTTAGGTATAAATAGTGTTTTCCAATGCAATGTCCAAGGTGGCCATACACATGAAAATTATAGGTTTCTAACAAACAAAAACTGTTTTCATAAATAATATAAAGCCCATACTGCATTCCTGTGTGAAGTAATTTATTTCAGATCATGTATTTTTTTAAGACCATCTTTTCTTCTGTCTTGTTTCACCCCATACAGCCAATTAAGACATGCATATTCACATTTATTTCTTCACATTTATTCACATTTTAAAAGCTTCAATTAACATAGCTACATTATTTATTGCTTATTTTATACAAAAAAGTTATAATTTATAGTTATAATAGTGTGAGGGATTGGTTAAAGAAATCAAATACAATGCTAAGAAAAAAAAACAATGTAAATCAACTGGATGGTAAACAAATAAATATTTACTATTGTGCCGCGACAATACTTGGGGGCACTAGGACCATGTAGAAGCTACTGGAGTCATGTTGGGCTCCTGTCCAAATTAATTAGTCAATTGAGTGATTTGTCAATTGTTTAACAATGTAATTGGTTACCATTTAAAATGTCTGTGTTTGTGAGTGTTTGGTTGAGGGTGATGGTAGGAGTTGTGTTTGGAGAACTGGAGAGTGAGAGAAAGACGAGCGAACTGATGATGATGATGATGATGATGATGATGATGATGATGATGATGATGATGATGATGATGAAACTGGACAATGAATTATTGGAAAAGGTATTTGGATTACGGCTTGGATTGTGATTTGGTTTTGAAGACGAGGTAACAGGCTTAGCCTGCCTCGTTATTAAATAGAAACAACTTCTGTTTAGATAGGACCCGAGATCAGGTTAGGTTTTGTTTTGTTTATTTTCTTTTATTATTGTAAATAATAAACACACACTACAGCGTTTCCTCGCATCCTGGTTGTCTAGTGTTTGAAGAAGGAAAACCTGTGACCAGAAGGCAATACGTCACTATATATATATATATATATATAATGATGTTTAAAAATCTGCACTCTCACATGTGTGTGCATCTCTCTCTTAATCCTTGTCTCCTTCACTCACCACTTGCTATTGATAAACCATTTTAATAATGGGATCAGCTGTGCCTGCATTTTAAAGTAACCCACCTTCACTTCACTCAAACAAAGACTGAAGATGAAAATATAGCCTACAGTTGGAACATTCCAATATTATACAGTATACCTGTAAACAGTAACAACTAATATCTCAGCTAAATATGTTTATATGAAATGTATTTCATACAAAACCTGCAAGCTGCAAAATATTTTACTTGCTGTCACTCAGCAATGGATCGTTTGTAAAAATGATTACAGATTTGTAGCATCCAATATTGTTTAGTAAAACATCTTGTAAGGTTTGTTTTCTTCAAAAACAAGTTCCTTCTTCAAAATGTAAATCCTGACACAAAATGCTTTCAAACTAAAAGAAACTTTATTGTATGTTCCAGGATCAGTCAGGTAAGACATCTTGTAGGTCAGTTTGCAGGTTACTTTACTGAAGAGCACCGTTCTCTCTCCAGGACTCGAATGTTGGTTCTGAGTACAGCATACAGATTCATACAGGTATATATGTATTTCTGGGACAAACCGGTGTGGCTGTCTTGCTTGACAAAAGACTGGCAAGAGGGCAACCAGACGTTGAAATAGGTGTGGCACCACTGTGTTGTGGGCAACAATGGCAATGAGAGAGGAGACTTTCTCCATTATGTAAACAACTAAACTGTGCTAATCTATATTGTAAACCTGTGATATGTTGTGGACAGGCTGGCTGGTGGTGACGTCACACCTGGAACAGAAACACACAGAGTGGTGAGTGAATTGTGAATTGCGGTGTTGCGCCGGTTTATTATTAAACAGAAAATAAAAGGTTGAACAAAACAGAACACACTTAACAAAACAAACGGTGCATTGGCCAAATTAAATAGAGAAACAAAACACTAATGCAAACAAGTATTGTGCTATTTTAAACTAGTATGCGTAGCAATTGTTTACTCTTAGGTTTTTTAAAGTTTACTCCCTACTTTCTCTCTCCCGTTCTCCACTCTTGAACACACAACCCCAAGTGAGTGAAAGTGCACCTATATATACAGTTGTGCTGGGATTCAATTACTAATTAATTCACTTGAATCCCAGCACGTGAACTAATCTGTGTACTCCCCATGCTCACATAGTAATACACATTTTATCTGCACGTGAAGTGTTTGTGCAATCCTCGTGCCAAAATACAACTATATTATTATTATTATTATTATTTATTTCTTAGCAGACGCCCTTATCCAGGGCGACTTACAATTGTTACAAGATATCACATTATACATTATACAGATATCACATTATTTTACATACAATTACCCATTTATACAGTTGGGTTTTTACTGGAGCAATCTAGGTAAAGTACCTTGCTCAAGGGTACAACAGCAGTGTCCCCCACTGGGGATTGAACCCACAACCCTCCGGTCAAGAGTCCAGAGCCCTAACCACTACTCCACTCGTGCTACGTAGCCCCATTATATCCCGTGCACCAATACATTTACACCAACATTAACACACCACACGCAACATAACACACAAAATACACACAGGTGCAGGGACACCCCGACACATATGTATACACAGCAGTACACTCGGTTCTTTTTTCTTTATAATGTTCCCATGATAGGTGATGAAATTTGTATAGAATAATGCATTCAGCATTCAGCCCAAATGTATTGGCTGAGTAACTAGTACAAATGACTGATGCTACATGAGAAATGTGTGAGATGCAGTTATTCATCCATTTATAGCATTTTAATGAAGATAACACAACTTAATTCCACAAGCCAAAAGTGTTTGTATCAACCATCACTTTAAAACTGTGAACTACATTTCACATTCAATCTATTATTGATAGGATTATTCAGAAAATTCTGGGTCATAAGAAAAAGGTTATACATTGCTTTGAAGTCTGATTTTAGTCACTTAATTAGATTTTTTTTAATAAGGCCATATTCCAGCCGATATTGCTACTTAGAGGACACCTTGACGTTGTATTGTGGGATGGAAAACAGAATTTATTAAACATAACTAAATTGACCCCTAAATTACTTTCTTACCTGCCCATTTCATTTACAGTACTGCAAACTTTACTGGAGGTTTTGATTAAGTCTTAGGAAGAAGATATGATGGTATTTTAATTTACAATTCTCTCCTGTCTCTTACAGGTGTAGATTCATACTGTTTCTAAGACTTTCTAGGTTTTATCTACTGTATTTCAGGTATTATGAGTGACAATTTATTTGAAGAAGATAATAAGGTAAGAGTCCTACTATCATGACAAAAAGGGTGGTATCAATGCAAATGAATTATTCATGACAGCTGATCAAACACCACGGAAAACCACCATTTGAACGTTTGTGAATTACAACAGACGCGAGAAGTAATGTTTGGTGGAATTCCACTGACACCCTGCTCAAATTCCAACATGAAGGGGATGACGCAATCCTGATAAAATTTATAGCATGCACTTTATGTTTGAATTTTACTGCTTTTCATTAAAATCGTGACCTTAATGTATTCATATAATTAGAGCCATATGATGAAGTTAAGGTGTATTGACATTTATTTGTATCAAACTATTTATTTGAAATATATATATATATATATACACTGTATGTATGTATGTATGTGTATATATATATATATATATATATATATATATATATATATATATATATATATATATTAGCTCAAAGAGCCAGCTGCCCAACGTTTCGATATGTTGTACATATCTTTCTCAAGGGAGCCTGTGTTTGAATCCAAACATTGGAGGTATTTATAGGTTTTTGACGGCATGACAACTACTTGTTATTGTTTACATTCAAATTCATGATTTATTCTTACATGATGTAATGGTGTTCTATATATTGTGACATCATTTTTACTTCTATCTTTGAATCTGTATTAATTCTAATTAACACTACTTTATATAAACTTATATTTTTATTATATCATGCAATGCTGGCTCTGAGGATCAGTCTAGATTTGGCCTCCCCAGCGCATCAGCATGCACAACTTTTGAATGAATTTTGTTTATTTATTTAAATGTTATATATTTATTGAAGTTAATTAGTTCATTCTTTTCTGTTGAGTCCCGCTGGCATAATCGTGTTCAGTCTATTTATCCATTTACTTTCTTTTATTCTTCTGTATGTCGCATTGTCTAATTTGAGCTGTTCTAATACTACAAACTTTACATCATTTATGTCATGTCCCTGACTGGTGAAGTGTTGTACTATTGGTTCATTCATTTTTTTATTTCTAATTAACGAAAGGTGGTTCTGAATTCTTTTATATAAAGTAGTTCCAGTCTCTCCAACATATTTGATTTCATCACATTTTTCACAGGCTATTCCATAAACAACATTGCTATTTTTACAGTAGGTATTAGTTTTTAGTGGATATGTGGTGTTTAATTATATTTTTACATTTGTCTATGTATTTACACACTTTACATCTACTAGTGCACATGTTCGTAGAACCTATTTTGTCAATTATTCTTTTATGTTTACTGTGAACTAAAATATCACCTAAATTAGCTTCTCTTTTGAATGCTACAACTGGGGCCTTAAGAAATACTTTTTTTAATTTTTCTGAATTATGTAGAATCCGCAAGTGTTTCCAAACTATCTTAGAAATATTGGGCAAAAGTTTAGAGTAAGTCATTATTAATGGGACTCTTTTGACCTTTTTATCTCTATTTTTATAATCTAGTAGATCATCTCTTTTTAGTTTATCCACTTTTCTTAACTCCGTCTCTATAATTCTTTCTTTGTATCCTCTTTTTTTAAGATTTGTTTTTAATACATTTCTTTGTTTTACATAGTCACTTTCTTTTGAGCATATTCTTCGTATTCTTATTCCTAGACCCTTTGGGATTGCCCTTTTAGTGTGTATCGGATGTGCAGAGGACATGTGTAAATACTGGTGCATGTCAGTAGGTTTACAGAAGAGGTCAGTCTCAATTGAACCTTCTTCAAGTTTTACTATGGTATCTAAAAATTCTATTTCTTTCCTTGTCCATCGAAGGTCCACCTTAATATTACTGTGTATTTCATTTGCCATTTTATGAAACTGGAAAAGAGATCCTTCTCCATGTGTCCAAACCCCAAAAATATCATCTACAAACCGAATGTATTCTAAAGGTTCTCTTTCTGATTTTCTAAGTAATTGTTCTTCCCATTTCCCCATGTATGTACTGGCAAAATGCATTCCTAATTTAGATCCTATTGCTGTACCATCGTTTTGTTTGTAATTCTTATCAACAAATGTAAAATAACTGTTTTCTAAAACTATGTTGATCATGTTCAGTACCTCTGCTGTAGGTATTGATTTATCTAGTCTATTATCTAGTGCTTTTTGACAAGCTTCTAAAGTTTCTTTACGAGGGACACTTGGGTACAAGGATTTTACATCCATGCAAAATAAAATTGTATTCTCTGGAAGGTTGTGTTTTATTGATTCAAGTCTTTTTAAAAATTGTGTTGTATCCCTAACATAGCTTGGTAATTTCTCAACGTGCGACCTAAGTTGTTTTTCTGCTATTTCAGCTATTATGTGTGTTGGATTATCAATTGTACTGACTATCATTCGCATAGGGTGATTTTCTTTGTGCATTTTAGGATTTCCTCTTGCTAGGCCTGTGGCTGCATGTATTTTTTTAATTCTTTTGATATAATGCCTTTATTGTATAGTCTCTCCGCAATTTCCTTAACCTCTTTTACCGATTTATTGATCTTATTGCTTTTAACTTCTTCATATGTATATGTATTATTTAATTCACATTCTACAGATTTCATATAGTCATCTGTGTTCATTATCACTATTCCTGAGCCTTTATCTGCTGGTCTTATCATTATATCATCATCATTTAACAACTCAGTCATAGCTTGTTCTTCAATATTGGTTAAATTAAGTTTACATCTTTTCTTTAGTCCTACTATTATTTCTTGTTTAACTACTTCAATATACATATCTAACCATTTATCTCTTCCATCCGGAGGAGTCCATGTGCTTGTACTATTAACCTTAATCCCATGTTCATAATTACCCTCTGAATCCGAGATATTTTCATTGAAAAAATATTCTGCTAATCTCATGCGTCTCTCCCACTCCTTTAATTCAGTGGCCAGTTTATCTTTATCGATGTATCTTTTAGTTGGTATAAACTTAAGTCCTTTACTCAGTACCGCTTTTTGGGATGTGGTTAAAGTTTTACTTGATAAATTGAATACTATGTCTTCTGTCTTATCTTTTGTGTATTTGGTACCATGTCTATTTTTGGGTCTCCTATCTTTCTGTTTTGAATTCTCTGTCCTATTCATGTTTAACTCTCTATTTTGCATTTTATTATTTACCTTAACCTGGTTTATTTTTACTGTTTTAGATTTATTTTGATTATCTTTCTTAATTATGCCACAGTATTCAGATTTTCTTCCGGTTTCATTGTCTTTAAATACAATAACTGAGAAATGGTTATTGTTGTATAAAAGATTAATTGGATCGTTCTTATTTTTAATATATTCTATTGTGCCTTCGTATTTAAAACAATCCTTATTCTTTAAGTCTATGTATACGTGTATGGGCCTATTTAGGAGGTCTACAGCTGCCATAACTTCTGCCTCTGTAGCCCAAGAATCTATACTCCCATCACTTAATTTCATTTTTTCAATATGGGTCACTGAGTCGATGTACATTTCATATTGTTTTATATTGCTTTCCATTAGTTCTATTACATTATGTCTAATTGTTCGATGGTCATTTTGTGAACCGTATAAAACTACACCTAAACATCTAAAGAAACAGTTCCCGTCCTTCTCTATTTGAACTATGTTGTAGTCGTCATAACTCGCATTGCTCAAGCATTCTATTCGAAAGTGTTTCAGCAGTGTTTTCCTTATTCTCTGATTTGTTATGATTTGAAATTTTAATGTTTTCTAGACCTATTCTATTTTGTAATCTATATACTGTAATATATATATATATATATATATATATATATATATATATATATATATATATATATATATTAAATATGGGCTGGAGAGGAGGGCTATAGTAAAAAATTATAGACCCGAGGGAAGACTATTGTTACCCACGGGGCTATAATGCCTCGAAGCCACAGACTGAGGGTATTGCACCCTGGAGGTAACAATAGTCTTCCTGAGGGGCATTTAATTTTCCACTATGGCTGAGTCTGCAGTACATATTTAATACATGAATCAGTCAAGAAAATAAGTGAGGCAAGGTTGGATAGTAAATACGACTTTATGTATTTTGTTTAAATATTGCTGATGCAGTATGTGTAAATAAATATTGATATATATTTTATTTAAATATAGCTGAAACAGCATAAGTAAATAAATAAATAAAATGTTTTTGAAGTTCTTATCATATAGTTTTCTCCGTGTCCAGTCTGGTTTTCCGACTGCTGCATAATCCTGTTTTAGAAAGTCAGAAAACAGTGACAGTTACGTTTTAATCATCATTTTAGTGTTTGGAGCATCTTTCTTTTGTACTATGTTTTGTAATTAATTTTCTGTTTACTCACAGAATCGGTGTTCAGCCGTTTTTTCTCGTGAAGAGAGCAGGGGAGAAAGGTGTTTCTTTTGAAAAGATGCGGGACTGACAGTGATGTGAACCAATCACATGACAGACCGAGACTATTGACTGGTGCTGTAGGGATGTTTAACCAATCACAGGCCACACACACACGTTTATAATTTTAATGGATTTTATTGGAAACAAAATAGGTATCCAATAAAGGTTTATTCAGTATTTCCTACCTTTAACTGCATTGACATAGGTATTTTGATCAGCTGAATTATCTGTCAGACTAAGAACATGTCCATATAGCCAACAAAGTACCCAATAAATCAGTCCAAGGACAAAACTGACAAACCATGCGTAAGTTTCCATGGCATGAGCTGTCAGCAGAAATAATTTAGCTTTAATGTGAGCAGTATGCAAATCATGTATTACTAATGCAAAGCTATTTGCACTTCTAAAGGTGAATCAAAAGCAAAGTGGCTTTTTTCAGCCAAAGACAGAGCAATCAGGATGACCATCAAGATATTACTGCAGGAGAGTTGTTCAGCATCAATAGTTACAGTAAATCTTACCTAAAATGTATTGTACTACATTTTCCTATATTTTTTTTTAAGCGAAAGCTAAATGTTTTTGATTGCACCTTGCAGATATGTTAATTCTACATGTCCACGTCCCAGTATTCTCCGTCAAAAGGGTCACATGAAGAATGCAGTCCAAATTCAGGAAAATAGGAAAATCAGAGTGAAACAAAGACGTTTGTAAATAGAAGTCATTTTTACCATAGCTTAATGTGTGGGTCTTTCATATAAGAAAGTGTGGGATCTACAAAAGTGGTGATTATATATATATATATATATACACACACACCGTATTACTTCAATTTGGCGCCGCAGCGTTTATTTTAAATTGATCAAAATGACTGCGGCCCTTAAACGAGGGCGGCCTTTATCAATAATACTGTGCTTTACAAACACTGCAATATTTTATTAAATGATTTAAGGCATTTTAGAAACGGTGCCATGAGAGGCTCCGATCTGCAGCACTATACTCTTGTGTGTTTTTGGGGCTTGAATACAGTACATTTACTGACAGTTAACGAGAGCCTATTAGGTGGGAGTTGGGAGGTCAGGGGAGTACTGTACCAGCGAATCAGGAGTGTGTATTGGTTGCTATGGGGCGGGACAAGAAGAGGAGAGAGAACGGTAGTTGAGTGTGATGCAGTTGTTTTTCTTAAGGAAAAATATTACCTCTTAATATCCTACTCGGTTATTAATATGTCAATGAACACTGTGACTGCTGGTACTTGCAGAATTGGTACTGGTATTTATTTATTAAGAAATATAGAAAAACTAATAATTTGAATTGGAAACTATGTTGTTTTTCTGAAAGGGAACTCCACCCAGTAATCACATGCATAATCAAACTGTTCTCATAAATAGCCCTATAGTCTACACCTCCTTGTCATTTCTTTATCTGGTCCCGCTCCTCCCCTGCCTCCACCTTGCAACATGCCTTGTCTAGGGGGAAGGTGGCCCACAGTGCCACTTGTCCTGCCCGCTGGCATTAGTTATCATCAATCAATATACATTACATCATAGTTCAATCAGAGTATAGGGGTAGCTATCGAGCTCCAATGGACAAGGCCATGGGCCAAATTATATTACGTTTCATTATGGACATGGTCATCTGCCAAATTGAATAAAGAATCTTGTGGATGTCTCCTTTCTGAATTGAGAATTCCATATCCTTAATTATCAAAGTGACCCCTGCCTACACAGACCCCATAAATCAGGCCGTGTTGTTGGATGGGGTTCTTGTACTTGACAGAATACAGAACACAAGAAAATAAATGCTTTATTAAACCGAAAATGGGGTGTGACATCAAAGGGTAATGGGTATTTGACTATTTGTCAGTGTGTATGTAAGCAAGCAATGTCAGGTAAGGGTCTTACATTCAATTCAAGCAATACCGTTTGCTATGTTTCAAAATTAGAAAGTGAAGTTTAATCAATAACCATGTTTTCAAAAGGAAGTGCATTTTACATTATTTTTTTTCCCAGCAATAAATAACATAAAACATAAACTTACAGGTATTTTAAATACTTCAGCCATTACTTGCACAGGCTTTAAGTGAGTACAATAATGTTACAACCCTATCGTTAACCATTGTGTGCCAATGTATTGCATAACAGTAAAAGAATACAAAAAAAAAATCAGTAAATACATTGGTGTATTGCATTTATTATACTCTCTTCGCTGCATGTCATATTACAGTGGTTATGACTTTTGTGACCCTCTGTTACAGATGGGATTGCAATTCATACACTTGGGTTTCAGAGAAAAATCTATTCAGTGTTAAAGTTGGAAGTCACATTAAAATTACACAAACAGCACATTTGAGCCTGTTGAGTAAGTGTCCAGAATACTTAGGTGTTTTGTATCCTATCAAGTTGCAGTCTGTCAGGCCAAGGCTTTTCTCTAAACTCCAGGTGAATTCCAATGGGGTTTTGGTATTACTGTTGTGGTTCACATTTAACACGTGGAGGAGGAGGGTGGTCTGCAGTTTAGAGGATCCAGTTTAAGATTCTATTATTGACCTAGATTTTTAAGAAGCCACCTCTATACTGCTAGCAAACCTAGATTACCATACTATTTATTCATAATTCTAACCTATGGCTTATGGGACCCGGGATATAGATATGTATATAGACTTACATGATAAATAAACCCAGCTATTTTTCTCATGTTTGTATTGATGTTCCTTTCTCAGTAGTAATTAACTTTACACTTGAACCTTAAAATTGACCAGTGAATCAAACACTTTAAATCAATACAGGGTACTCCTGGCTACTGTACAAGCTGAGAATGATACTTAAAATGGTGTATATTAGTGTCACTTGTGTTTACAAGAATAGATTTTCTGTGCTGCCATATATGCAGTATCAATGTGTGTATGTATTTATGTAAACACTCCCCATTCCCAATGTGTTTGTAACTTTGAGATTCTACTGTACTTTACTGACAGCTTTTAGAAAATCATCAGTCATGGTGAATGGATATTGTCTTCAATGGATATTGATTTAATAAGAAGCTCAAGTATTTTGTCAATAGAAATCGACCTTCACTACATCTAAAACAACAGTTCCCAAAGTCTCTGTGGAATTAAAGTTGGTAAAAACAAAATGTCATGATACACTAGTTTAGGCATCTTAATTCTTAAGGCTGGGTGAAGATTTCCTTCCTGTGGGACAGTTAACATGTGTGTCCTTCATAATTAATGTTTCTTCAGCACAAAACAAGAAAAATGTTACATGTTCGACCAGTGTGAAGCCAAATCCCCCTTTTCAATTCATCCTGGATTAAGTAAAGTGATAACAGGTAATTTCATGGAGTAAAATTCAAGCAGAGAATGAGAACCAGAGAATCATCATTTAACTTAGTCCATTATAGACTGAGGTCTGCAATAATTTACCAGAATGATTTTATTCAGTTAACAGTCTTCAAGTGGTTACACAAAACATATTTGTCCTCCTTATCAAATGCATTATATCAATGTATCAGTGTGTCATTTTATTTTTAATATGCCCAAATGTATTGACACCCTCTTTTCTTTTCAATGCAAAATGCACCAATGTAATTTCATATTTCATATTTCATTACCAGCACAGTTTTCATGTATGTGAATAATTAGTGAAAATAAGGTTTAATAGTTGTACACAAATTTAGGCAATACATTAATGGAACTAGTTTATGAGATTTTATTTTCAAAAGTAGTTTTTGTATTGTTTGTATTCTTATTTAGGATATATATGTTTTACACAATACTTAGCCTAATTTAAATGTATACGTATATATAGCATACTGTATACATATGCATATCCACATTTCCTATTTGGTAAAAATATAAATGTGAATAACAAAAGCATTTGCATTGGAATGATGGTAGGGTCTAAACAGAGTAGTTATTTTATGTTGTGTTACATTTTTTAGGCTACATTGAAAATAATTAGTCCAAAAGTAAAACCTATAAAAAATAACATGTTTTTAGAAAATTCAATTTGAGATAGCACTGCAAAAGTTGTATAGAAGTGAAATATGTTTTTGTGAGTTTATAGGATAAAGAAAAAAACAAGTAGGCTTTATACGTCAAACAGTCTGTCTTGAAGCCAACACATAACACAGCAAAAAAATATATAGGTTTTTTAAGTACATTTCCTACCTGAAGTCGGAAATACAGTGTTTCTTACGGTTTGGTCATTCATAGGTATGCTGCATGCAGGGATGAATGTAGCCAGAGGCATAGCCAACAGCAAGTACATTCTGCTGACTTTCTAATTGTACACACAACTCTTAGTCCCCTGTTTACCATGACGGCATTTATATTGGGTTTCCTCAGCTGATTTCCAAGTGAACTCAGCCTTTGCTTTTTGTGTGGCAATGACACGTTGAATGCTACCAGTCGAGCTCGGCAGTGATGTGGACAAACGGGACAAACTTTGGGTAAAAAAGTGAATCGATGTTGTAAACTATGATGAAATTACGATACTTGTTACATTGTATGGCTCTCTGGTAAACTATGTTAAACATATACAGAACTCCCTCACTATAAGGCTCTCGGTTATAATGCGCCTCGGATATAATGCTCCTACAGCATGCCCTCCAATTCCCTACTCTAGTGATTCATGCAATATTTCTACAGTAAATACAGTACCGGTGTTGTCCAAACTATAAACAACTTCTCAGTCTTACTTCCGTTTCTGTCTCTCCCTTTTGATACAGTATCTGAACTGAAGAAAAGCTGCGCTGGCACTTTATAACACATCTTATTCAGCATTTGTTTTATAACTAAATAAATATTAGGCCTATTACGTGGTTATCTTTCCTAATGTCTTTACTTTTTTGCTGCGAGAGGAGCTGCGGCTTTCTCCAGGAGATGAGATGCTTCAGCTTTGCTTCAACCCTGCTCCGGCAGCCGAACCGGGGGCAAGCCCATTCCCTTTTCTCTTCTCCTGACCCGCCTTCCTTCTTGCACTTGGTTTGCTTGTCTGTCACTTCGAACTGAACTCCCGACTGCCGTTTAGCCAGGCTATTTATAGTTTAAAAACTGCTAATTAAAATGATCCATGAGTGGGAATGTTACCCTTTTTTGTAAAAAATATAGTGTTGATTACATGGTGCTTTATGCATGGTTAATTCACGGGAAGTTACATTTTTGCTTCCCTATATGTGCATTATTTTATTTTGTATTTTAGTCAGGTGTGTTGTTATGTGTCCCGTGGTGCCCCCCACCCCCTCCCTCGTTTATATCGCTCTTCAGTTATAACGCTCATATTGTGTGTCCCCCGAGACTGTGTTATATCGAGGGAGCACTGTATAAATACATACTAACTAACAATAGTTATATTCTCTCTATTTAAAAAAAAGTGAAGATTATTTTATAAGGGTAACAGTATATTCAAAGAACCAAAAGAGATCTGTTAAATCTTTGCATGCTGACTGCCATGTCCAGATTGAAACTGCTATAGTAAACTTTCTACCCATGCCATACAGCAGTTCTTTCATTTTGTAATCAATTTAAAAGACAAGAATGATGGTGAACACATCTGAAACCCAGTTCAGCTGTCCATCTATAATTTCTTCAAGGTCTCTATCTTTCATTTCTAATATGACAGCCATCATATGTCTTGAAGCAGTCCATTTTTTATCTGCTTCTGAAATTTCATAGGCACATTGTCACCAATGGCAGATGGTTTGAACTTTTATCTCCATTTCCATTTTTGTCATTTAGACAGCAATACTGCACGTAAACTTAAGGTAACTTTTCATCATGGCCTATACACACATTGCTTGGAAAATATTGTGACAGAATGTTATGGCTGAGCGCTTTTCAAAATGTCCGCTCTAGTGCACTGATAGTGTAAGGATTATTGCCCACATTGTCACACAGCAATAACAATCCATGATGTGGTACAGAACAGAAAAGCCATAGCACTTTTTTTTATCACTTTTCCTGCAGTGATCTAGAGTACAGATCTCAAACCTCAGTGCACTAGAGCTGCCATTTTGAAAAGAGCTTTGAAACAGACTTTGAAGTTATAAGTGTAAAAAGTTGTCAGGATGTTAACAATGAAAAGAGAAAAATTACAGGTACGTTATTTAAACAGTTGTAGCAACATGTGGGGACGTTTAACGCTATATTTTTCGGAACCCCATTACTTACTCTGTAAAAACATGCATAACAAATAATTTGTAATGCTAATTTTCTAATTACATATTTACATATACATTCAAGAACTCTAGATATTTAAAAGTATCTTTTACTGACATGCATAATAAAGACCAACATTTTTAGACATAGAGACTGTGGTCACTTTGTTTGTACAATCGCTGTACTATAGAAATCAGAATCCAAGTACTCGGACCATACATGTATGTTCTATGATAATAGTGTTTTGAAAATATGAGTAATGTACAAGTATAAAGACTTCTTTTTATTTTCAATTGGGTAATTGAGTCAATCCACGTGAGAAAGAGGAGGGACTGGTACTGAATTGATTGCACAATAAAGAAGTAATTTAAAAATACTTCATAGCCAAAATTCCTGTTTAAATATTGAAGCATTGTCTAGTCACTTTCTGAATAAAAATCAATCCCAGTTTAAAAACCTGTATGGGTAAAGGTTCCTCTATATACCTCTAAAAATGGGAGCTTGTCAGAATACAGGTTGGACAAATTGATTTCCATTACATGAGAGTAGGTGTTAAAACTTCATGCTGATATTGGACTCAGCCCTCGCCAAGATAAGCACCAACTAAGACAGCTTATTTTACTGTAAACTAATGGGATCCATCTGCGTTTCCTTCCATCTGATGATGTAGATATCCTTCTGCCTGGTGTTGATGGCTGAAGTGTGACGCTGGCTCCAGGGATCAGCCTATTTTGCCTCCCTGCCGCATCAGCACACACAACAGCTGCAATGCTGGGTTCAGGGATCAAAATCTACACGTACATGATTGAAGACAATTCAATACACTACTTTCCTGAAATTACCTTTTTAAGTGGAAATGCAGAGTCAGAATTAATATGTAATCCCTAATATAGGGAATTTGGTATCTTATGTGTTTCCTAAGCCATATAATAAGTAATGGTGAATACAATGTTTTTGGTATTATCCACCCCCCTTGTCCTATGCAAAGACGTTTCCATAGAACATTATCCTCATCACCTGATATTCCATGAATTGCTGATTGTATTCATGTGTAGCTAGGGAACATGTCCTTGAGTTCAATTCAAGTGCACCCTTGTTTCTCATCGTATCTCAGCATATGATATTACTAAACATACTCTTTACCACATCATGTTTCCAGAGAACAGGGAATTCTCTTTGTATCTTATCTCAGCAGTTTCTTATCTTAAATCACAGCTGTTTCCTTTGCCACATAAAACCGTTACAACTATTAAACCTCTTGCATACTAACACAAACTGCAACAAACCTGTTTTCAGACATACTTTATAAAATGAGCTCTTTTCATATTATTTCTAATATCAAACCCTTCACTAATGTTACAGTTTAGTGCATGTTATGCATAGGCAACTGCTTTGAAAGGGGTGTATTATTAAAAAAAAAATAATTGACCCAAATTGATTATACTTTTGTAGATGATATTTCTTATTTGGGGAAAAAAAGCCTATAAACACAAAATAATAAATACAGGTCAGGCTGGGCAGTCGCTGTCACTGTTCCTGTATATTACTAGTTACGTTACGTTTTGTCTCTCCTCGCTCTCTCCGCTCTCACTCCTAATACAGCCACCCAGAGCGCAGAGAGCTGCAGGCTTTTATGCAGGTGACCATCTCCCGATTAGCAATAATTACACAACTAATTAAATTCGGGAGATGGTCACCTTCTGCATGAGGTTTTTAAATTATTCCTGCCAGAGGACGAGCACCAATCTCGCCTCTGCCAGAACACGTTTTAAAATAAAAACAAAAACAATAACAAACACGACACATGGCTCTCGCCGTCATATTTACACATAATACAATAACTAAATCATAAAACACAAATTACAAAATAACACAGGGGCGGAGGGGGAAACCCTGTTCTAAAAATAAATAAACAAATCAATATACAGGGCACCTCGCCCTGTTACAGGCTGCATGGCTCAATATTGACAAAAATACCCAGAGCATGTAATCAACACTACATTCAACAAAATAATTAAAACTATCATAATACAGTAAGTGAGAGAAATAATAAGTATATACTTTATTCTCTGCTGCAATCATGCTATTACTAAATACACTTTTGTCTTTGATTCATCTCCTGTATGCATAATCATGTAGCTGCAACCGTAATAATCAATGTGTTTGCAACAGTCCATTACCTTACAGTTAGCGCCATTCTAATCAGAAACACAATGTTGAGCAATTTTACATGTCCTTAAGCTGCTGATTTGTTACTTAGCTCTACTTCCCAAAACAATAGGCTGTAATTGCATTCTTGAATTTTTAAGATGACGACACTTTTAGTGTTGCAAGCTGTGTTGTAATAACAGTATATGTACAAAATTGGGCAGCAGTGTGGAGTATTGGGTAGGGCTCTGGGCTCTGGACTCTTGACCGGAGGGTTGTGGGTTCAATCCCAGGTGGGGGACACTGCTGCTGTACCCTTGAGCAAGGTACTTTACCTAGATTGCTCCAGTAAAAACCCAACTGTATAAATGGGTAATGTGTACGTAAAAATAATGTGATATCTTGTAACAATTGTAAGTCGCCCTGGATAAGGGCGTCTGCTAAGAAATAAATAAATAAATAATAATAATAAAATACAAATTCTTGACAGTTGCTAGCATCTTTTTTTTAATGACACTGTATTTACTCATGTAATTGTGTATTTTCAATGTAATTACTATTAACCGCATGTACCTTATTTCCTGATGTGCTTTTTAAAATCAATATTTATATTATTCTTTTAAATATATATATATATATATATATAATTTATTGAACAAATATATATATATATATATATATATATACAGACGTGCTCAAATTTGTTGGTACCCCTCCACAAAAAACGAAAAATGCACAATTTTCTCTGAAATAACTTGAAACTGACAAAAGTAATTGGCATCCACCATTGTTTATTCCATATTTAATAGAAATCAGACTTTGCTTTTGATTTTTTATTCAACATAATATTGTAAATAATAAAACAAATGAAAATGGCATGGACAAAAATGATGGGACCCTTAACCTAATATTTTGTTGCACAACCTTTAGAGGCAATCACTGCAATCAAACGTTTTCTGTAGCTCTCAATGAGACTTCTGCACCTGTTAACAGGTAGTTTGACCCACTCTTCCTGAGCAAACTGCTCCAGCTGTCACAGGTTTGATGGGTGCCTTCTCCAGACTGCAAGTTTCAGCTCTTTCCATAGATGTTCGATAGGATTCAGATCAGGACTCATAGAAGGCTACTTCAGAATAGTCCAGTGTTTTGTTCTTGTCCATTCTTGGGTGCTTTTAGCTGTGTGTTTTGGGTCATTATCCTGTTGGAGGACCCATGACCTGCGACTGAGACAGAGCTTTCTGACACTGGGCAGTACGTTTCGCTCCAGAATGCCTTGATAGACTTGAGATTTCATTGTGCCCTGCACAGATTCAAGGCACCCTGTGCCAGGCGCAGCAAAGCAGCCCCAAAACATAACCGAGCCTCCTCCATGTTTCACTGTAGGTATGGTGTTCTTTTCTTTGAAAGCTTCATTTTTTCGTCTGTGAAATAGAGCTGATGTGACTTGCCAAAAAGCTCCAGTTTTGACTCATCTGTCCAAAGGACATTCTCCCAGAAGGATTGTGGCTTGTCAATATGCATTTAAGCACATTCCAGTCTGGCTTTTTTATGTTTTTCTTTCAAAAGTGGAGTCCTCCTTCTTCCATGGAGCCCACTTTTGCTCAAAAAGCGACGGATGGTGCGATCAGAAACTGACGTACCTTCACCTTGGAGTTCAGCTTGTATCTCTTTGGCAGTTATCCTTGGTTCTTTTTCTACCATTCGCACTATCCTTCTGTTCAATCTGGGGTCGATTTTCCTCTTGCGGCCGCACCCAGGGAGGTTGGCTACAGTTCCATGGACCTTAAACTTCTTAATAATATTTGCAACTGTTGTCACAGGAACATCAAGCTGCTTGGAGATGGTCTTGTAGCCTTTACCTTTACCATGCTTGTCTATTATTTTCTTTCTGATCTCCTCAGACAACTCTCTCCTTTGCTTTCTCTGGTCCATGTTCAGTGTGGTGCACACAATGATACCAAACAGCACAGTGACTACTTTTCTCCATTTAAATAGGCTGAATGACTGATTACAAGATTGGAGACATGTGTGATACTAATTAAAGAAACTAATTAGTTTGAAATATCACTATAATCCAATTATTTATTATCTTTTCTAAGGGGTACCAACAAATGTTTCCAGGCCATTTTAGAATATCTTTGTAGAATAAGCAATAATTCATCTCTTTTCACAGCTTCTTTGCTTTATTCTATGACATACTGTGGCAATGTGCCCCGCCCCTGTGTGCATTTGTGTGTTATATGTTGTATGTTGCGTGCGTGTGTTAATGTTGGTGTATAGAGATTGGTACACGGGATATAAACGGGTCTGTGTTTCATGTGTATTTAAAAATGTAGATTTATATTTAGGCACGAGGAGGGCACAAATCACTTCACGTGCTGGTTAAATGTAATATGTGAGCACGGGGTTGCACAGAATTAATTCACGTGCTGGGATTCAAGTGAATAATTAATTAGTACTTGAATCCCAGCACAACAGTATATATAGATGCACGTTTCTTTCAGTCGGGGTTGGGTGTTCGAGAGTGGAGAACGGGTGAGGAGAAGGAGGAAAGTTTAAGTAGGAAAGAAAATTAAACTAAAATAACCATTTATTTTACTCACCGTGTTTGTTTGTCTCCGTGCACCGTTTGTCTGTGTAGTCCGTTTTGTTTGTCTATTTATTTTGGCGTGAAGTGCCGTGTCCTGTTTTGTGCTTGTGTTTTTGTGTTTAAAACCTTTTATTTTCTGTTCTGTTTATTAAATGCTGAGCGCGATCACGCTTAACCAAAACTCCAAGTCTCTGTGTGTTACTTCCTGGCTCTGGTCTGACGCCACCCACTCCGGCCGTCTTTGTGACACATACCAAAGGCATGCAAGTATACATGATAAAATAGCTTTTAATTTCATCACTTTTCAGGAGGAATAAAGCATTATTTCAATGAGCTGTAAGGGTACCAACAAATTTGAGCATGTCTGTATATATATATATATATATATACAAAAATTAAGTGGAAATGGAACCCTGGCTATTTTAACACAGTACCAAACTTGTTGTATTTCTAAATGCAAAAATTCCTACCTATCGCTGATGTGATATCATCATTACATCGGATATAGGTATACCAAGAGGCAGATCGAAGATTGTTATTGTCAGAACCAATAACAATCTTGTTTTAACTTCGATTTTCTTGTACAGCATGTTATAGTATTCATAAATTAGGGTTTTATTGTCACAAGTGACGTTTTATTAATTTTTATTATTTTGTGCACTGAAATGATTTATTATTGTGTTTCCCATTTTCGATGTACCTTTACCTGATTTGTTTTTCTTTTGTATTTATTTGTTGTTGCACTTTGGAATCTGCATGTTTAAATCACTGTTTATTTTTGTGTGCACACTATTTTACCATCTGCATGAGCACTTTCCCCACATTAGTAGGAAGTCCCGCCCCACACGAATGAGAGTATCCAGGGGGATATAAAAGAGGAAGGACAGGAAGGAGGAGCAGAGTGGTGTTGGGAAGTAGTCTGGTTGTAGCTGCTGAAGGAAAACTCGTTGCTGGAATTGTTAAATGAACAGAAGGGAAGAAAAAAAGAAGACAGTCTTGGCTACCCTGAAAGAAGGATTCTGGCTGTAGGGTAATTAACGGATTTGGATTCTTTTGTTTTGTTGTTTTCGGGATTGTGCTACAATTTTTATGTTTATTTTTTTCTGGATTATCTTATTTTGTTTATGTACTGCACCAGCTTTTTTTTGTTTTTATGCCCTGTCATATTTTTTTTTATTCTTTGAAAGCTACCAGACATTGCAAAACTCATTGGGATTGTAGAAAGGCGTTTTTTGGAGCTGTATACATCTTTTTATTTTTTCTGGTCGTACTTGCGTTTGGCTGGGCTACATTGCAGGGGCTGTCCTAGGTTTGAGCAGACGGTGCAAGGAATCCTGTGACCTGTGAAGAGAGAGAAGGGAAGTGACGTTTATTGTTATTCGCTTATTCTTTTGAGACTTTGATTATATTACAAACTGTACAGCCATAACTTATATTTACCCACCCTGAGTCGGCTCTCTGTTCTATCAGGGTATGCCTGAAGCCCCCCAGGGTGATACTTGCTGGTTCCACGTTGGAGATCGAGGTCAAGGGGTCCATTCCAGGGTCATACTCACCTTTCCACCGTTTGGGGTTGGTTCAGTGGTCCAGTCCAGGGTGCAACAGTCGGGTTCCAGAACCGGAGAGAGAGGGAGCTACATCAAAGATAAGCTAAGAGGAAGTAACCAGCTGGAACACAGGAGTGTATGAGAAAGCTTTACTTACCGTTGTACACGTTTCTGACGGCCTCCTTTCTTTGCCCCCCCTTCCCTCTCTCAGGTTTCCCGGGATCTCCATCTTCGTGTCGTGTATTGTTGCAGTGAAGTCCATTGGTGGTTTCATACGTGGGATAGTGGAGGTTGGGACGTGTGGGCAGCTGAGCGGTTTGGGAACCAACTTTAAACGGACTTCCAATACTTTTACTGGACTTGTGTGGCAGCTAAACACAAACATTATATATTTTTTTGAGACTTTTACCAACAGGAGCGGATTATCTCCGTTTGTATTTTTAACTGTTTCTATACAGCAGCAGTGTCCCCCACCGGGGATTGAACCCACAACCTTCCGGTCAAGAGTCCAGAGCCCTAACCACTACTCCACACTGCTGCCCTGTGACCTGATAGCACCTGTACTCAAAGACCATGTCTTGAAATGGCAGCAACATAAATGCAACAAGTAAATGTCTAGTACCAACTAACACTCGCTATTCTCTTATAAAAAGCCTTTATGTAACTTTTTTAATTTTCTCTCCTTATGACTTGCGCAAAGCCGCATGTATTGTAATGATTACAATTTACCATTTGTTATAGCTAGTCAGTTATTAAGAGTTGTTTGTTTGTTATGCTACAAACATTTAAAAAACATATTTGACACATTTAATATATGAATTACCAGACATACAGCTAAATAGTAAACAATTGTTTCGTAGGACAAGAAAAAGAAATATAACGAGTAATATAACACGCTACTTTTTTATTAAGTAATAAGTAAGGACATTATATTCGTTTTTTTCTGAAGAAACGAGTAACAAGTAATAAGTAACGTTTTTTTCAGTAATGTGCCCAACACTTCAAATATCTAGCAACATCAATATACAATTCTCTGTCAGCAGGTTTTTTAAATGAATTCCTGTACTATGTAATGCCAAGGGGCAGTGATTCTTTAAATAAATAAAGTAAATCACCCTATCAAGCACCACCAAACATTTTGAAAAAATGAGTGCTTGCACCTTTAAGACAAGTCACGGATTTTGGAATGAGATTTGTTTTTATCACAGTTATATGAATAATTCTTCTAGTTGACCCTGTCATATGATGAATTGAATGGTATGGTACCACTTTTTATCACACACTTCATAATGCAGTATATACTACATTATTGGATGAGAACGTACTGTTCTGGCTTGCTTAAGGTTATTGTAAACAAATCCACTAATGGGCACTAAATACATTTCTTTTATTTCTGAATTACAGTTACTGCACAAATTATCAGCCAGATTTGCCAACCTTTTCTGTGGGGCAAGGTGTTTAGGAGCCCTGAACCATACTGTATAGGCAAATAAATTAAAAAAGACCATATATCTTACTGAATGAGATGTATTGTGTCTATAACAGGAGGGAAATAACTGTAAGAACCACCTGGTGTAGTACACAGCTATTTCATATTCATAAAATTGTATATTTTTGGAAATAGAGTACCAGATCATAACTGGGACTGGTGTCTAATATTTATGGTACTGTCAAAACGAGCCTTCAAAAGTAAATGATATATTTTTCATTTTCAATAAAAAAAAGAAAAAGTATAACTCAACTCCATGAATTATTTGGTTGTATCAGCCTGCTTATATTGCTTTGAAAAAATGACTTGTTAAGATTTTTTTTAAATCTATGTGGGGTATGCTCGGGTTCCACATGATACATTGGTAATGGACTGGCAGTGGTGATTTATTATGCTTTTTGATTCTTCTTTTTTAATCTATTTTATAGATATTTCTCAATTGATAGTATCCCTTAAATACAGAAATCCCTCATACAGAAAACACCTCCAATCTTATGTAAACATTATATAGGTTCTAAATTAAACACACACACATATATAGTAAATATGGACCGGAGAGGAGGGCTATAGTGGAAAATGATTTCCCTGAGGGAAGACTATTGTTACCGACAGGAGGCTATAATGCCAGAGCCCGCAGGCTGTGGTGGTTGTATCTAAAAAATGTATATTTTTTGCAATCCTTGGAAGGTGGAAAGGGGTGCATAACTACCACAAAAACCTACCATGTGCATCTTGAAGAAGAATTATTCCCGTTTCCTGAGTCGGACAACGAAGAGCTTAGTAACAAAATACAGGAAATTGATTAACATTTAATCACATGTAAGGATATCTCAGAATCTTCATAAAGTCATGAGATATGTTCATTTTAAACATGCTGGGGTGCATGCACTTCCTGCCACTGACTACATAGATAAATGGTGCTCATGCAAAAGAGCAACTTTCTTTTCATCAGGATCACAGCAAAGGCAATCACTAAGGCTGAAGTTTTCTTAAAGGGAATGTCATTTGCTCCTGATTTGTTATCCTATTTTGCCTCCCACTTTTTCCTCGGTCAGCTAAAAGAATTCCACTGGCACCCTGCTCAAACTCCCTTCAAAATCTCAACATGAAGAAGATGATGCAATCCTGATCAAATTTATAGCACTTTATGTTTGAATTTTACTGCTTTTCATTAAAATTGTGACCTTAATGTATTCATATAATTAGAGTAATATGGTGAAGTTAAGGTGTATTGGCATGTATTTTTATCAAACTATTTATTTGAAATATATATATATATATATATATATATATATATATATATATATATTTATATATAACATACAGTCACCTCCAAAATTATTGGCACCCTTGGTAAAGATGAGCAAAAAAGACTGTATTCAATGGAATCAACCAAAATTACACATTTCTCAAATTACAAATATATTTCCAAAAAAAATGAAGTGTCACAATTACTGGCACCCTTGTTTTCAGTACTTTTTGCACCCTCCCTTTGCAATGATAAGGGCACTGAGTCTTTTTCTATAATGTTTAATGAGATTGGAGAACACATTGGGAGGGATCTTAGACCATTCCTCCATACAGAATCTTTCCAGATCCTTGATATCCTTCGGTCTGCGCTTATGGACTGCCCTCTTCAATTGAAACCACAGGTTTTCAATGGGGTTCAAGTCCGGAGACTGAGATGGCCATTGCAAAATGTTGATTTTGTGGTCAATTAACCAGTTCTTTGTGGATTTTGATTTGTGCTTGTGGTCATTGTCTTGCTGGAAGATCCACTTGCGGCCAAGTTTCAGCCTCCTGGCAGAGGCAACCAGGTTTTTGGCTAAAATGTCCTGGTACTGGACCAGGACCAGTGGAAGCAAAACGGCCCCATAACATCAAAGATCCACCACCATATTTTACAGTATGTATGAGGTTCTTTTCTGCACACGCATCCTTCTTTTGATGCCAAACCCACAGCTGGTGTGCATGGCCAAAGAGCTCTATTTTCGTCTCATCTGACCATAGCACCCGGTTCCAATCGAAGTGCCAATGCCGTTTAGCAAACTCCAGGCGCTTACGTTTGTTGGTTGCTCTCAATAAAGGCTTTTTTCTGGCAACCCTTCCAAATAGCCTATTTGCATGGAGGTGGCGTCTAATTGTAGATTTGGAGACTTGGTTACCCCAAGATGCAACCACGTTCTGTAATTCTCCAACTGTGGCCCTTGGATTTCCCTTTGCCTCCCGAACCATCTGCCTCACTGTGCCTCTACCAGGCAAGTTTACCACTTTTCCAGTGGTTTTGAACTTCTTAATTATTGCCCTAACAGTGATAAGTGGTATATTTCGTTTTTTAGCTATTGTTTTGCACCCATTGCCTGATTTATGAAGGTCAACAACCATTTGTATCTTTTCATTTATGAGTTCTTTGCCTTTCCCCATGGTGATGGATGACAAATGGATTTCATATGTGTGTTACCTCATTTTTATACCCCAGTGAAACAGGAAGCCATGGAAGGCCACAATACAGTTCCTAAAGACTGAGATTAACTTAAAGAAGTAGAATGTTAATGCAGATTTTATTTAGTTAGATTTTATTTATAAGAATCTTTAGGGGTGCCAATAATTCTGACACCTATCTTTTTGAGAATTTGTTTTATTACTTGTTAATAAAAAAACTTGTTCTCTGAGCAATTGTATTAGAATAAAAGAATATGGGTTTCCCATATATGTGAGCATAAAATATAGCTCATTACCTGTGTTGTTTATTTTATACAGCCTTTTTTGCTCATCTTTATCAAGGGTGACAATAATTTTGGAGGTGACTGTGTATATATATATATATATATATAACCTTCTTCTTTTCCTTTCCTTTCATTTTTTTAAAATGTTCTTACTTTTCCATCCATCCTTCTCACCCCTAAGCTCCTCTCCTGTTTCTCTCCTCCTTACCTCCTCTATCTATCTATCTATCTATAATGCCTCGAAGCCGCAAGCTGAGTCTTCCCGAGGGGCATTTAGTCTGCAGTACATATTAAATATAGGAATCAGTCAAGAAAATAAGTAAGACAAGGTTGGATAGTAAATATGACTTCATATATTTTGTTTAAATATAGTTGATACAGCATACGTAAATAAATATTTACTTATATATTTTGTTTAAATATAGCTGATACAGCATAAGTAAATAAATAAATAACAGAAAATGTTCATACCGTATCAGTTTCAAGTAGGTACTATTTCATGAAGGACTCTATAAGATGAATTACATTACAATAGATAAATCCCACAGTACCTGTAGAGCAGCAGCTGACCCACCTCAGCCTATGTATACAAGTCCCCTGCCGTTCACATTTAATCAGACAGGAAGGTTGGGCCTGAAACGGGTTTCGCTGGTCTGCTGTAATGTCTTCACACACACAATGTACTGTGACAGTAACACAGGAATGCTTCCTATAAGACAGATTTATGCTGAAAATAAATGTATGTTTAAAGTGAAATTTGATGTTGTGAGCAAACATTACAGTCCCAGGGATGATAAACTTCACTGGGCTATGTTGTAGATCCTGCCTTCCATTCTCCTGAATTGTTGTGTGGAGTTGCTGCGGTGAAGGTACATAATTCTAAATTGGGGGGTAAAATAATTGGACACTAACATTTTTAAAGAAGAAGATCCATAGGGGACAGCATCTGCTATTATCTCTAAAGCTAGAGTAACCCTTATGAGAAATGCAAACTATCATAATGGCATTTGGCACCAGGTTACAGATTACAAAAACATTTAGCCATCTTTGCATGTAGGTCTTAGACTGAACTTTTATCTAGACACACATCTTCAGTCTGAAATATACTGTAGAACCTCTTGGGACTGGAGTTGGTGTCTTCATGATATAATCAACATCAACCACACTGACTGCAAAGGCTTTAAACCAAACCTCTGATGCTGAATCTTCCAATGTTTTTTTCCCGTTAAGGCCCCAAATGAAGATGGAAGATGTTTCTCCTTATTATAATTCAAACAGATTTAAGATAAATTATTTTATTTCTTTCTTTGGCAAACTAAAGTCCTCAAGGCTTCCAGATACATTAGGATGCATACAGGACTAGATGAACACATTCATCACAGTTGATCAAAGCTGACATTCAGAATGCCCTTTAGGTGCCTGAGACACTGACTTGAAACAAGTGCCACTTCCTAGCTGTGTGTTACGTTTTTATGACTGCGGGTGAACATCAATAATATGACTTCCAGTTTAATTCTTCTATATGGGATCTTATTTATAAGGTAATTTTCAGCATGGTGTCTTGTCTCTAGGACATGATTGCTATCTCTGGCAGCTGTTAAAGTTTACTGTTTAGGCCTTGCTTTGAGGTGAAGTGTGTGCATGCATCTGAATGTAATTTTGAAAAAAGAAGGCAGAATACAAGAGTAGTTTTAATCTATATTTTTGTCCTGCATTTTTACACATCTGATTTCCAATTATAGTGGCCCTAAGGTGTAGACTGTACATGTGAAAAAGGAAATAAACATATTCACTCAATTGCACTGTTGAATGTGTGACTGATCTTTCTAATCTTTTTAAGCTTGAATGCACCTGTTAGTAACCCTGGGCTTCCAAAGTAGCCAAAATACATTTTCTTTGTATATGAAACATGTTAATTGTCCTTTCTACATTGATTTCCATTTAATAAAGACACTTTTTACACATACCTTAGATACCAGAAAGTGACACACATAACTTTCTGAAAAAGGAAAAACAAAAATGTGGTCTTACTTTTTAACGTTATCTACAATTTTATATCGGCTATAATGTAAATCTATTTAAATATGAAGCATTAAATTGCAGTATTTATAGCACGTGAAATGCTACACAGAAATGTTTATAGACTGTTGTTGAAGAAGACAGGGCAAGTCCAGAACAGTTTCATAAATATTATACGAACTGGAAGCTTTGTGAATTGGGCCCCATTGTTTCAGATATTGAAAACATTTTCTGATTGCAACAGGCTCATTTATTTGCAGCTTAACAAACAAATAAACTATAGACAGAAAAGATCAACATGCATTTCTTAGTATTTCTACTATTCAACACATGTTATTTTTACACACTTCTAGTTGTTTCCCCTATCCCTTTTATACTATTTGTTATAAATAAACTAATTAAAAAATAATTCAATTAACAAACTCTTGAAAATGTCAAGAAAACATTTACAATAGATGTGAGATTCAGCACACCACTTCATGTTCAATCAATCCACCAGCAACTGTGAAATACTGTTTCTTGGCACAGTTTCAGCATATTACCCAACTGTAGTAAACACGTGACTTAAATGCACTGTGCTTCAATTCTACATCAGCCATCGAACAACACCCAGATAAACCACAACACATGTACAAAGCAATGACATAATTTCAAGGACCTTTGGAAAAGTGGCATATAGAATTACAGCAACCCATTATTATTCTGTGTTGCTATGACAGTTTTACGATCTAAACAGACAACATTGGCAGACACCGTACTAGGTAGCTGGTATGAATGCAATCCTAATTCTTTTCCAGACAGTTAGCATTTAATATGTATTTGTACACCCCGCCCCTGTGTGTATTATTATTATTATTATTATTATTATTATTATTATTATTATTATTATTATTATTATTATTATTAAAAATGTATTGTTTAGTGTGTAAAAACACATTGTTTTATTAGTAATTATTTTACAGCATGGATGGGGTTAAAATTCCCCACCCATGCTAAATGCATGCAGAATGTGACCATCTCCAGATTGATTAATTTATTACTAAATTAGAGACGGTCACATGTATAAAAACCTGCAGCTTTGGCTGAACGAGGTTAGTGTGTTCAGAGGTTGAATGAGAAACATGAGTCGTGAGATTAAAAGAATAATATGGAAAACAATTGCTACCCGTGCTGATTTTACACCAGCAAGATACTTGTTTGTTCTGTATCTGTTTTGTTTGTTTGTTAGTTTTGGCCAACGTGCCATTTTGTTTGTAGAAGTGTTTTGTGTTTGTTTCAACTTTTTTATTTATAATAAATCGGCGCTTCATACCCCAATACTGTGTCTCTCTTCCTGGTCTGATGTCACCCACAAGCCATCCAGGTCTCAGTATTACATTAGCAAGTTAGATGTATATTTAAATACTGTTTCTTGTGCTTGGCAGGAGCTCCAGTTTATACAGACTGTGTACCATTATGCACGTCGTATTAATAATTTTTTGCAATGTGTTTTATTAGATTTGCAATATGTATGCTGACATGATCTCCAGGGTCAATGGACTGACTAATCCAGTCTGAAGAACACATGTGCAGTGTTTGCCGTCATTGCTTTATCTTGTTTAGAGAGATGGTATCAGTAGATGATCCATATCCTGGCTGCTGAGCTTGCATTTGCAGGATATACATTTCTCTCACAGGAATTTTGGAAAGGAAATAGCATGAAACAAGTCTAAGTGTATGTTTAGAAAACCTTAACAAAGTTAGGGAACAAATGAGAATTTCTCCAAGTATTACAAACAGGCTACTTACTCCACAATCAAATTTCCTGCAAGCTCAGCAATGGAGTACAGCATATATAGTATAATGTACGTTTTTACATTGAACATAGAATAGAGAAGACATTCCACAATATTCTGCTTGAATTTGTGGGGTGAGGGTTTCAGGACATTCTATGCATGCAATAACTACAGTAAGTGATGTAGTTTACAGGTTTATAATTATCATCAAAACTGGATTATGTTGTTCTATGTATAATTTCTCAAGTACCATTTAGATGAGAAATGTAAATTGTCTCACCAAGTTTAAAAAAACAAAAGAAAACAAAAAAAGAACATTTATATTGCTTAATAAGAAATTAAGTTTAATTACTTGTCATACTTGGTTCTAGTTTATTTGGATATTGTAAGTGACTTAAAACAGGTCAAACGGTAGAGTGAATCAAGAGTCTGCTTGTTGTTGAAAAATGAAACAGGTTGCATTGCAGGGCATATGCTAAATACCACAACTTTTGAACCAACAGGAGCAACAAATCAGGAGCTAACTTAAGGCCTTGGTAGAGTAGCAATTATTTTAGGGAAATCGACATCACCAGCAATGGTTGTTGCAACACTTTGTATTGAAGTTTCAGTTTAGAGCAAAGATATGGACATTGGCTGCTTAAAACCTGCTCATTGATTGCTTCCCAGTAAAGTTTGCTTAGGTATTGATATTATTAATACTATTATTATTAAGATCAGTTTCAATGTGATTTTTTTACAGCTAAAATTGATTAAAAACAAACAAACAATGGGAACAAACAAAAATCAAGTTTGCTATTAAAGATTTATCGTATTGGATAATTAGTGTTAACATCCATTTTTAAATATTTTAAAAGTGTGCAATGGAATGCAGATTAGATATGAAACATGACTGTTATTCCTGCCAACTCCCCAACTTCTGAGTTGCAGATGCCAGCAGTTGAGCACTTGTCTAAAGCCCCTTTCACACTGGCATACTCTACCCGGGTCAGAACCTACCCGCGTCAGGACCCAGTGTCATGCGGGTCGGCTACGCAATTTCACACTGCTTTTGATAAAACAGGGTTGACCTGGGTGACAGATGCATGTGCACAATGAGCGTATCAAATCCCCGGAAGCAGCTTGTTACTGACGCTTCCATCTAAGCTTCTCTGGATTGAACCGTCGGTCCAAATGTTGATTAGAGCAAATGTTTCTACATCCCTGCTGCAATCTGGCTCATGCTGTGTCTCAATCAACACAAATATGGCTAAACAGAATAAAGAGAAATGTTCCTTGCGGAAGTGAAGCCTTCAGGCATGGCTGTTTGTTACTGCGTCGGCCGTCAAGCATTTTGTCTCGCTCAACCCGGGTCAAAGCACATCAGCCCACATCCTGAGGTGCGTCGCTGACCCAGGCAGGAGTGCCAGTGTGAAAGGTGCTTAAGGTATCCTGTGGTTTGCTTTCCACCCATGAGGTGAAGAAAAAGCTGTGTTATAAATCTGCAGAATGTATTTTTAGATAGCAATGTCAGGAATCTTTGGAGTTTGGACAGAATTGTTAACTATTTTGGTCAAATAATAATACCACTGTACTGTGCAATGAGGCTGCATGCTTTCAAATATAACTGACTATTCAGCAATAACATCTACAGCTTCATAGTGCACCAACAACATACACATTTTTCACCTGCATCATGATTTTTCACCTTCATCATGTTGTTATGAAGAGAAAAAAAACGGAAATACTGTATGGCATTATTGATTGTAGCCTCTGGAGTTTGGCTTGGCAAAGCTGGTTACATTTGTCCAGGTAAATATTATTTTTACCCAATTTACAAGTTAATTTATGGGCTTATTGCTTCTTGAGATGACTACTATACTGCACAATCAGGTTACAAGCATATAGACAACCGGAATTAATGCAGAAATAACAGTACTGTGCTATAGACTACTGATTCAACGTTTAATATACTGCCTGTAATTTGAATAATACAAGAACATAAATGTCTACTGTGGCAGTCTGGCTCGCAGTGGTGAGGTGGATGACATCACGGACCAGGAAGTAACTGACACCAAAACAGTGGATGGGCGGGTGAAGCTGAATGCTGCGGCACTCAGCGTATTTATTAACAAACAAAACAAAAGATTTAACAAAACACAAAACAAAAGGGCACGAGGGCCAAACGAATGAACAAACAAACAAGTAAGTGATGTGCTGGGTAATCCAGCACGTTTTAGCAATTGTTTTTTAAATGTTGCTTTCTCTCTCCGCTCTCCCGTACTCTCCTCTACACTCAGCCCCGAGTGCAGAGAGCTGCAGGTTTATATACTCTGGCCGAGGGATTAGTAGTTAATTATCTTATTATCCCTCGGCCAGAGTCTGCACGCGTTTGGTAAGGATGCTTGACTGTCAGCTAGTTAAATAATCAGTAGCTGATCAGCCATGCATCCTCACGGGGTTTTTAAATATAATAATAAAAGACGCGGCGCTTTTACCCGCGCCGCAAACAAAAATACAAATAATAATACATAGAGGCGGGACACTCCGCCACACTACTTATACATTTCACTTAAAAACATGTGTTCAATGCATATTACGAGGCATATTACTAGGCTAGGGGCTTATTTGCTATCTTTTGTGATAAACAAATGCAATAATAAAAAAATTACAGCTGGAAGAAATGTTTATTTATGCTATTTAAAATAGTCAATAAACACAACTAAAACCATAATAGTGACTTAAACATATTAATAATAGTTCATATGAATAAAGATAAATTATGTCATTAATAACATGCAACAGGGTGTGCAGGTACGAATGCCTTCTGCCACCCATTAAGTGTGGTCATTTTATAATAACTGCACACACTGGAGCATGTTATTGCGCTTATGTTAATTTTATGTTCATTTTATAAAAAGAAAAAAAAAACACTATGAAGCACACAAATTTAAAACTATAAGTACATTTTTATTGAATGTATCCTTGCACCACTGCCAAAAAGCCCCAATACTTTGGCTGTAGGACTACAAACTGGCTTGAAGAACTTATTACTGCTGAATTAATTGTTCATTTTCTTTTCTAGATATGCAAATGTATTTACTTATTTTTATACTGCAGTAAAGTAAAACTACAACAATATAATATAATATAATATAATATAATATAATATAATATAATATAATATAATATAATAAAACTTACCTACATGTATGATACACATTAATATGTACATTTGATATTACTGTTTCCTACAATAATGAGCCTCTGCACCTTTAGATTTGAAACTCCAAGCCTGTTCTCAGCATGTCTCCAGACTCTCATACCCCTTTTCCATTGGCACAGCTGAACCTTGAGGGTCCCAGGCCCTCACAGTAGAGCTGATATTCCACAGGCTATTTGTGGAGCTCAGCAAGAACCAAATCGTGAAACTCTGGCCTCACAACAAATCTGATTCTGTTTTGGAGCAGGGCCAGGGGCGGGTTAGTGATTATTGTCATTACTGTATGGAAGGCCGCCCAGGTCAAAAACGCACTATTTAGTACACATTTCAGATACCGTATTTAGTACAGGTTCTATTTTTGAATTGAGTATGTGTTTAATTCTAATTATTACATGTACTAATTTGGTCAATCAGATCACTGGAAATTACATCAGAGCCAATGAATTTGAATGAACAATAAGAAAATAGTAAGTGTAATAAATTATCCAATTAAAAATATCCTTACATTTGCCATTACCCAATCAATTATTTAAAAAGTAAATTGTATATATTTTAATCATTATACTAAAATGCATAACACTACCATGTTCTGTAATTTTGAATTGTTTAATATTATTATTTAAATAATGCTGGACCAAGAAGGCCAACCTAGATTTCTGTAATGATGATTCCAAAATAGTGTCTCCTGTCTCCCAGTCCTCAGCTTTTCTGGGGGTATGCATTTTATTTCTTACTTCTTGTTTCATATCTGTGAATTATTTTAGTGCTGGCTATCATTACCTTGAAGTTTGGCTGTCATTTTATCCAGATGAGGTTGAATTGGCACTCAGCCAAGAGATGCTGATAGTTTCTCCATTCAAGATAAGGTGTGGGATTAGCTTTGATATATTGTATCAAGCTGGGAAGGCACCCTGGTGGCTACTCAATTCCTAACAATAACAACTATCTGGTTGAATTTTTATTAAAATGTTATGATCTCAGAGGTACACAGTAAGACTCGTGGGGTGAATATAAATGGGGTGTAAAGGGGAACTTCATATCAAATAGAATTATTCCTTCACAGGTAACATTTCTGCAGGACCAGATTAACCAATGTGCACTAGGTGGAGTTTAACAGGGCCCCCGACCACCAATGATTAAAAAGAAATACAAAAAAATAATAAATACTTAAAAATGACCTCAACGTGATGAGATGTAGGTGTATATGACAATCAGAACAGGCCCAAATTAACAGTACACATAAACATTGTATGTATATTAAAAACACAATAATGCATTCTGCTAAATTAACTGTTGTCACAAAACATTCAAGCACTTTTCCATTTGTCCCTCATACATGTAACTAGCGCGAAAAAAAACACTTAATTAATTAAATGTATTGATTGCTTTTATTTAAAAATGTAATGTCAGAAATACAGTCTGAACCAGAACAAGCTGAAGGGGCCTGTGACCCCACCCTTGTGTGTATTTTGTATTATTTTGTATTGTCTATTGTTGTTTTATGATTTAAACGTGCATGTATATTGGTGCAAGGGGTGTGGTGTTATTAGTGCTTAAAATGTGCACAGGTGTTTCCTGTCGGCAGGGAAGGAGTAATTACCTCCCTGCCAAATCATTTCATGTGCAGACTGTGCCTGGGCCTGATTGAATGGTTTAACAAGCATTCGAGCCCCAGCACAGCTGTACAAAAGAGGCACGGATCACTCACTCAGGGTTGGGTGTTCAGAGGTGGAATACAACTGGGTTTGAGTTAACATTCAAAGTGATGAAAGGATGTAATCATTGCTGCTCATACCCTAAAAGCCAATTCAGCTAGTCAACACATACTCTCCAAGGATCAATGCTGCAAATATAGGATGGCCTACTTTCTATCTTGTTAGATTTCAACAATTCAAATGAGCTGGAACATATCGGTGCCCTGTTTGATGAAAGTAACTCATCATTTTTTTTTTCAGCTCTCTCTTTGCTGACTGCTGATATTCACAGGTCACTTAATTTACCAGACCCAGTATCAAGAGGCATTTGGTTAAAGGCTTTACATTTTTCTGAACAGTAATGAGACAAAAAAAATTAAAAGGCTGCTTTAACAGTACCAATCTAGTGGTTAGGCTTTTGTGTAATTTGCCGTTATCTGCATTATGCCTGTCAGACTAACATTTATAATCCCACCAAAGGGAAATAAAGATCAAATCATAACTTTACCAGGGAGCTCAAAATAAAGTATGTATCCCAACTGTATCAAACTACAATATATTCCAATGTTTCATTAATAGGGTCTTCCAAAAACAAAAGAGCCACGCAGAACTGGGAGCATCCCCTCCTTGCCGGACAACCAACCAATTTGTGCTGGTGACTAAACATACAAATTACAACCCCTCCCTCCACCCCAGTCACAGGCATTGTGTGCAGGAACCCACCTCTGGAAAGCTTCTAGTTACAAGGGGGTCTTGATGTATTGAGCCCATAATGAAACCTATTGTGACAAGCAAAAGACATGCAGCAGTGACCAAAAACAGAAACCTTCAAACATGGACACACCTGTTTCCACTTAAGAAATGCAACAGGAGCAATTGTCTAATTATTGGGAAAGTCAGTGTTTGATCAAGACGTTTTTTTACTAAACAAATATTTCTCAATATTATTGCTACTTATATGAATTCTACTGGTTAGAAACCGTTTAAAAAATACCAAGTCTATTATTCTTACAACTTGCTCTGTTTTGTTAAATAACAGTTCCTATTAAATAAAATACCTTTTTTATATTGCTCTTGCCCCTTCCCCATAATAACGATTGTATCATTTAATTGGAACTACTCTTTTTTCCTACACTTTGCATGTGTGTAATACAATTTTAAATTGTAAGACTGTCACAAGGCTGGCTGGTAGTGACACGTCAGACCCGGAAGAAACACACAGACAGACGGTGGTGATGAGTAATGCTGAGTGCAATGGTGGCACTCAGCGTTTATTAAACGAAATAAAAGGTTTAAACAGACAGAACACAAAACAGGACACGGCACTTACGCCAAAATAAATATATAAACAAAAACGGACTAAACAGTAAACAGACAAACGAACAAACACAGTGAGCAGATACTTTAACTATTATTACTATTCTTATTCTTATTCTTATTCTTATTCAGAATTATTTACCTACGTCTCCAATCCCGTTCTCCACTCACCGAACACCCAACCCCGAGTGAGTGAAAACACGCTGTTTTTATGCAGTTGTACCGAGACTCGATTGCTAGTCAATCATTCAATTGGAATCTCGGTACAACTGCACGTGAATTAATTAAAGTGCACTCCCGTGACCACACATTACATTTTAACCAGCATGTGAAGTGATTTGTGCCATCCTCGTGCCTAAATACAAATCTACATTTTTAAATACACGTGAAACTCAGACCCGTTTATATCCCGTGTACCATCTCTATACACCAACATTTACACGCAACACGTAACATAAAACATATAACACAAACTACGCACGAGGGCGTGGCCACATTGCCACAAAGACCAATACCCCTAATAAAATAACGTGTGTATGGGTAAAATTCCTAGTGCTAAATTGGAACTGAAGTACATTTTAGAGAACGCAAACTCTGGTAAATTGTGTGACGTAGTCGGACTACAGTAATTGGCCATACTGCCTAGGGTTTACAGCTGCTTGCGTCACACAACTGTAAACTCGTCCGGAGCCTATGGACTGCAAGGCTATTGATCTACAACAACAAAAAAGTCAAGGGGGGCCAGCAGTTGTTTTATAAAACAAAACCACTCTTTATCAGCTTCTTTGTTCGAGCAGTATCCTTTCAAAGAATACAGTGTACCTGCTGACACCATATTTACAAGTTTTACAGAAAAGGGTTACACGAGAGTACATTTAGAATGCATAAACTAGTAGAAAGATTATGAAGAAGTATCGTTACTCTCAAGTTCTCACAAGGCTACAGCTGAGAAAAACAAAGAATACCCCAGACAAATTAATAGAGCTGTTGCTTTACCATTCTTGTCAGGGACTTAGGTTTTAATAAAACACAAGCTTTAGAGAACAGAGGTATTTTTTTTATATATATATACACTACCGGTCAAAAGTTTTAGAACACCCCCATTTTTCCAGTTTTTATTGAAATTTAAGCAGTTCAAGTCCAGTGAATAACCTGAAATGGTACAAAGGTAAGCGGTAAACTGCCAGAGGTTAAAAAAAAAAGTTTAGGTTACCAAAAACTGAAAAATAATGTACATTTCAGAGTTATACAAAAAGGCCTTTTTCAGGGAACAAGTAATGGGTTAACAACTTACAGCTGTTCTGCAGCAATGGAAGCAAATTAAGCCTTGAAAGTTGATGCTAACAATTCCTACAGGTGTCCCAACTTTTGTTGATTACTTACAAACCCTCTGTCTGTATAAAAGCAGTGTTGGAACAGACTGTGTTACTACACCCTCTTAAGCATTATTTGGACAGTATTGTACTGCAGGAAGTAGTATATTGCTCTCATAATGGCGAGAAAAAGGCAATTAACAAAGGAAGACAGACAGACCATTATAACCCTTAAAAGTGTAGGTCTTTCCTTTAGAGAAATTGCAAAGAAAGCCAAGGTGTCAGTGAGTACAGTTTCCTACACCATCAAAGGCACTTGGAAACTGGAGGAAACTCTGACAGGAAGAGGTCTGGCAGACCCAAAGCCACAACAGAATCAGAAGACAAGTTTCTGAGAGTCAACAGCTTGCGTGATAGGCAGCTCACAGGACAACAGCTTCAAGCACAGCTTAACACTGGTCGAAGTAAACAAGTCTCAGTTTCAACTGTGAAGAGAAGACTTCGAGCTGCAGGTTTGACAGGTCGAGTGGCAGTAAGAAAGCCATTGCTAAGATGGCAAAATAAGAAAAAGAGGCTTGCCTGGGCCATGAAGCACCGCCAGTGGACTACTGAAGACTGGAAGAAGGTCTTTTGGACCGATGAATCAAAATTTGAAATCTTCGGTTCATTACGCAGAGTTTTTTTACGCCGTCGAGTAGGCGAAAGGATGGTTCCTCGGTGTGTGACACCAACTGTCAAACATGGAGGAGGAAGCGTGATGGTCTGGGGCTCTTTTGCTGGATCCAGAGTCGGCGACTTGCACAGAGTGAGTGGCACCCTGAACCAAAACTGCTACCACAGCATTTTGCAGCGCCATGCAATACCCTCTGGTATACGCCTAGTTGGTCAGGGGTTCATCCTACAGCAAGATAATGACCCAAAACATACCTCCAGGCTATGTCAGAACTACCTTAGAAGAAAAGAACAAGACGGTAGGCTTCAAATCATGGAATGGCCTGCACAGTCTCCAGACTTAAACCCCATCGAGCTGGTTTGGGATGAACTGGACAGAAGGGTGAAAGCAAAGCAACCTACAAGTGCAACACATTTGTGGGAACTTCTGCAACAGTGTTGGGAAGAACTTTCCGAACAATATTTGATTTCCAGTGTAGAAAGAATGCCACGAGTGTGTTCGGCTGTTATATCTGCAAAAGGTGGCTACTTTGATGAGTCAAAAATGTAGATTAAATTTTGTTAAACAAAACGATTCCATGATTTCTTTTTTATCTCCAATTGTTTATTTGTTCTATGCTTTAATTTCAGAGTACATTGAGACATTAAACTGCGTAAATTTCAATAAAAACTGGGAAAATGGAGGTGTTCTAAAACTTTTGACCGGTAGTATATATATATATATATATATATATATATATATATATATATATATATATATATAATGTTTCCTGCTTCACAGCACAATATGTTTAAGAAGCAATTTAGGAACAACCACCCTGGCGCATAAGTTTATTCTTGTTCTCGTGGATGCTTGGAAAATAAACAGAACCATCATAGGATTTTCAATCCAGCCAGCCTCGGGTGCCTTGAGTTGCTTTTACACTGAAGAGCCGAGCTGACCGAATGACGTCACGTTTAATGACCGTGCCGAGTCGCAGATAATAGAGAGGAGGCGTATGGCAAAAAATTGAATGTTTTTTTTTTTCCGCATGCTTTGTCGTCCAAACATTTGCATGCAGTATGAATTTTCTAGCCTAAAGTTAGTAATAATGATAATAGAAAATAACCATAAAGTCATGCTTGAATATGTTGATTATTATAGCTCTATACAAAGATGTTCCTTAGTTTTCGGTGTTTATTTATAATTGACTTATTTATAAAGTGACATTAAAGCCATATGTCTTAGAACGTAAGTTAAAGGAGTTTCATTATTTCTGTTTAATACTTTACAGAAGGGCAGGCCCGGCGTTATGGGTGGGCCTTAGTGGGCCTGGCCCCACCAGTTTAGATCCAGTGCCCGCCCAGTTTCAGATTCTAAATTGATATAAAAAAGCTATGAGAAATCATTAATCAAATCAAATTAAAGTAAAGCATAATAATAATAATAATAATAATTTAAAAATGTCTAGTTACTTCTGGTGTTTGGAAACCCCTTCGTAGGGTCGCCTTGTTGGATTGTTTACAAGAGCATCTGCTTTTTATATTCAGAAAGTAAGCATTATATGTGCATTCATTACTTTACAGTAGTTTGGTGTGTGTGGGAATCTGATTATTGCAAACTATGTAGAGGGCCTGCTCACTGTATGATTGTATTCCTTTCAATGCGGTAATAATAATAATTTAAAAGAAAAAAGAAAATAAATTCCGGAAAGAGCTGTGGTCATTTGTGCGGTGTGGATAGTTCATAATATTGTGCTGTCATATGATTTATTTATTTCTTTGTTTATTGTCATCACAGTGAAGTAAAATAGTAGAGAATACAAGCTCATTGTCTTTTCCAAAATGAGCCCGCCCTAAATAAGTGGATCCCCCCCACAGTGTTCATGCTGCCGCCGGGCCTACAGAAGGGCCCAAGTTAAATCAAAACATTGACTCACTCGTCAAATAATTACAAACTGTTAATGTATGGAGATCGATCAACAACAACAAAAAAAAAATCAACAACAGCAAAAAAAAAAATACAGTACAAATCCGTAATACTTTAGTTTTACCGTTGTTAATCTGTGAAAAGACAACTTCATGACAGTATACACTGAAAAAATAAACTTAAACGTATAAAATAAAGGCAAGGTTACAGATGCAACATTCAAGATGCACCAGCGTCATGACGAAAGTCAACAACCCCGCCCATGGCCTGCTTTGGCCCCGAGACAGATTATCGGGCCGGAGTTTCACAATACTGGTTGGCTTAGGTTGAGTACATTGCCAGTGTAAAAGCACCTGACCCGTGAGGGTCCCAGGTGTGCCTGTGTAAAAGGGGTATTAATGAGCTCAGTTAGCCTGGAAGCAACCAACGTTTTGCTGAGGCCAGTGGCGAATCCAAAATGCTGATTGCAGTGTGCCGCTTCAAGAACTATTTGAGAAAGACAATAAGCCAGGATAGATTTTCTGCACAGAATATCCTGTAAACATAAATATTGACCCTGCAGGAATCGTGAATGTACAGTACATGCAACAAAAGGGAACAGGTGACTACTTCTGCAACCAAGATAGCGGTTTTGGATCTGATCATTTTGAATTTATGATTTCAGCCAAAAAAAAAAAAAAATTGTTTATGTACAGTTTGACTTTTATCAATGTATATAAATGGTATATTGGTAATATTGTAAAGCTTGAATGTATAAAATGTTTAAAATAGCCCCCCCCCCCCCCTCCCCCATCATAAATATAATTGGTTAATGTGCTATAATACAGTATGTACCTGAGTAAGTGGATGTCCAAACTTATCTTCAATCACATGACCCCCAACCAACAGAATACATGTACAATATCAATATAGACTGTTGGAGATCTTTCAGCCAATCAGCGCACGTTTTACCTGCTTTATGCCATGACGCCTTACAAAGAAACCACATTCGTCACATCAACTGTACCATATTAAGTTTCTACTGTACTTAACACTCAGTATCAGCATGGCCTGAGGCATCTGTTGGAATTCCTTTGAACTGCAGAGTCAATTGAAAACAGGGCCATCACAATGAGCCAAGTATCTCAGCCACTTAATGGTATTCCCTTCATCATCCTCTTGTCAATGAAAATCAGAATGGACTAGAAATGTGGTCATGAATAGAATAGAAAATGTAAAACTTTTATGTTAACAGTAATCAGAATAAAATTGGATATACACTCATACACCAATGTTTGTATCCTTTCAATCCTTGTTGAAAATACTGTATATGTACGAATGATCTATAGCACAGAAAATGTCTTGAATTGAACTCCATCGAAAACAAAATTAAATGTTTTGCCTTGTTGTATCATTACTGACCAGGTCAGGTATATACAATATATTTCTATGTTTTGAGTTGCAGCAGCTACTGGTTTAAACACATCAGCAGTGTTTGTATTTACTGGATTCTGTTAAAGTGAAGGAAAAAGTGTGGGGGAAGGTTTGATTCAGGCAGTGGTGAAATTACAGGCATTACTGTAGAGGGAGTGTTTTTAACATTAGGTAGATAGATTATGTTTACATATAGACATGCTTCCAATTCAAAGGTAGAGCACAGCACACAGTCACTCTAAAGAATCAAGAAGTGCGGTTAACATATTTGATGACGGGTGAAATACAATTCAAAGCTGCTGCAGTATGTTCACTGTTTTGTCATTTGAAATCTTTTCACAAAACAAATATTCAACTTTAAAGCTGCAGTGTCCAGTGGAAAACCACATTATGAAAAAACACATTTGTAGGTGAAACATGTTAAATTAAAAGTCGCTACATTTAAAAAACATATAAACACTTGAACTTTTCAGTCCACTAAAATAAAAGGGCTATACATAATTTCTATTCACGTGAGCCGTGATATTTCCCCTCAAGCATTATTTGCGCATGGTTATTAAAAACTGAATATTAATGGTGAAAATGTGAATTTCAGCTAAAAGTTGGGGTGGAGCGAACGTTCAAACCGGGGCGTTGATTCGGCAGAATCAGGGTATTTGTATTTATTTTTATTTTTGTAATTACTAATCCTCACAACAGTCAAGAGATGGTACATTGCAATACATGCACTCTCCCATGATGGTGCCAGGCAGCTTTCCTTTAAATAATGTTCTCATACATACAGTATTCTACAAACAAAAACACTAAAGCATGTTTGCAGTTTGCTCACACTTAGGGGAAGTTAGTTGCAGGGGTGAAGAAGTTACTTATTTTTAGTTACTGGAGCAGAGATCCTTTATTCACATACTCAGCGGGAGCCTACACTTCCAATCATTGACAGTGAGAGACTGCAGCTCCTCTAACACTGCCTACTTCAGCAGGGGTGGCTGTGGAGTGAACCTCAGGGTCCATTAGAAAGTCAAACCAATTACTAATTTGTAATATATTTAATAGCAAATGACAATGTTTTTTGAAAATGATTTCTATGTAGTGTGTACTGTATGTTAGGACCACAAGCCAAAATATTACCTAATCAGCTTGGAGCTGAATAAATAAAATGTGACCCCATCGGCTTGTGTTAAAGGTTAGGATAAGTTTAGATAATTTTAATTACGAATGGGGTTATATTTCTACATTGGATCCCAATAGTTTTACCATTGAATTACAGTCAGCTGAAATTTAAAATTAAACCTAGTTTTCTTATGATTCTATCAGAAAAATAACAATTCATTTAAACTTGTACTTATTAGTTTAAGTTGGGATTGGTCTGAAAGTATGTTCAATATGTAAAGTATTCATCTTAAGCCTGCTGAGCACCCTCTTGATGTTTCAAAGCCATTGTATCTGTCTGTCTGACAAGAAAAGGGTGATAATCCAATATGAACAATGCTTCAGCACTGGCAGTGGAGTGCAGTAATCCTATTTCTTCTCTCTTTTTCCTACACAATATTTTTGAAGTAATGGAACAGTCTTGTGAGTGAAGCTTCAGGTATTGCTGCTCCAAGATTAACCTCAGTGGCACAATTCCATGTATATGATCAGAGATTAGTTCCTCTCCTCTCTTGTTTTCCGAATTGTAATTTTTAGAGAGGTCTGTGCCAATGATATCTTTTGGATTCAGAGCTTGGTGCAGTATGTTTAAATGTAATGCATTTTATTTTAATTTGTTTTGTAAAATTGCATATTCATACCTATTTTTTTTTCCAGTTACATGCTTACGTCGACCCACATTTTCTTTAACAACTGCTTTAAATATACATTTTAACAAAATATCTGGTGTCTAAAATATAAAAAAAACAGTCCGTTTGTAAGATTTTTTGATGTATTTCAGTATGTTGTGCATATCCTGTTGATATTTAAAATCAAATAAAAACACATATGCAAATACCAGACTTTTCTGTGATTGGAAACAAACTTGCATTTGGAAGCACATCATTACAAATAACCAGTACAACAACAATAAAGGAAACTAATATCTTTCAATATCTTTATATTAAAACTTGACTTTCAATACTTGACAATTGTCCAGTATTATTGCTAATTGGTGTTTGTGAAATCAGTCGTATATCTATTACTGCATTTTCACTCATTTTAACTTGTACTTTAGTTTTACTCACATACTGTAAATGGGCATTTTTTAACCTTGATAAGACATGCTAGGAATAGTTTAATTCCCAGAAGAGAGCTAGCATTTACAGAATATCCTGTTTCACCCTTGTGATTAGGATTAACTTCTTCAAAGTGCCCAACAGTTTAAGATGACATTTAGTCCACAGACTATACCCCATGGTTTATTGGAGCTGATTCACTCACTTTTCATATGGGTTCCTTTTAAGTAGGAATCCGAGGCTTGACAAGCTGTGTTTAAAACTTGCTGAAATGTAAAAAAGGATAGTTAATGGCTTTGGGAGATATATGCCCTTGCAATTAGGTATTTATACTGAGAATGAAAAACACTGTTAGTATATGGATTTAGTGGGGTCATCTTCATTGACAGATACATTACACCACTGAATTACAAATGGTATCTGGTTAGTGTAACGCTCATTAGTATAGCATGAAAGTGTGGTTGTGTCCAGTTTATCCTCATTTTGCATCCACAATCAAACACAATAATTTGAGGTGACAGAGCTGACATCCAATATAAAAGTATTTTATAAGTAGTACTGTATTTGTTTTAAAGATTGTATTCCACATAACCTAGTGGAATTCCAGCTGCCTCTTTAAAAATCTATAAGCCATTATATTATGGTTTAATAAATGCAATCTGGCACCACCATCCACACAGCTAACAATAAAAGTTCCATTTGGATTGTGAGGTAATACATTTACTCCTAGTAATAGTTGCCTCCCCTGAAATCCAATCTAAAATAAGTGCTGTGTGGAAGGCTGGATCCTTTCCTGGGTGTCTGATAATACAGCGTGGATTGTAAAGAAACGCCACGAGGACCAGTCACTGGCGAGATACAGCCAAAGACAGTGTGAAAGTCAGTTCAGAGAGAAACAGCAGTAGTTAATATGTGAGAAATGTAGGTTGTAACCCTCAATGTATTCTGAATATTAACAAATAAATTATGATGTAATGAACCACAAACCCAGAATAAGCTTGAAATTCATGTCACAGTTCAAAGCTATTTTAAGATTCTAAAGCCCCGATAAAGACCAGTCTTCTTATAACCTTACTGGCTGAGATGATCATTGAGGTTTATAATGATATAACATAATGAACTGGGCATCAAATACATATAAGCTATTTATTAACGATTCCAGGAAAAGAGAGGACACAACAACTAGTTTTACTGATATATTGAACCTTTCTGCATTGTGATTGAACAGTAAATGTGTATGATGCTCACCAAATATAGATGTTTCCTTTCAATTCGAAGATGACCACCAAAACATTACGTATGGGATATGCCAGCCTATTGGTAGGTATTTTCTGAGCTCTCTATACCAGAGCTGCCGATAGGCCCCTTCCTGGGGTGACGCCCTCTGTATTGCCTACAGAGGGATTAAATAGTCAAACCACGGATGGTAACGGTGACTGGTTTACCACTGTGGACTTACGGGACGCGTATTTTCACGTTCCCATTCGTCCAGAGCACCGGAAGTACCTCCGCTTCGCCTTTCAGGGAAGCATTTACGAGTTCTCCGTGCTGCCGTTCGGCCTTTCCCTAGCTCCTTGTATGTTCTCAAAGTGCATGGACACTATCCTGGCCCCCTTGCGGTTGCAGGGGATCAAAGTACTCAACTATCTCGACGACTGGCTGATTTGTGCTCAGTCATGAGAGGGAGCAGTGGCCCACATGTTGATTCGGATGCAGCACCTGGCAAGGCTGGGCCTCACCATCAACAATGAGAAAAGTTGGCTTATACTGGTGTAGTGCACAACGTACTTGGGGCTCCGGCTGGACTCCAGTATTATACCTGTCAGATGACAGAGTAGCAGATATTCAGGGTTGCCTCTCCCTGTTTCAACAGGGATCGCAGGTCCCTCTGGTGCGGTGCCAGAAACTGTTGGGTCTGATGGCCGCAGCTGTATCAGCCATCGAGTTGGGTTTATTACGCATGCATCTGCTCTAAGCGTGGCTCAGTGTGTTTTATTTACACCCCAAGCGCGACAGACAGCGTCAGCTGACAGTGTCTCACACATGCTCCACGGCCCTGTGATGGTGGAGGATGCCCTCTCACCTGTGCGAGGTTGTGTGGATGGGAGTGGTGTTAACTCGCCAAGTGGTGACGACGGACGCCTCCAACTTGGGTTGGGGGGCGGTCTGGGAAGGCAGAGGAGTCCGCGGCACCTGAGTGGGGCCGTTGGATAGCCCTGCACATAAATATTCTGAAGCTGCAGGCTGTTTTCCTGGCTCTCCAGCACTTTCTCCCGGTGTTGCAAGGAACACATGTGCTGGTCCAAACGGACAACACATCAGTGGTGGCGTATGTCAACCACCAGGGTGGCCTCCGGTCCCCGGGGTTGCATTGCATCGCCTTCTGGCTCCTGAATTGGGCACAATGGAATCTGCTGTGCCTAAGGGCGATGCATCTTCCTGGAGTGGCGAACTGGGCAGCGGACCTCCTGTCGAGGGAAGGTGCGCATCCGTCAAAGTGGCGACTCTACCCACAGGTGGTGGAGTGCATTTGGGAATGGTTTGGGAAGGCACAGGTCAATCTATTCGCCTTGGCGGAGACGACGCATTGCCCCCTGTGATATTCCCTCCACCGCTTAGGCGGGCCACTCGGCGTCAACGTCCTAGCCCACGAGTGGTCCAGGAAGCTCCTTTACACGTTCCCGCCAGTACCATTGCTCCCAGCCTTCTTGGAGAAGATCCGGTTACAGAAAGCGTCAGTTCTCCTAGTGGCCCCTCGGTGGCCCAGGAGAATCCAGTACTCAACCCTATGCCAGCTCATACAAGGCCAGCCCTGGGAGATCCCGCTTTGCTGGATCTCCTCAGTCAGGCGAGAGGCACTCTCTGGCATACGGAACCGGGCAGGTTCCAATTATGTGTCTGGCCCCTGAACGGGATCGCTGGACAGCCCTAGGGCTATCAGACGTGGTTGTGGGTCCTTTGCAGAGCACTAGGACAGACTCCACTAGATCGCTGTACGCCTATAAGTGGAAGTATTTGACCCAGTTTCTTGCCCAATGCCAGTTATCTTGCAGATTCTGCAGGAACTGCTCGATGCTAGTAGGTCACATTCTACCTTGAAGGTGTATTTAGTGGCTATCTCTGCAGGCCATGCCCCCGTAGATTTGGTATCTCCGGGTGCGCATTTCTTAGCAACCCGTTTTCTGAAAGGTGCTCGGCGGTTACGCCCTCCCAGAAGGGTCGTTCTCCTGGAATAGAGCCTTGATGTTGTACTGGAGGCTCTGTTTGAGCCCATACACTCCACAGAGTTGAAGCATCTGTCTGTGAATACAGCCTTCCTCTTGGCTATCACCTCCGCAAAGCGGGTCAGTGAGCTACAGGCGCTGTCTGTGCACAGCTCCTGTATGCAGAATTGGGATGATGGCTGCTGGGTGTCACTGCGTACAAACCCTGTTTTCCTCCCTAAGGTGATCATAGCCTTCCACATGAACCATTGAACTTCCTCTGCCCAGTGCGGGCACTGAGATGTTACGTGGATAGAACAAGAGCTCTGCGTCATGCTGACCTTCTCCCTTACGACGTCTCTGGTACACATTTCCCATACGTAATGTTTTGGTGGTCGTATTCGAATTGAAAGAGGACGTTAGGTTACTTATCGTAACCTTGGTTCCCTGAAAGAGAGGCGAGCACCAACTAGCGAGGTTGGATCTGTCACCCTCACGGCTTCAATGCAAAAAGAGAACATGGCTTCCGTGGTTTGACATTTAATCCCTCTGTAGGCGGGACAGAGGGCGTCACCCCAGGAAGGGACCTATCGGCAGCTCTGGTATAGAGAGCTATCCTATACTTAATGTTTTGGTGGTTGTCTTCTCTTTCAGGGAACCAGTCTCACAGTACGTTTTTAAGTCACTCCTGTATATTTAAAATTTTAATAATAATGTCACTGTCGTGGCTAACTACTACACTCCTACACGCCTACACTATTTCGTCTCTTTTACCTTGTTTTTAACTTGTTTGTATGGTGAGTTACTAAAACATATAAATATTGTATTATATATCTACAAATAAGACAGAGCAGCTCCATTAACAGTGTCACAATTTGCCACTTAGAATTACCCCCCTACATTTGTTATTTCATCTTAAATAGCAGAATTATCAAGTTGAGTTAGGATAGACTATTATTCATAATAGGAATCATTACTATGAACATTACGACGAGGCTGTTTCTCCCAACCTTTAGCACTTTAGGAAAAGCCATTCTGATCTAAATTGATTGCTTTGGGATTAACTGGGATTCATTCAATTGTATTGACATTCACTAATTTCTATAATTAGCATATATTCAAACTCTAAAAATTTGGCAAAAAAAACTTGCAGTGCAAATTGCCATTCTAGCTTTAATATTTTAATTATAATTTTCATTAAATATTTTAATTAGATATACTCTAGCTGAATAGAATTGTGAAAATGGCTCTCATTACCATGTTATTTGGCTCAACAAACACTGTGTAATAAATTGATATGTCTACAACAGACACCAAACTGCATTATACATTATTGACTAAATATGATCTTTAATTAGATACATTTTTTCTTCTGATTATACACATAAGCCCAGATTCTAGAGAGTTCATAATAATACAGCTTTGAAAACTGTAGTGCAAATACCTATTAATCAAAATTGCACATCACAATGACTTAATTCTCTGAATGACTATAAATAAGTTCTGTACTTCTCACACTCTAACATGTAAACATTTTTTTATACCTGCCATTATGGTATTTTGTAAACTAAATATTGCAGGAAACAAGAAAGATCCAAATATAACGTTACACAAATATAAAAAAAATAGCATTCTGTAAGAAAGTGCTGTGTACTATCCATGTATTATTTTCTAAACATTTTTTGACTGCAGATATATTTATTATAAATCTATTATAGACATACATATGTAATACAACTTTTCCTACAGAACCTTAGCTTCAGCAATTCTGATCAATGTGGAAGTCTATGAACAGCGCTAAAATCGAGCACATTTTCAAAATACTGGAGGAAATCTACCATCATCTACCCCAGGTGTTCCCAAACTGTGGTCCGCAGCCTAAAGGTGGGCCGCAATACAGTCCCGGCTGGGCCGCGGGAGCAATGGCATTCTATGTATTTTTTTCTATTAACAGCGAAAAGCAGGCGCCGATGGCAGCTGTAACTGTAGAAAAATAAAGTGTAGCAAGACGGCCTGTCAATCAAAGCTAGATTGCCTACCTGTAGGCGGGATGTAGAGCGAGAGCTTTGACAATTGGGCAGTGTTAAGGTCATGTGATCGCTCTGCTGGCAGATGTATTAATAAAATTACAATATGTCGAATCCGCTACCAAAGAATACGTTTTGCAAAGTATAAAGAACACAAAAGGCAGCTACAAAAGTTTGAATGCATTTGTACCGGGGGCTCAGTTTTGAGGTGCTAGAATGGGTTTTTTCTTTTGTAGAAACTTTTTCATACTAACTTTTGTACTTGAGAACATTAATTTAATTCAATTGATGTCTATGATGAATATGTTTTTTTGACTAATTAGCTATTAACATTTAAAATATTGAGTACTTTGATGTATGTTTCAATATTAATTAAATCAAGTTATTAATCAAACTGATAAATCTTGTTACATACCAGTAATTGATTTATTACAATGTTTGGATGTATTGCTATTTTATTAATTACTGGCTCGTTCACAGTCGTCTTAAAATAACGCTATAATATGTTTTGTTGGAAAATAATAATAATAAAAAATATATATATATATTTTTGACTGATTCAAATTTTGCTGCAGATGGATTTATTTCTATAAATTTTCTTTTGATTAAGTAGCGCAGCTGGGCTCCAATTTTTTTTATTTTATTTTATTGTATTTGGTTGTACAGAACAGTGACGAAAAAAGTAACTTATGCAAGGCTCTTGTTTCCTTCTGTATTGTGCACAATCTTTTTTGTGCATGACAGTTCAGCATGAGAGGACGTTGGCTCGACATTTTAGTTACACAGTGTTCAGAAATTAGAATTTAAGAGTTATGTTTTTGTGCACGTTGTACTGGTTTTACTCAAAAGTGATTCCTGTTCAGGTATTTATGAATGGGAATAAAAAAAGACATGCATTTACTTGTTTGGTGATAAAGGAAAATAACTGCATTTCTAAAATTTTCAATTATACAAAGGTATAATTTAAAGGTTAATTTTTATTTACTAAAATTAAAGTGTTTTAAAAAAAACACTCAGTGCATATTCTATGTGATTTCCATCTTTCACAATATTTATTCAAATGAATAAAGGACAGTTTAGAGTATGAAATGCTTTTAATTTGACATTTTCCCAAGGAGTGGTAATAGTGGGCCGCAGTGCCTAACGCAGCTGAACAGGTGGGCCTCTGGTAAAAAACGTGTGAGAACCCCTGGGCTACCCTAGTCGCCCACATGTCCCACTACATAGTATTCTTATAATAATCATAATAATAATATACCTGAAAAAACAGTATTGGGGTCCATAAAACTGCAACAAATTTCTCAGAAGATGCCAATCCACTCTGGCATTTTTGTAACTTTCTGGAACTTCTGAGTCTTGCATCTTATTGTTGCGGGACAGAAAAGTCTAGGCTTAAAGCAATCAGCTATCTGATGACCAAACATGAAGACAAAACAAATGTAAAGGATGAAAAAATATATTTCTCTGCTTTGCAAAGAACTCCATTATATGTATTTATTTTATTGCAAAGGCCTTCATTTTTTTAATTTGTAAAAGCTTCAGTATGCATAACCCTGCTAATAAAACAATTACACTTTAAAGCACTATCATTTTATGAGTCAAATGGCAATAATTTGAAATGTTGAATACATGGTGACACAAAAAAAATACTGAATGAAGAGTTCTCTATACCCCTCACAATGTCTGCTTATTTAAAAGCAGCTTGCCAGTGCTACTTCCAGCAGAGCTCAATTGTTTATAAAGAATTGTTTGGTTCGTCCTTTAGTTATAGTAAAGTGTGAGCTTAAGTCTTGTCAACATAAGGTACGGCTTTAAGACTTGTTTCCAGTTTTGTTCAAATTGCACAACTTTTTAGCACGAGAAGGCAATTTACCCACCCTTTTCAGTGAGTAATATGCCTGATATGTGCATGCTAAAGTCACATTCTCACGACAACAGAGATGGAGAATTTGGAGTTTCTAAACTGCATGGAAACCCCGCCAAAGTGAGCTCATATTTTATTACTTTCAAGATGATTCTGCATAGAGGCGGCCTTGTCCTTTTTGGGGGAAGGTGGCCAAAAGTGCCAATAGTCCTGCCCACTGGCATTAGTTTTCATTCAATCAATAGACATTACATCATAGTTCGATCAGCGTATTGGGGCGGCTATCGAGCTCCAATGGACAAGGCCATGAGCCAAATTATATTATGTTTCATTATGGGCATGGTCATTTGTCAAATTCAATAAAGAATTGTTCATTTCAAATCTTGTGGATGTCTCCTTTCTTAATTATAAGTGGAGGTGAGGGGTGATATTGTGTGCTATGGCTGTAGCCATGTACAGCTAAGGCCAAAGGTTTTGCATGACCTAGAATTTTAGGATTGAGACATCATTTAAAATATATATATATATATATATATATATATATATATATATATATATATATATATATATATATATATATATATATATATACATTAATTTTTTCCATGTTTTTTTCTCTTTCCTTAAAGGTGATTCTAAGTATATTTTAACACATCACAGGCTTTTCATTCCTTGTTCAAGGGCTTTTATGTGGTAAATGCTTTTGCTGTGTTATCACATAAAAAAAGGTTTCAAATACCTCAAAGGAATTGTACTGTGTAAGCTTTTATTTAACTCTCTAAAATCGTAAAGTATTCATGTTTTCAGTTCAGATAGCTATGGTCAAAAGTTTTGCATCACTTAGAATTTTAGAATTGGGACATCATTTAAAAAAAAAAAAAAAAAAACTATATGTACATAAGTTAGATCTTTTTATTTAACATCATGTAATCAAAGAAACTACAAAATGATATTGCAAAAGTCTACTGGAAGCCATAATAGTATTACAGTATTAGACTTTGAAATATCAGTTTTTTGAATTTGTATGAGTATATGGAAAACCACCAAGCGGTATGTAATTCAATATGTTAAAGTAACATTATTCAGCAAGTTTCATTCGACTTTATGAAGCAAAATTAGTTAATTCTATCAGGTGATGCTAAACCTTTGGCCATAGCTGTACAATAGACCTCTGTCATAATAGAAGATCTTACTGGCCCCTTTTTATTAAGCTGCAATAAACCAGATGTCAAAAAGCTGCAATGCGCAGAGGGAAAATAACATACTGCCCTTGGCCTTGACAAATGAATAAATGGAGTTGTCTGAAAAGGGTTTGGTGCATGTAAAATGTACAGTATGTTTTGTTCTCTATTTGTTAATTCAGTAACTGCTGACTGTTGATAAAAAGAAAAACAATTGTCAATGAAATAAAATTATATTAACAGTTAGGATTTCCTGGAAGCCATTCGTTGGAAAGAAAACACTGAACATTTTGAAAAATATACTAGATTATAAAATAGAATCACCGTGATCCTGCAGTCTTCAGCCCATGTCCATGATTTTTAGGTGAAATGAGTAAGACACATGCTACTTCTGAGTTCAATGTCATTTGATATCCTCTCCCATTATCTCTCTTTATATATGAATTGTTGTCTGTAACAGGAGAGCTATCCCAAATGTTTCCACAATAGCAGCACAACTAACTAAGCTAACCTGTAACAGCTACCCAAACATTGTGAGGTGGACTGAAGATGCAGAGAGGGCATTCAGGTCGTTAACTGGCATTCTGTGCAGTGACCCGGTATTAGTCGTACCCGGTTTAAAAAACGTTTTGTCTTGCAAATAGATGCCTCTGATGTGATGTGGCAGGGTAGAACAGAGCCCTGCATATAGTTAGTGGGGCAGGACAAAGCCCTGCTTGTAAATAAATGTATTGTGTGTAAATTATATTGTAAATGGTCTGGCAGAGGTGATGGTAGCAGCTAGTCTCTGTTAGACATCTCGTGAGAATGTGTGGTCGGCAACGGATTAATTAAGAGTTGCTGTTGACCACGCAGATAATTTATTACTAATCTGGAGAAGGTCACATGTATAAAGACCTCCAGCATTTGCTGATCGGGGTGGGTGTTCAAGGAGGAGGAATGTGCACAAGCAAGAGCAAAAAGAGAAAAATGTGAAATGAAATTAAGAAGAAAACAGAAAGAAAACAATTGCAGACCAGCACGCTATTTGTTTGGGTGTCAGTATTGTGTTTGAGAGTTGTTTTTGTTTACTCTTTTATTTTGCTCTGTGAGCGTTGTTTGTTTAATTATTTTAGTTTGAATAAAAACTTGCACCAGTGCATTCACTCGTAGTATCTTCATCTGTGTCAACTTCCTGGTCTGGGGATGTTATCACTCAGCCGTCCTGCTACATGTGGGTATTGGGGCTGTTTCATCAGAGCTGGTGAAAGGGGAAGAACACACAGTTTTATATCTGAGTTGAAAACTGCACCCCAGAGAATGTAAATATGCTATTGGGGAGAAAGCGTGTCTTGCGGTAAAGTGGGCCATAGAAACATTAAGGTACTAATTATTAGCAGGGATCCTAGGAATTAGTTTGCTGCTAAATAACACGGAAAAACGTGGATTTTAAATGAAAACACGGAAAAACACGGATTTTCTATGTTTTTGGAGATTTTTTTAGTTTTACACTTGGGGAGGGTCAAAAAACATGCAAGGCTTTTTTGTTTGTTTGATAATGATCAAATCAATACACTTATAATAGATACTGAGCATCAAAAGAAAGATATCGCTTATATTTGGATAAAATTCACTAGATGTGATCGAAAAATGACAAACTCTGTTTTAGAGCAGGTGCAGTGACTTTTTATTGTGCTGATTAACAATTGACATCACGAAGATGCTGCAAAATGATATGTTGATCTTGGGCAGGTGTTGTGACTCTTGGTCTCCCAGTTCATGGTTGTCATTGACAGAGTGTGTCTGGTTATACCATGGCATATTGTTTTTTTTCTGTGATTTTCTTTCTTGCTTTCATTCAAGCTTGCAATTCAACAACTGAAATCACACCATATCCAGTGTCCAATCAACTGTCTCACTAATTAGGTGATTAAGTGCATATGCTTCAGTCATAGTTACTCAACCGTGTCATGGTCAATGATGAATGATCGAGTGATTAGAAAGAAACCGCCCCTTTGTTTATTATTTATTTTATATTATGATTTATGTGTATATTACGGCGAAAGCCTATTGTTATTTGTTATTGTTTTATATTTATATTTTAAAAACCTTGTGAGAATGCGTGACTGATCAGCTACTGATTATTTAACTAGCTGACAGTCACACATCCTTACTAAACTTGTGCAGACTGTGGTCAAGGGGTAATAAGATAAACAGCTAGTTAACCCCTCGGCCAGAATATAAAAGCCTCCAGTTGTCCGCGCTAAGGCGGAGAGTGTCAGAGGACAGACATAAGGCTGTGAGAGATTTAGAACCAAAACAATTGCTAGGCCTGCTGGCTAAAAACCAGCACGATACTTGTTTGGCCAACGCGCCTTTTTGTTTTGTTGTTTGTTTAAATCTTTTGTTTGTTTTATTATTTAATAAAATAGCTGAGCGCCGTAGCGCTCAGTTTCACCACCGCCATTCCTTGCCTTTGTTTACTTCCTGGTCCGTGACGTCACCACCCACACGCCACTCAACAACAGCTCAGTCACAATACCTTATTTATTTTTCAAAAATAAATGTGTTATAATAGTGATAACTTTCTTTTGATGCTCGGTATATAAACATTAACACAGGCAACTTTGCTTTAAATTTACATAAACATACCTGTCTAATAAAACTGCTTCTGGTATTCAAGTTCAGTTTACTTCAGTATTCAGAGCTGTTCAAAGATGCCACAATCAATAAAAATTAACCCTAAAGATCGGGTCAACGAGTTTTCACGTCAATGGTAATGTGCTGTTTTGTACTTCATGCAGCAAGGCTGTAGATTACACTCCCAGGCACACCATTGTAGAACACATGGGAAGCGCTAAACATAAATTGAATGCAAGGAAACGTAAACAAGATGAGGCTGAAACAGCAGGACCATCAAACACTTAAACGGACCACTGTGTTTGGATCATTTCAGCGTCTTACAACTGCCAAAGAACAGAATGAAACTGTTTCATATTTTGTCAAAATGTGTGTAAAAGTCGACATTCCTCTGTACAAAGTGGATCAACTGGCAGTTCAAGATTTTTTCAGTAAACACTTAGGAAGGTGGTGCCATTCCAAAGTCAGACCAATTGTAGCTGGAATGCTGCACCTCTGTTTTAACATTAGCCGTCCGGATGACGGAGACTAACATTATTGTTATTATTATTATTTATTTCTTAGCAGACGCCCTTATCCAGGGCGATTTACAGTCGTAAGCAAATACATTTCAAGTATCACAGTACAAGTAATAATACAATTAAGAGCAAAATACAATGACTTTGGTTCGAGCAAGTACAAGTGTGACAAAATACAATTCAATAATACAGCAGATAACAGTGTCAGTGATAGTTACATCAGGATATGATTAAATACAAAATACTACAGATTAAACACTTGGCAGATTACAGTACTCTGAAGTACAGGATTAAATGCAGTAAAATAGGGGGCAGATAAGAGCAAGTAAAGCGCATTGCATCAACATGGAGTTGAACGAACATGAAGATTATTATTTTTTTATATAACAGGGAACTATTTGTAATATTTGAAGTAAAAAAGTATGTTTGTTTGTTTTATTGATTAATGGCGCTGGTAAGCTTGTAATTTGCTTAGAATTTGAAAGTGTAACCATTTTTATTTTATTCATTTATTTAGCAGACGCATTTATCCAAAGCGACTTACACATGTTACACTATAATATACAGTTCAAGAATAATTAAAGTTATAAACTAAAATACAACATAGAGACACAACAATAAATACTTTCTGTGTTCATCGTTACTCAATAGTACTGTTTGTGTGTCTTATAATGTGGCAGGGAAAACACATTCTTAGCCTTTTTATTTTACTCGTGGAATAACGCAGATCCTTCTTTTTTTTTTGATAATTTGTTTTTTTTTTATTGTGGAAAACTAGGATCTCTGCTTATTAGGCAGAGAGTTCCCATTAATTACAGACCACACTCCTCTCAAATGGATGAAAACAAATAAAGAAAAGAATTCCTGAGTAACTAGGTGTTTTTTCTTTTGCTCAGAACCATACAAATTTACCATTGGGCCTCGCAGTGGAAAGAGAAACGGTAATGCAGATGGGTTGTCACAGGTTCACTATTTTTTGGACAGTTCTGCTCTAACCCATGTTTGAGCTGAGGGGAGGGGTATGTGGTAAAGTCATTCAAGGAAGATATGTACGTTTAAGAATAAGAATAGCATTGTTCCCTGCCATATCGCATTTTGACCACTAGATGTCTCTTTTCAAATGTATTTGAGTGGAAGCCCTTGCTTTGGTGTCCCTCATTTATCCAGGTGTTTCCATTCTTTTGTCCACTACCTGTAGAAGACTCCAAGTTGTGTTATTCCAACTCCATCCCTTGGTGGCCCATCACACTACTGAAAAGCATTATTCCTCTCAGACAAGAGCTCACTATTCAGCAATGTGTGCACTGTTCCACTGAAGGGTCATTCAGGAACAGTTTATGTAAAAAGTAATATATGGTCACAACTAGATGAGAAATATGTAACCTACCTTTTGTTTCATGAACAGAGTTTGACGGTGAGTAGGAGATGTTTTATCTGTAAGCTTGGAATTAATAAGAAAATTACCCTTCTACCCAGGAGCAATATTACCAAGGTTTCATTCAGTAAACAAAAATAATTAGGTTTGCAGATTCTCATGCACAACTAAACACATGCGGTTGACCATTAAAAAATTCCTAGAGCTGGTAATTGTGCTGAAATTTCAGGAAAGAAATATCCTTTACAAAGGCGTACATTTGTGATAGTAAAGTAAACTGCAGACCTCTGATTGATGGGCACAAAGGTAAAGGAAAGAATCTGGACTAAACATTGCAAATTTCTATGTGAGAGATTACTTTATCTCAACAGGTATGCTTCCTCGGTGGCTTCCAGTGCTGTGTATCTGTCTGCACCTGCAAGTGCTTTCACATTAATCACCATCAAGGAAGAAAGATATTCTCTCTTTGGTATTTACTTATCATATACTACTGGACAGCACCTGCATTACCCTGATGAATTACTATGTGAGGTATATGAAATGTGAAACTAACCCAAAACAGACACTAGTAGCATACCTGCCAAAAAATATCTCCCCCATCCCAAATGTTCGCCAACCAACAGTTAAACAATTTTTTCAAGTCTTGTTTGGTTTAGCTTTGGCTTACAATTTTTTATTTTGTATTTGACATCACTATTATTTGGAACATACCTCTATTTTCCATGGGTTTTACTCCAATATGTACTTCCTATTTTATTTATAAAAAAAAATATCATTTTAAAACCTTACACAATAATTAAAGACACAGAAAATATATCCCATAGTTTCTACAGGATTTAATTTGAAGTATAATTGGAAGTGAATGAACAGAGAAAAAAAAAACGTCTTGCACAGTGAGGTGCTACTCCTGTTTTCCACCTTAGCTTTATTGAATTGCTGTGGATGCCTGCAGCGTGACATGCTTCTGAAATTTGTAGCCATTTCAGCCAATCCTAGGTGAGTCTGATAAATAAAACATTTTTTGTTGTTTTTGTTTCATAAAGAAGATGGGTTGCTGTAGGCTGGAAACATTGCCCAGGAGGAGCACTGGGGACAAAGACACAGACAGAATGGAGCCTATAGTTTATCCAATTCAGTATGTTTAGTTCAAAATATCTATAACTTACCATGCATTACCGCTAATGATGATATGTTTTAACACCCACATTTTTTTGTTATATGTATTTGTATTTAATGTATTTTGGTTGCCAGAAGTGATCATGATACAATTACAAACTAATACCAAAATGAACCAATAAATAATAATAATGATATGTGATGATAAAAAAGTAATAACCATGAAGCTTTCACAATAACTTTTCATAACAAATGCCCATGTAAAATTTAATAAGATTCACATGAGTAGATGAAAAATAGAAGCCTTTTCTGTGCTCTTTTGTTGCTGTATTTGCTCTGTGACTCCCAGCTATCAAGACATAGTAGTAGCTGTAATGACAGCAGGTATAGAAATCATGGACCATTGCTGCGCTATAAAGTAATGCCCATATTCTATTCAACTATAAATACACTTGTTAAATGACAATCATATTTTATATTAATGCCCAGCTCTGTTTCTAAGAGACACATGGTCCTTGACTTCACACACAGTTAACTCATTCCACTCCTCTGTTATTTATACCTACAGATCTTAAAATTTTGTTTCAGGCCATCACTCCTGCCCCATCTTCACCACCACCATGCAAAATTTCTCTCTCCCTTGAGAGGGGGGATGTTTCCGACAAGCCGTCCTCTAGCTGGTCAAGCAGAACTTCAGTCTTCAGCAGCAAAGGAAGACCTGTCTCCCAAGGAAAGATCATCAATGCCAAAGCACTTTAATTTCAATCTATCATCCATTTTTTTGAGGACTTGATTGACATAGTTCAGTGTTTAATAGTGTCTAGTAGTAAAAAAATTATATATATATATATATATATATATATATATATATATATATATATATATATATATATATATATATATATATACAGACATGCTCAAATTTGTTGATACCCTTACAGCTCATTGAAATAATGCTTCATTCCTCCTGAAAAGTGATGAAATTAAAAGCTATTTTATCATGTATACTTGCATGCCTTTGGTATGTCATAGAATAAAGCAAAGAAGCTGTGAAAAGAGATGAATTATTGCTTATTCTACAAAGATATTCTAAAATGGCCTGGACACATTTGTTGGTACCCCTTAGAAAAGATAATAAAAATTGGATTATAGTGATATTTCAAACTAATTGGTTTCTTTAATTAGTATCACACATGTCTCCAATCTTGTAATCAGTCATTCAGCCTATTTAAATGGAGAAAAGTAGTCACTGTGCTGTTTGGTATCATTGTGTGCACCACACTGAACATGGACCAGAGAAAGCAAAGGAGAGAGTTGTCTGAGGAGATCAGAAAGAAAATAATAGACAGGCATGGTAAAGGTAAAGGCTACAAGACCATCCCCAAGCAGCTTGATGTTCCTGTGACAACAGTTGCAAATATTATTAAGAAGTTTAAGGTCCATGGAACTGTAGCCAACCTCCTGGGGCACGGCCGCAAGAGGAAAATCGACCCCAGAGTGAACAGAAGGATAGTGCGAATGGTAGAAAAAGAACCAAGGATAACTGCCAAAGAGATACAAACTGAACTCCAAGGTGAAGGTACGTCAGTTTCTGATCGCACCATCCGTTGCTTTTTGAGTGAAAGTGGGTTCCATGGAAGAAGACCCAGGAGGACTCCACTTTTGAAAGAAAAACATAAAAAAGCCAGACTGGAATTTGCTAAAATGCATATTGACAAGCCACAATCCTTCTGGGAGAATGTCCTTTGGACAGATGAGTCAAAACTGGAGCTTTTTGGCAAGTCACATCAGCTCTATGTTCACAGACGAAAAAATGAAGCTTTCAAAGAAAAGAACACCATACCTACAGTGAAACATGGAGGAGACTCGGTTATGTTTTGGGGCTGCTTTGCTGCGCCTGGCACAGGGTGCCTTGAATCTGTGCAGGGCACAATGAAATCTCAAGACTATCAAGGCATTCTGGAGCGAAACGTACTGCCCAGTGTCAGAAAGCTCTGTCTCAGTCACAGGTCATGGGTCCTCCAACAGGATAATGACCCAAAACACACAGCTAAAAGCACCCAAGAATGGATAAGAACAAAACATTGGACTATTCTGAAGTTGCCTTCTATGAGTCCTGATCTGAATCCTATCGAACATCTATGGAAAGAGCTGAAACTTGCAGTCTGGAGAAGGCACCCATCAGACCTGAGACAGCTGGAGCAGTTTGCTCAGGAAGAGTGGGCCAAACTACCTGTTAACAGGTGCAGAAGTCTCATTGAGAGCTACAGAAAACGGTTGATTGCAGTGATTGCCTGTAAAGGTTGTGCAACAAAATATTAGGTTAGCGGTCCCATCATTTTTGTCCATGCCATTTTCATTTGTTTTATTATTTACAATATTATGTTGAATAAAAAATCAAAAGCAAAGTCTGATTTCTATTAAATATGGAATAAACAATGGTGGATGCCAATTACTTTTGTCAGTTTCAAGTTATTTCAGAGAAAATTGTGCATTCTTCGTTTTTTGTGGAGGGGTACCAACAAATTTGAGCACGTCTGTATATATATATATATATATATATATATATATATATATATATATATATATATATATATATATATATTCAGTAATGTTAATTTAAAGCCAGAGCTTTCTGTTATATTTTTCATTCTAAATCCAGTTTTGACCATCTTGGCACTAGCCCCATATTTTCAATTATTAAAGAAATGATAACTGAAACTTTTGTTGTTTATTACTCTGTGTATTCTTGTAAAGTATGTGTGTTAATTACACTGAACGGTTTATCTACATTTCTTAGATTCAAGTTTTACATTCTAATTATGAAATTATGGATCTGTAACAGGTAATGCAAATATAATATGATTAGAGTGTTTATATCTGTTCAGAAGCATACGAGTAATGTAATTCCAACATTTAAAACAGATGTGGTAAACCCAAGACTTTCCATAAAGTTTGGTTTTACATTGTCATAGTAGTGACCCCCTCACCCCCATCCCCACCTGAGTACAACGGGCATTTCTGCAGTAATAATGAATCATTATTTCTAAGAAATGAATGTGTGATTGACTCACAAAATGTCAGGGTGATTAGGATGTGCTTTTACCTGCTTTGGATTGAGTCATGGGAATGCCATATATTTATCCTATTGGTTTAGTTAATCGCATAACAATGGAACGCCAGTGGGAGCACTTGACATGAAGCTGAGTTTAATTGCTTTGTGGTATTCTTGAAGACAAGGAAACACAGTTCTTTTTAGCATGTCCAGTACGTGCTGAGTTTAAATTAAAAAAAGAAACTGAAACAATGTTACTATTCTCTGAGCAATCTACAGCAGGGATTCTGCTTAGTATTGTGCTCTTTAGGGGTTTTGTTGTTTGTTTGTCCAGCTACATTGTTCACTATGCCCCTAATATGACACATTCTAAAGGGGTCTATAATACTTGAGGGTCTATAATGATTGAGGGAGAAGGGACATGGGCTGCACATTGATCAATACTTCTTACGAAGTCAGTCAAGTCAGTCGAATGAAATCCAGCGACAGGAAGCAAACCACAGTTCGCAGGATATCAGCACCCCTGTCATAGACAAGAGCTTGTGAGAAAACTGCATGGGACACAGTAAACACAGATATCTGCTTTGCATTGGAAAGGTTAAGTGGAACAGTTGAAAAGAAGCTGGATAAATTTGGGGACATCATCTACGCATATGGAAGCGAGAGGTTTGGAGTTGAAAAAAAGAACGAAAAAGTACAAACTATACATGGAAAGTCTAGACGGCAGCAGGAGAGGAGCAAGTTTGAGCTGGGGAGATATCTGGAGGAAACACATACAGATTCAAAAAGGCAGGAGCCTATGTCAGTTCCTTCAGATATCCCACCTATCAATCCACCAGAATACCAAATGGAGGACTGTGCACCTAAGTGGAAAGAGGTAGAGCAAGCTGTGAAAAAAGCAAGGACTTAATCATCTCCGGAGTTCTGTACAGAGTCTACAAGCGTGCTTCAGGAGTTCTACGAATCCTGTGGAAATTGATGAAAGTGGCATGGGAAAAACAGGTTGTACCAAGAGCATGGCGCCGAGCAGGTGGAGTCTTTATACCTAAAGAAAAAGATTATACAAGCATCAGTCAGTTTCGCCCTATTTCCCTGTTAAATGTAGAAGGCAATATTTTTTTCAGAATTATTGCTCAGAGATTGTCAACTTATCTATTAAAGAACTGCTTCATTGACACTTCAGTACAAAAAGAGGGCATTTCAGGTTTTCCAGGATGCTTAGAACACATCAGCGTGATCTGGCAACAAATTCAATCAGCTAAAAAGGAGAGGAAAGAACTCCATGTGACATTCCTGGATTTGGCTAATGCATATGGTTCAGTGCCACATGAACTTCTTTTGGCAGCATTTGATTTTTTCAGTGTACCGATGACAATAACAAATTTAGTGAAAGCCTACTTTGGAGATTTGCAAGTTAATTTTTCAACTTCAGAATTCAGCACTACATGACAATGCCTAGAAGTTGGAATAATGGCAGGATGCACCATTTCTCCACTGGCAATGGAAGTAATTATTAGGGCAACAAAATGGGTAGTAGGAGGCGAGCGCTTGGCTTGCGACTACCACCAATTCCAGCATACATGGATGACATGACAACCATAACCTAATCGGTTATTGGGCAAATTAACCAATAACATTGAATAGGCACAAATGCAATTGAAGCCCACTAAATCAAGGAGCATCTCTATTATTAAAGCTAAAGTAGTAGATAAAAGGTTCTACATTAATGGTGAGGCAATACTAACAGTGTCTGAGAAGCCAGTGAAAAGTCTTGGGAGATGGTATGACAGGGATCTAAAGGACACAGTTCATGTGGGAGAAGTTAGACATCAAGCAGTGTTAGGGTTGATGAGCAAAGACAGCAGCGCTTTACCGGGCAAACTAAAACTCTGGTGCTTTCAGTTTGGTCTACTGCTGAGACTGCTGTGGCCACTGACTGTGCACAAGGTTTATTTGACAACAGTAGAGAAGCTGGAAGCTTCAATGAGTTAATACATCAGGAAATGGTTGAGAGTTCCACGCTGCCTCAGCAGAGTGGGACTTTATGGTAAAGGAATACTGCAGCTACCAGTCTCCGCTCTAACTGAGGAGTTTAAGTGCGCCAAGGTCCAACTGGAAATGACATTAATAGTCACGTGACAAATGCGTAAGGGAGGCAGCAACTGTGTTGAAAACTGGAAGAAAGTGGGCGGCAAAGAAAGCCGTGGAAGATGCAAAGGCTGCCCTTCGAATCGTGATATTATGGGGCAAGTCCAACATGGAAGAGGGGGTCTTGGTTTCAGTTCAGCTCCTCCTACATGGCACAAGGCAGCCCCAGCTCAATGGAGAAAGCTGGTAGTCAATGAGATGCAAAAGCAGGAGGAGAGGATGAGGTGTGTAAAGGCTGTTTCCCAGACCAAGAAGGGAGAATGGATGAGATGAGAGAGTGTGGAACAACACAAGATTGGCTGGCAAGGCCTATGGACAATGGAACAGAGCAGGATCAGTTTCCTCATCAGGTCAACATATGATGTTCTCCCATCACCTAAACCTAAACTTCTGAGTAGGAGAGGATCCCTCATGTCCTTTGTGTTCATCACCTGCAACATTAAGGCACATTTTGACAGGATGTAAGGTGGCTCTTAGCCAAGGACAGTTTACTTGGTGTCATGACCAGGTGCTGCGATGTTTGGCCTTAGCATTGGAATACATGATCAATAAGTTGCAACCAGTTCAATCAAAGCATTACACACAGAAGGCAATATTCCTCTGTCCAGGAAAGCAACCACCAAGAAAAGGTGTTAAAACCAAGCAGCCCAGGACAACTGGAAGCTGCTAGACACTGGAAAATGCTGGCAGATGTTGGTCAACGGCTTATTTTTCCACCTGAGATTGCCACCACTAACCTACAACCAGATATTGTCTTGTGGTCTGGTAGAGTTAACAGTACCATGGGAGAATGCTGTAGATGAGGTGTATGAGAGGAAGAAATTGCGCTATGCTCAACTAGCCGCTGAAGCGGAACAGTGAGGATGGAGTTGGTAGAAGGGCTGTGTTGAACATGTCATACAAGGTTTTAAAAAGGAAGTCAAAAATGTTCTTGATCCAAACCAAAAAAAAGTTTCCATGTTTTTCTATTCACTCGTTAGACTAGCGTATAAACTCTAGCGAATACAACCTCACTAGGCATTCTGGTTATAGAATGTGTAGCTGGACTGAGAATGGAGAATGTGTAGCTGGACTCAAGAATGTTTTGTATCAAATCGCTTGAAAGTCACCAAAAGGCTTCTACATTCACAGCATTTTAAAAGTCAGCAAGTACAGCACATTAGGGCGGTATAACTGTGCTCCGACTAGTGAAAAGCTCAGGGGAGTAAGTAAATACAGTACAGTTATACTGCACCGATGAGCCTTTTAAAAACGCTGTGAATATAGAAACCTTAAAAGCTTGAAAGCTAATTGTATTTACTTACTCTCCTGAGCTTTTCACTAGTCTGAGTACAGTTACACTGCACTGATGCGCTTCAAACAGGGCGAAACATGTCTGGAGTTGCTGTACTCTGACTTGCAAAACTCTGTGAATGTAGAAACCTTTTGGTGACTTACCCATTATTCTATAGTTACTGCTTTGTCAAGAATATAGAATTTTTATTTTTTATTTTTAAGCAACACTGGCTGCCTTGTTTGCAAGCACAATAAACATTGAAATGTACAAAAAATGGATTTTGAATTTGTAATAAGTGTATGAAATAAGAATGTTAACAAAAGAAATACATTTTCCTTCATGAAATGGGTAGTTTAAAACAGCGACCTTGATCTTCACATATAATATAAATTCTTGAGTGCATCTGTGATGGTTGTGTTCATGAGGAAAGGAAATTCTACAATAGCAAAATTACCAGAATTAACTCTTTTGAGATTTTCTGCTCAAGTGGAGAACACTTCCTTGACGTGTCTTGCTGGTTTTGGGTCTTTGAATAGTAGGCTACTGACAGATGTAACCTCTGTAAGATGTTTATTTTTTTAAAGTCATCCTTAATTAATGTATTAGTGTTTCAATTTGGATATAAGAAATAACACCTTTATTCTACAGTATGTGGTAATTCATTCTGATGTATTGTTACATCTACTAGAGGTAGAGTGTTGCAGGGGGGGAAAAATTCATGGTTGCACTCTTGTTTATCAGATAAACAGTAAGAAGTTGAATTCACGTTTCAAATTATAATTCTATTTAAAACTAAAATGACTTTGAGATTTGAATTTTTTGATAGTTTTGAAATGTGTGTATTTTATTTGCCTTAGGATTACCCTAAGGTTAAATAAATATTAAAACATTACATTTCCCAGAAGCATCCTGTACATTTGTTACAGTTATAATCCAGAAGCATTCTGAAGAATGAGTGATCAGTTTATACAGAGAAGCCCTGTAGATGTGTTCAGATACTCCTGGTCATACCATGTTCCCTGAACTCTTTTCAGTGAATGAATTGATAACCTGCATTCAATGTGTAGGTGTATATTGTATATACAGTTGGTCTCCTCAGAACATTTTTGAGAACTCTAAAATGAATACATGAATTTACATTTCAGTTACTAACCTCTATTTTGTATTCATATGATTAGCTGAGAAGTGAGGGATTTATGGCTTCTTTTGACATCGCTAAACCATTACTCCAATTACAACCCAGCATTGTCCTGAAGGGGCCATATTTTACTGATATATATATATATATTTTATCATCATTCAATCAATAGTCCAGTTTCAGCAAAAAAAAATGCCAAATTGCAAGACATAAATTACATGATCGCTGCATAATATGTCCGGCTTTAGTCTTCAAGGACAAGATCTGCAATGTATTCTAAAACATCCAATTGTAATCATGAGCAAGGATAGAAGAGCCATAATATACTCACATTACAACTGGTAAATGATTAGGAAAAGAGTATGTTGTCAATCACATATTAAACCAGAAAATATACCAATAAATAAGGTTACCTGCAGCCTACCTGCCTTGTCCAGTCCTGGATCAGCAATGTAATGTGCAACACCGTAAACACACTTACATTCACATTGTACAACACAACGGATTACTGTATGGTCAAGTCTATTATTATTATATTTATTTGTTTATTTTTAAGAAAACATGAAAACACGTAGCACCACTTAACCTAATATAAATCTTTTTCTTAAACATTTTATAGTATACAGTATGGGGTCTGTAATTGCCTTGTAGAAGTATTTATCGGCAGGTATTACATAAATCCATTCATTAATGTGTTGATTTCAAAACAAGAAAAGCTGTCCTTCCCTCACCTTTACAATTGTTTTCCTCTCATCCATGGCACTGACATTTTTACTGCCGTAAACTGAATTTTCATTGTCAGTTTTGTGGCCTCGGTACGCCAGTATGCAGGGAATGTGCTTCCAATTCACTTTTAAAACACTCAGTGTGGAAGTTAACTGGGACTCCGTTGTAAAGGTGAGAAAAGGACAGCTTTTCTTGTTTTGAAATCAACACACATATTTAATACCTGCTGATAAATATTTCTTAAAGGCAAGTACAAGTATATGTATCAGCAAACCCATACAGTCAAGTTTATCATTATTATTTATTTCTTAGCAGACACCCTTATCCAGGGCGACTTACAGTTGTCACAAAGTATCATATTACAGAATATCACATTACAGAATATTACAGTGCAGAATATCACATTACATAAAATCAAATTACAGAATATCACATTACAGAAAATCACATTACAGAATATCACATTACAGAATATCACATTACAGTTAAGAGCCATTATAAAGTACAATAAAATCACTGGAAAATAAGATCAAATTCAAGGAGGAGCAAAATAAAGAATACAGTAAATTACATTTAAGAGCGAGTTTGACTAAGAGCAGTTAACTATTAGTAAAAGTATTTGCTTATATGAGTCCATTAAGAGCACATAGTAAGTATGATAAATGGATAAGAACAATTTCAACTAAGTGCAGTTACCAAAAACATGAATACAGATACCTATAAGAGTAAAATCAAGTAGAAGATACAGGAAATAGTTATACTTAAGAGCAGTAGTAGAAGGTATGGAGCAGTCCAATTGGGTGCCATATAGTCCAGTATAGTCGAGGGTTGAGAGGTTTACAGATGCTGTCTGAACAGGTGTGTCTTGAGGAGGCGCCGGAAGATGGTCAGGGACTGGGCAGTCCTGACATCTGTAGGAAGGTCATTCCACCACTGTGGGGCGAGGGTGGAGAAGGAGCGGGCTCTGGAGGCAGGGGAACGTAGAGGATGTATAGCCAGTCTTCTAGTGCAGGAGGAGCGGAGAGGTTGAGTGGGGGTGTAGGGAGAGATGAGGGTCTGGAGGTAGCTGGGTGCAGTCTGGTCGAGGCATCTGAGTCTTGTCATTCCACTACTGGGGCAAGGGTGGAGAAGGAGCAGGCTCTGGATGCAGGGAAGTGGAGGAGGGGGTACAGCTAATCTGCTGGTGGTGGAGGAGCGAAGGGGGCTAGAGGGGGTGTAGGGAGAAATAATAGTCTGGAGATAGGAGGGGGAAGAAAGGTCAAGACAGCGATAGGCAAGTACAAGTTTTGAATTGGATGTGAGCAGCAATAGGGAGCCAGTGCAGGGAGCGGAGCAGCGGTGTAGCGTGGGAGAAACGAGGAAGGGAAAAGACAAGGCAGGCAGCAGAGTTTTGGATGAGCTGGAGTGGAGGAGGGAGCCAGGAGGGAGTTGCAGTAATCAAGGTGAGACAGTACCAGGGCCTGAACTAGGAGCTGTGTGGAGTAGTCTGTGAGGAAGGGGTGAATTCTCCTTATGTTGCTGAGGAAGAAGCGACTGGAACGTGCCAGAGAAGAGATGTGCTGAGAGTAGGAGATGGAGGGAATCGAGGGTGACACCAATGAGGAGGGAGGGTGGTAGTTTCAAGAGGAATAGAGATAGAGAGATCAGTGGTGGGGGAGGAAGAGGGGGAAGAAAAGGAGGTCTGATTTGGAGAGGTTGAGTTTAACATGATGCGAGTGCATCCAGGAGGAGATAGCCGAGAGGCAAGTAGAGATATGGGAGGAAATGTTGGAGTCGGAGGGGGGAAAAGAGAGGTCTGAGCCTTGGAGGATAACTGTTGAAAGAGAGCAAGAGGCAGAGGGTGAGCCACGCCAGAACACCTGGTGCATGCGATCAGAGAGGTAGGAGGAGAACCAGGCAAGAGCAGTGCCGGAGACTCCCAGGTCAGCAAGGGAGGGCAGAAGAATAGTGGTCAACCATGTCAAAGGCAGCAGAGGTCGAGGAGAATTAGGACAGAGGAGAGAGAGGTGGCACCGGCAGAGAGTAGAGAGTTAGTGACGGAGAAACCCAGATTGGAGGGGGTCGAACAGAGAGTGGGGTCGAGCAGAGAGTGCGTTGACAGGAAAGCAGAGCTGGCGGTGTACTGCTTAATCACAGGTTTTTGAGAGGAAAGGGAGAAGGGAGACAGGATGGTAGTTCTGGAGGGATGAGGGATCAAAGGAGGGTTTTTTAAGAAGGGGCAGGCAGGTAGGTCAAGAGATGAGGGGGCAAAGGGAGTCAAGGTAGGTGAGGGAGGAGAAGAGGGTGGAGGTAGCCGAGTCTACAGAGAGTTGGGAGAAGGAGTCGATAGAGGAGAGGTGTAAGAGAGAAACAGAAGAAAAGGTTGAGGGAGAGAGAGAACAAAGGTTTCGGCAGAGGGGGTCGGCGGAATAGGAAGGGATGGGAGCGACAGAGAGAAGGAGATAAAGTAGTGATCAGAGATATCAAGAAGAGTGACCAAGAGGTTGGGGAAGAAGCAGTCCTTGGTGAAGACGAGGTCTAGTTGATGGGCAGCTGTGTGAGTGGGGGGCATGAGGAGAGACAGAAGGTGAAGGAGTGAAGATGGGGAAGAAATACAGCAGTGTTTGGGATTGGAGAGGTGGATGTTGAAGTCACCTAACAGAACAACAGGGGTGGAGGGAGAGGGGAGAGGGGAGGGAGGAGAGAGGAAGTCAAGCTCATCAAAAAAGTGAGTAAGGGGTCCTGGAGGATGGTGAGAACAATGAGGAGGAGGTGACAAGGGGAGGTGATTTCAACAGCGTGAAACTTAAAGGTGCTACCAGAGAGAGAGGAGAGAGCAGAGGGGATGGAAAAGAGCAGGAAGGGAGAGTGAGCAAAAGTCCTGTTCCCCCACCCCGTCCAGAGGGGCGAGGAGAGTGGGACATGACATAAAGAGAGGAAAGGGTGGCAGAGTGGTAGTGTTATCAGGGGAGATCCAGGTTTCTGTGAGAGCTAGGAAGTCATAAGAGAGGTGAGAAGCAAAGGTAGAGATAAAGTCAGCTTTGCTGGAAGCCGAGTGACAGTTCCAGAGGGCACCAGAGAGAGCATGGGGGTGGGGAGTAGAGGAAAGGGGGAGAGGCAGGGAGATCAGGTTAAACATGTAACTTATTGTTACTGCTTGTGTGTTGTATGTATTGCTATAATATCTTTTTCAAAATAAATGTGATTCTTTTGATGTTTCTATTCACAAATCCTTGGTCATAAATGGTTCATCTGTATGATATTGTGTGTATGAATAGCCCTGTCTGTCTAAACCAATGGTGTGAAGAGAACCCATTACTCCTCTGGATACTTACTCTGACTGGATGTCATAAAATGCATTTTATTTTGATCGTTTTGTAAAGTATGATGAGATCAGTTAAGTTGTGGCTGATTATTGAATCTGCAACCTTTTAAAAATGTACAAAAACTTACTTTGGAAAATGATGCTTGTATGTCTGATGTTGTCTGTTTGTACTGTATACCAGTACTGATAATAGAATATTACATCATAAACCTGATCCAAAAACAAATAACAAGAGAAATGAAAAAGCCATCAACAACGCTTCCTTGAAAAGGGTTATATTTTTCTAATGCTAAAAAACAATGTCTTCTTACAGGATAGACAATATAACAGTATTGCATTGCTTTTCAACAAAATGCATTGAAAGCAGTCACAGAAAAATGACTACTACCCATATCCTAGAAAAAACAAAACCATCCTACACAGATAAAAAAAAGCACAAGGAACAACTAAAATAGTGACACAAAAACAGCTTTAAAAAACGTATATGATCGTCTTTTTTTTTCTTCTTTTTTTTTAAATAGTTTCTAGGACACATGTATATGGACTGAAGAAATAACACTAAAAACAATCCCCAAATAAACATAATACAGTGCTCCCATTTCAAAGCTGTGGTGATGTTCTTCTTTCTTTCCCCCTGAATTGGCTTCTCTTTTTCTAGACTTGAGATTGTGAGGCAGCAATGGCAAAAGCATGCTTTGTTATGCTCTATAAATGCTCAGTAGCACTGGCCGGGTTTCCATGCAGGTTAGAAACTCAAAAACATGGTACTGCTTAAAAGGGTGGGTAAATCACCTTCTCAGTAATCATGCCATAAACAATATTGCACAGTGGACACATATTTCTGACATGGATATTACACATATAAACACAGAAAGAGACTTCTAATAAATAAATAAACATATGCTTGTATAAGCATATGTAACAATTTGTCTTTCTGCCACTCTGGTCATGGATTTGTTCTTATGCTGACCTGTGACAGAAATATAATGAGTTTTGGTTGTAAATCTCCCTCCCGACCTGTGAGGGCGCTAAGCAGCAAAAGGGGAAGTCTTTGAACGGGCTGGCCTGACAGTTCTTTCCCCGGGCCGGGAAGTCGGTCAGTCTGGAAGAAGGCGAGACTCCGTTGCAGGAACGTATTGACCCGGAAGGGAAACGACGTAGCAGCTACAGACAGTAGAGACAGCTGCACTCGTTTACCAAGTCATGCGTGATAGCATAAAGGGGATGGAGGATCGTAAATCTTTTCCCTGGAAGGACCGAGAGAGTTTCCCATTTGTATTGTATTGCACAGAAAATAGTTTGTGAGTGTTTTGTTTGTTTGTATCACTGTTAGTAATTGTCTTTTTTTTTGTAAATTCACTAGACGGCTAACACGTCTCTGGAGCTGTCACCTTGGGCCAGCACTACCTGGAACAACAATACTACAGTCCTGTTCTATTTGTTATCACCCACCACAAGCACTACTGCACGCACCCTGACTGGTGACCATGTCAAGTATTATTGTGAGGTGGATAACGTGTTATTATTATTTGGTTTGCAAACCATTATTACCGTTTCCTTCCGTGTTTTACACATTGGTGTGTATTGCTGGAGGATTATTGTTTGGTCACCAGACCGGGAGTTTTCACAAATAAAAGACCCCTTTTCCAAACCGGATTACAGTTTCCTTTTGTGTGATTCTGCACTGCATCACCTCTGCACCTGTTTCTACTCAGCAGCCACTTTGCCACATGACCCCATTAAGAGGTTGCTGTGACTGGAATGACTGGCGTTAACACTGCTTAATCCTATAACCTTATATGCAAAAGGTACGTTGCTCTACATTAATTTTCTTCCATGTTTTTTCTCTTTCCTTAAAGGTGATTCTAAGTGTATTTTGTCACGTCACAGGCTTTTCATTCCTTGTTCAAGAGCTTTTATGTGGTAAATGCTTTTGCTGTGATCACATAAAAAAAGGTTTCAAATACCTCAAAGGAATTGTAGTGTAAGCCTTTATTTAACTCTCTAAAATCATAAAGTATTCATGTTTTCAGTTCAGGTAACTACAGTATTGGTCAAACGTTTTGCATCACTTAGAATTTTAGGATTGGAACATAACAAAAAAAAAACGATATGAATATAATTTAGATCTTTTATTTAACATCATGTAATCAAAGCATGTAGATAAATTAAATATAAGCTTAGCTGGCACACACAAAACTAACATAATCGATTATTAAAATTCAGGCTGCATACTGTAATCTTGAATTACTATGAATGCATTAAGGAAAATAAAGGTAAGGAGAGGATTATGAAACTAATGAAATCAGTGAAATCTACAGCACAGTGGGTCTGAATGAAGCTCATTACAAGTCCTTCACACCTAACTGGTGCAAATTAAACATAATCTTGTGTCAAATAGCCATGCTAATAACAAAGCCGATGATTCTAGACTGAATAACATGAGGGTTGCAATTATATTATTAAAGCAGTGGCTTGTAATTTGAGTAATTAGATACTTATATACAAGAATATTCCCAACTAAAAAGTTTAAATGTCAGCAAATGTACACACAAGAGATTATAAAGTATTATTTGATTGTGTTGAATATTGACCAATTTACCGAGCAGAGTTTACGACCATGTGCGGTTCAGTGGAGTCAATTATCCATGCCTGTGTGAAATTCTGATTGGAAGGAACATTCTGATTGCGTATCGTCATGGGGCTGCAATAGTTATGTATGTATCCACTTGGGGATTAGGAACAGGTAATTTGGTGGTCCGATATTGAGGGGTGAGAACAGTTCTGACAATGTCTAAATCAGATTGGCAGATTTTACCCGAATTGAAGTCAAAGTAGATACTTTAGTCCAGATGCAACTACTTGTTCGGCCTGTAGTAATGGCTTTCTGAATAAGGTATTAATCATGTAACAGATTATTGATAAATACGTTTTTCATTATGTTTAGATGGTGTTTCAATGTGCTTTTATAGTTAAGTTGTTTTAATGTGTTTAATAATTCAGTTGCTTTAATATGCTTTTATATTAAGTTTCTACACAGTATTGTGTAAGTTTTTAGTTCTTTCATTTTCCATTGGCAAAACCAGCTACATGCAGTTTTGCATAGCCTACCACAACTCAGTCACAGATGGGTGTCTGAGCTAAACGCCAAAAGGCAGGAGACTAGCAGAGATAGTGTGAGATGGGGGAGGGGAACTGAAAGACAAGATGGACGCACCCTGCTATGTACAACGTGGTATGCAACGCGTCATGGACAGAGTGCAACCCCCCCCCCCCCTTTCCCCCCCTTTCCCCTGCAGAGGGAATGTGCAATGATAGAGTGGAAACCCCTATCATTGGACAGAAGTAAGACAGATAGGAGTGGGATCACCAGTTGTTTACGAAGGTATAAATATCAAGTCTTATAGCAGGTTGTTAGTCTTTTCATCTCTTTTGCACTGACTCCGCGGATATCTGTGTTTTCCAATACAAACATATGCACCGAGCTGTACTGAGAACTGGTCCGAAGGCAGTTTGTAACTCGTGCTTATATGATTGTATTGGAGGTATACTTTTCTTTTATATAAATAATTTTTGAATCAAAAAACATTTGTCAGATTATTTTTCCACTACAGGTCGAACAGCCCGGTCTGCTCGAGGAGCAGTTCCACACAGTGAAACATGGTGGAGCCCCGCAGGTACAGCTATGGCCAAAAGTGTTGTATTGCCTGCATTCTTTTTTTTTTTTTTTGGATTGAGACCAAAAAAAAAAAAGAAAAACCTAGATTAACATAATTTAGATGTTTTATTTAACATTATGTAATCAAGAAATTACAGAACAGCATAGCAAAAGTCTACCAGAAGCCATACTAGTTGTACAGTAGTATTCAACACTAGAACAGCCGAGATTTCAGACTACATACAACCGCCGTACCCGCAAAATGTGCGGCTCCATTTTAAAACAGCTTCGATATGAAAAACAAACAATTAGATACAACTTAACATTTTTATTTATGAACATTATACATAACATTTTCAGAGCAGAAACATCGTATTTACATTGAAAACTTTTTTCTTATTTTTTTCAAAAAGAGCACATATATATAAATATGAAATACTGAAATAAAATAAACTTTATGTAATAGACTTCTGTGTAAACAGGTGTAGAAAGCTGTATGCGATAACTAGTTATAAAAATAGCATAAAAGAAAAATCTAACACAATTTATGCAACGTGAAAGCGCTTGAGTGAAACTGAGTTCAAAGGCTGTCTGTCTGTTCAGAGTTCTTACAGCGTTCTAAGTACAATCTACGCAGAAAACACGCTTTTCAACAGTACCAGTGCATTTGCCACAGACTTGCCTTTTCACAACGGGCGCAATTATCAAAAGTTCTGTTTTTATTGCATTTAGCAACCTGGCATTGTCTTTTATTCCATGTACCAGTAGGCGCAGCGCTGGCTGAAGGTTGAGGGGCATTTGCCAGCCGGCTTTCGTGTCTCTTATCGAAATGTTTCTGCCGTAGCTCCAGGGCTAGCTGCTAAATGATGTCCCTCCGAGTGATTGTGTTGCCGGTGCACTCCTTGTACAAAACCAAAGCGACTGCCAGGTCCAAAACATTATAAAAAAGACACAGGCCACCTGCGAGTACCACCTTTGACAGAATACACCCGTGCCATTTGATCCAGTATATCCACACCGTACTTGGTTGTGTAAAATGCAACAGCCTCTGGCTTTTGTTTAGCATCAGTCTCGATGGTCGCTGATTTTTTTTTTCTATTTTTTTTTTTTTTTGCACCGTCACACTCAGGGTGGCACAGTCGTTCTGCCTCAGAAATGTAGTGTAAACAATAATAATATATGATGTGTAGAATGACTTTCATAAGCGTTTCAAGCACTCAACAGGATTATAATACGTTATTTGACATTGTTTTTAAAACAAAGCCCAGACTAAATTGTCGGCTATATTGTATTGATTTCAATATGCCGCATAAACTGCGGGTCTGGCGGTTGAAGAAGCAAGTGCTCATAGCTTACTCATTTTTACGATTCTGCAGCTGAAACACCGTCTGCGTATTTAATTAAAATATTTAGTAACACTTAAGACTGGACATGCACGAGAAATTCACATACGCGGAGATATTTAAATTTGAATTGTAAAAGCTGTTCAAAAAATGGCCTTGGTGGTGCTAGTGTTAAGGCATGTTGGATTTCGAAATGTCACATTTTGAAATTGTTGTCATTTTATTGTTAAGTATGGAAAAATACAAATCTGTATGTAATTCAATATGTTAACGTAGCATTTTCACAGGATTCATTCGACTCTGTGAAGCAAAATGATTTAATTATATAAGGAGATGCAATACTTTTGACCATAGCTGTACTGCTGAAATGCATCCCCCACAATGAACAGTGAAGAGACAACTAACAAGGACAAGGAAACAGAATAACCTAGCACTGCTACTCATGAGAATCAGAAGAGAGAGGAGGTAGTAGTAGGATCATCAATTATCAGAAATATTGACAGCCTGGTGTGCAACTGCTGCATCCCAAGTGACGGGGTCAAGTACATCACATTGTGGGTTAACAAACTTCTGGCCTGAGCTGGTAGTTGTCATTCAAGTTGGAACCAATGACTTAGGAAACGACAGCCCAAAGGTTTTGCAAGATAAATTCATAGAGCTAGGTGGCAAGATCAAAAGCAGAACCTCCACAGCTGTCTTCTCTGAAATATTACCTGTATAACATGTAGGACCACACAGACAGAGGCAGATCAAAAACATGAATGATTGGCTCAAAGCATGATGCAAGCAAGAGGGGTTCAGATACATCCAACACTGGGAAACCTTCCATGGTAAACTGCACTGGTGCAAATGGGATGGGCTGCATCTGAACAAGAAGGTATCCAACACACTAGGTAAGATCATAAACATGGAAGTGGTGAATTACTTAATCTAGGTCCAAGGGGAGCAGTTTACAGCAGACATAAAACTTTACAAGAGAGAAACTTGTAAAGAGACTAGATAAGTCACAGTGGACCACAATAGTCAAACTTTAAAATGCCTGTGTTGAGACCACTAGGGGGCTAGAAATGGAGTAGTCGTAAAACACAGGCGCTCCCACAACTGTTAACATAATTTATATCAATCCTGCTGCTATCAATATTTTTTTGTTTGTTTACTATTTTTACTGCAGTTTAAGGGTCAATATTATGCCTTTATTATTATTGTTGTTGTCTCTATCTTATCTCCATCGGGGTTGTTGTTGTTTCCCTGGATGGATTTATAAGGTTTTGTTGGGAGTGTTCGAGTACAGTACTCATTGTGTTAATTTATATGGGTCACTGAGTATACCCCGTTACACGTAATGTCAACGGTTTATTATTATTATTATTATTATTATTATTATTATTATATGCTACAATGCAATGCAACACTCTTGAAACACATTGAAAATAACCGTTATCAAACAGCATGTACACTACATCTACTGAGATGCAATGTTGTTATTGTGATGTGGCAGATGGGCCAATCAGAGCGGATAGTAGGCGGTGCTCTGTAGCTATGGTACTTGGGGTGTACTTGAACACAGCTGTGTCTGCAAGAAGCAGGTTTTTTTTTTTAAACAGGTTTCTGAGAAGGTCCATTCCTGCCTATAGTTATTAAGGACAAATAAGAATGCAAAGGTATTAGTATTATGAATTTATTTATATTATTATTTGTGTGTGTGTGTGTATACTGTATATATATATATATATATATATATAGTTTTTATTATGAACTGCATTTACTTTTTATTATTTATTTATTTATTATTATTATTTTTATTGTTATTACTCCTACGTGGTATGTGGTTATTTGAAAACATGCTGATTGTTGTAGGGGTTTTGATTGTCTTTGTTATCTATTTCTCAAGGACTGTTCATTTGTATATGATTCAGTTGTGGGGCTAGCACTGTAAAGTATGCAGGCCTACACACTGGTTAAAAGCGTATAATGCTTTGGGTATGCTGCCATTTTTTCTCTCTCTCTCGTTTCTTCTGCTTTCTTTCTTTTTCTGTCTCTATTTCAATGTACTTTCTTTCTCTCTTCTGTTGTGCTTTTTGGTATTGATCAGGGACAGGGTGCTCTGAGGTGTTTACTCTACAGAATATATGGGTATGCAGTCTCTTGCTTTCTCTATATCCCTAAAATCTAATGGCAGTTACAACTGGCACTACTAGTGGCAGCAATGGGTGCCCAGTTAATTTTATAAGCTTGAATGTAAAGGGGCTTAATCAACCAATACAACACAATAGAGTCCTCTCTCACCTTCAACAACTTAAAGTGGGCACTGGTTATCTCCAGGAAACACATTTCCGAAACTCAGACCAATTTCGTATTTGTAAGTCTTGGGTGGGGCAGCTTTTTCACTCCAAGTCTAATGGCAAGGCTAGGGGAGCTGCAATGCTAATTCACAAATTGATTCTATTTATTGCTTCACAGGTGACTGCAGACCCAAGCCGTTATATTGTTGTTGCTGGTACTCTTTTTGACCACCCATTAATTTTAGCCAATGTCTCTCTCTCTCTCTCTCTCTCTCTCTCTCTCTCTCTCTCTCTCTCTCTCTCTCTCTCTCTCTCTCTCTGTGGAGGATTGTGGGAGGAGCTTGCGGGGAGGCGGTAGCATTTGAACGCTGGTGCGGTAGGAGAGTGTTTTCGCTACTATTTTCTTGCAAATATCTATATTTATTTGTTAATTGTTTAGTTTGTTTATATATTTTTGTTTCGTTGTTTCGTCGTTTGTTTTACAGAGTAGTGTGTGTGTGTGTGTTGTGTGTGTGTAGGTCACGTTATGGGATCTCACTCTGGAGGGCTGGGGGCTCTCAGCCGCCGACACGGGGTTAGCTGCTTGCCCGATGCCGGCGTGTCGGTGGAGGAGTGCCTGCTGGCAGTGGGAGAGGTGGTCGGGTGTGACAATATAGTGTCGGCATCCCGTATGAATAAAAGGTTTGTCTTATTTTTAAAAGAGGTATCGCTGGTCAATCAACTAGTGGAGGAAGGTTTTTCGGTCAAAGTGGATTTTATCCAAGTATCCCCCTTAGTAACCCCTGTTACCAAGGTAATCATGTCTAAAGTGCCGCCGTTTTTAAAAAATGAGATCTTGGCAAATGAACTTGCCCGATATGGCAAACTAGTGTCCCCAATTAAAAATATACCATTAGGGTGCAAAAATAAAAATGTTAAGCACGTCCTGTCTTTTCGGAGACAGGCATTTTTACTGCTAAATAACCCGGGGGAGGTGATTGATATTGCTTGGAGCTTCAGTGTGGAAGGGACGGGCTGCATAGTGTTTGTCAGCTCGGACACAATGCGGTGCTTTAACTGTGGGGAACAGGGACACCAGAGGAGAGCCTGCCCAAGAAAAAACAGAAATGAGGAAAGGCAGGAGCAGGGGACTGATGGCAGGGAGGAGGCTGGGGATGTTGGGGGTGAGCGGGAGGATGAGGCTGCTCCCCCATCGCAGCAGCAGCCGGAGTCTGCAGAGACCAGGGAGCCGCCGAACGGGATGAAGCCGCCCACACCACAGCCGAGGCTGAAGAGACTCAGCCACGGTCCGTCACAAAATGAAACTACTGAAAATGATGAGGGTTTTGTGATGGTAGCTAAAAAAAAACAAAAAAACAAAGAAGCTGCAGATCTGCCTAATAGCGAGCGGGGAACAGAGCAGAGCCCTGAGCCTGTGCTGGAGGGGAGCCTGCAGTCTCAAGCAGGTGGGTCTGTCCCTCCTGACATGGAGGGAGAGGGGAGTGGCACGGTGACAGGCTTACAACCCGGTGCTGTGCAGCGCTCTTCTCTCTCTGAACCCCAGCAAGCGGAGGCAGAGGCAGCGGTGACGGCTGTGGCTGTGCTGGGAGGAGGAGAGGAGAGCGGCACTGTAGAGGTGGAGAGAGCCGCGGAGGAGCTTGCAGCTGTGGACGGCGGAGCAGACAGCGAGGACGGAGCAGAGGAAATGGAGGGGGAGCTCTCTGACTCCTTGCTTATCTCTGACATCCCCGATAGCCAACCCGTTAACAGGGGGAAAAAACTTTATACCCTAGATGAATTTAAACTGTTTATGGAAAGTACAAAAGGGAAAAGGGGTGTTGAAATTGAAAACTTCTTCCCCAATTTGAGATTATTCCTCCACTCAGCACACATCGTCACACGAAAGGCAACATTAGAGGAGTTTGACCAGAGAAAAAGGTACCGTCTTAAAAAATATGTACAAATAATTAAGAAAAAGATCGCTAATGATGCTAACCAATAATTTTATAAAGGATACTTGTTTTAAGAATTTTTTATTGTCAGTTTTATATTTTTTAGCCGCTATGGAAAAGTGCATTTTTATTTCTTTTAACGTGAATGGCTGCAGACAGTCTTTTAAAAGAGCGCAGCTGTGTGAGTTTTTAGAGCAGAAGCGGGCGGGGGTCGCTCTGCTGCAGGAGACGCACTCAGACAGGGAGAATGAGGCGGCATGGCTGGCAGAGTGGAGGGGGCCGTGTGTGCTGAGCCACGGCTCAAGCACCAGTGCAGGAGTGGCAATTTTATTTAAGCCCAGCCTTGGAGCAACAATTTTAGACATTGAAGAAATTGAAAAAGGGAGCTTAAAGACATGGACACCCCCTCCAGTTTCTTTTTTGGCTTGGAGAGGAGGAGAGCAGACAGCCGGCAGATGCACTGCGTCCGGACGCCTTGCGGCAGGGAGCTGTACAGCCGGGAGGAGATCAGCAGGGAGGCAGTAAAATTCTATTCTGAACTATACAGCAAACAGCCATGTGACCAGAAGGATACAGACCTGCTGCTCCAGGATTTGCCCACCCTGAGCGAGGAAGAACAGCACCAATTAGAGAAGTTGTTAACATATCAAGAACTGACCACTGCTGTTACACAGCTTTCAAATGGAAAAGCTCCTGGCATTGATGGACTGCCAGCTGAATTTTTTAAAAGTTTCTGGACTGTGATTGGTGAAGACTTTTTGCAGGTGCTGGGAGAGAGCCTCCGAGATAAAGAACTGCCCCTCAGCTGCAGGAGGGCAGTAATCACACTACTGCCCAAGAAAGGAGACCTGTGCTTGCTAAAAAACTGGAGACCTTTTTCGCTTTTATGCTCAGATTTTAAAATAATTTCAAAATGTCTCGCCAATAGACTAAAAATGTGCATAGGAACTGTAATTCACATGGACCAAACTTACTGCACACCGGGACGTTCCATTTTTGATAATTTGTTTTTAATTCGAGACTTTTTATCAATGGCTAATACATGTGATTTGAATGTTGGGCTGGTTTCTTTAGATCAGGAGAAAGCGTTTGACAGGGTCGACCACACATACCTATTTAAAACCCTGGAAGCCTTCGGGTTTGGCCCTGTTTTTATTTCTTACATCCAGCTTTTATATTTAAATGTTTTTAGCATTTTAAAGATTAACAATGGGCTGAGTCAGCCCTTCCCAGTGTGCAGGGGTATTAGGCAGGGCTGCTCCCTGTCTGGAATGCTTTATTCACTGGCCTTAGAGCCCCTGCTGCACCTGCTGAGGGGTCGGCTGGTTGGCTGGGCAGTGCCCTCCTCATCCTCCCCTGTCGCAGTGAAGGTGTCTGCTTATGCAGACGATGTGAACGTGTTTGTGTGCAGTGACGGGGACATCAAGGCACTACAGCAGAGCCTGCACACATTCCAGAGAGCCTCTACAGCAAGAGTTAACTGGGCAAAGTGTGACACCAGGAGTGACCAGGCTGAGACACCTGATCAACTTTGAGCTCTCCTGCTGGCTGACTGCTACACAGCTGGCTGGGCGGCTGGGCTGGCACTCTGAGAGACTGGCAGAGAAAATGGTCAGTGAACGGAGGAGTCTTTCCCCCGAGTTCAGGGAGGCTTTGAGGGAGGAGATGTCCAGCGGCACAGGGCAGAGACAAGACTTCATCTTTCCAGGGCTGCTAGTGTGTCCAGCAGTTGGTGAAGGAGAGGAGGATGTAGGAAACAAGGGAATACTATTAAACTTAGACACAGTGAAAGATCTAACTCTTCATACAGCAGAGAGTAAGAAGATTGACCAGATGTGTGTGAAGGCATCACATTCCCAACAGTTGAGGGGGTTGGTGGATTCAAGGTGGAGGGCATGTCTGGAGGTAAAGGAGGGGTGCAGGCCAGTATGGAGGGTGCTGTATAAACTGCCCCTCACCAAGAGAGCGGGGGACCTGCAGTGGAGGATCCTGCACTGTATTGTGTCCACCGGCAGGTTTCTCCACAGAGTTGATGCTAGCATCAGCTCAGAGTGCTGTTTCTGCTCTGCAGAGGAAACAGTGTTTCACATGTATAGTGAGTGTGTCAGGCTAGGACCACTCCTCCATCTTCTACAGGAGCTCCTGCAGGGCCTAAGCAAGGAGTTTACGAAAGAGCTTTTTATCTTTGGGGTTCCTTACAGTTTTAAAAAGAGAAACAGGTGTGTTTTAATTAATTTTATAATGGGTCAGGCAAAATCGGCTATTTTAAAATCCAGAAAGAACAGTATCTCTGGGGCCGGGCTGACTGATGTGGTGCAGTTCAGGGTGTTGGTGGTCAGCCAGATAAGAGTGGATTTTGAATTTTTTAAACTCAGTAATAACCTGGAGGACTTCCAGGAGAGGTGGTGTGTGGGAGACGCCTTGTGTGCTGTGAGTGAGGAGGGGGAGCTCCAGTTTTTATTCTAGTTTTTAATTTTATTTTTATTGTTTTACAGTATTTTTATTAATTTTGGCTTTAATCTGTTTTTAACAGAAAGAAAACAGTTTTTTTTCAATTGATTTTTTATTATCCTTTTTTATTTAAAATCTATTTTTAAGAACATGGTGTATTTTAAGATTTTTTATATTGATAAGTCTTATTTTTGTTGTGTTTTACCTTTATTGATTTTTAATCGATTTTAATTGGAATGTTTAATAAAGGATCTTAAAAGTCAAAGTCTCTCTCTCTCTCTCTCTCTTTCCTTTTTTGTTTTTGTTTTTATGTTTTGTTGCTTCACGTTGCAGTTTATTGCTGTAACAGTTTGTTTTATAGAAAAACCAATAAACAAAGTTTTTAAAAAAATGCCTGTGTTTAAATGCAATAAGTATTAAAAACAAACTACTAGAGTTAGAAGCTACAGTACCTGCCAAACATGATATCATTGGGATTAGTGAAACTTGAATTACCCCAAGCGAAGTAGAGGAATACTCAGCCAGTGGATTTAGGCTGTCTAGCCAATGGTACAGCTGGAAATGGTGGAAGTGCTAAATGACTGCTTCTTAACACAATTTGTAAATGCGCCTACCAGAGAGAGTGCTGGCCTCGACCTAGTTTTCTCAAATAACCAAGACAGGGTGAATGAAATAGAAATCATGGAACCATTTGAAACATGCGACCACAACATGTCAGATTTGAAGTCTACTGAAAAGAGGGAAGTTAAACACTTATTCACACAGAGAGTGGTCTGTTTATGGAATGGGCTACCTAGTCTTGTTGTTGAGGCAGAAACACTTGGATTCTTCAAGACCCAACTTCACAAAGTTCTGAGGCCCATCAGCTATTGACCTGGCTTCCTCTTATTCGTACATTTTGTTATGTTCAGGAACCTGCTATCCTGACTGTCACAAAGACGGCCAGAGTGGGTGGCGTCAGACCAGAAAAGGAATACACAGAGACGGTGATGGTGATGAGAAATGCTGAGTGCAATGGCTGCACTCAGCGTTTAATGACAAAATAAAAGGTTTAAACAGAAAACACGGGACACGGCACTTGCGCCAAAATAAACAGACAAACGAAACGAACTAAACAGTGCACAGACAGACGAACAAAACACGGTGAGCAGATACAACTAATTTACGTTCTTACGTTGTTTTATTTTCTCCTTCTCTCTCTCTCTCCCGTTCTCCACTCACCGAACACCAACCCTTAGTGCAAGCAACGTGCGTCTATTTATACTGTTTGTGCTGGGATTCAATTACTAATTAATTATTCACTTGAATCCCAGCACGTGAATTCATTACGTGCAACCCCGTGCCACACATTATACTTTAAATGCACGTGCGTGATGTGCAATCCCGTGCCTAAATACAAATATACACTTTTTAAATACACGTGAAACACAGACCCGTTTATATCCCGTGTACCAATGACTATACACCAACATTTACACACGCAACATACACACAAATGCACACAGGGACGGGGCACATTGCCACATATACCCCCCCTTGTGCGCAGCACACATGGCCTCAACGGCCACCTCCCCCCTTAAAAACCCAGCAGTCCAGGACAGAGTCTCGGGCTGGGAAGGGAGGCTTCAGTGGGCCCATGGCTGGCCATGCTGTCAGCACCCCTGCCGGTAGTGGCACGGCTGACAGCCTGTTGGTCCCGTCCTGCAGCGAAAAAGCTGCGGGGGCAGGTGGTCCCCCGACCTCCCCCTTCTTCGTAGCCGGCAGCTCCCTCCTGTGGGGCTCCGGCCACAAGAACTCCTGCAGCGAAAAAGCTGCAGTGGGAGCAGGTCTCCGGACCTCCCCCACGATCTCCGGCAGCGAAACTGCTGCTGGGGTTGGTGGTCTCCAGACCTCCTCCCCCTTCGTGGCCGGCAGCTCCCCTTTCTGGGGCTCCGGCCACCGTACTCCCTGCGGAGGTACGGGCAGCAGAGGCAGCTCCTGCTCCTCTGCTCCTTGCGGTGGTGGTGGCGGAGGCAGAGGCAGCTCCTGCTCCTCTGCTCCTGGAGGTGGTGGAGGCAGAGGCAGCTCCTGCTCCTCTGCTCCTGGAGGTGGTGGAGGCAGAGGCAGCTCCAGCTCCTCTGCTCGTGGCGGTGCTGGCTCCCTCTGCTGTGGCGGCTGGGCATGTGCGCGCCGTGCTGCCTTCAGCAGCATAGCGAGAGGCTGCTGGGGGACACCAGCATCCTGCCCTTCTCCCCCCCAAAAATTTTCAGGGGGTTGAGCCTGTAACCCCTCCCCTTCCGGCTCTTGGGGCTGAACCAGCAGGCATTTTCCCTCTGCTGGTGGCTTGGGTCCCAGGGCTGTGGAAGCCCCGACTTGCCTCCCTTTGGGCTGTGGACGCACCGACTCCTCCCTTTTGGGCTGTGGACGCACCGACTCCTCCCTTTTGGGCTGTGGACGCACCGACTCCTCCCTTTTGGGCTGTGGACGCACCGACTCCCCCCTCTTGGGCTGTGGACGTTCGGGCTCCCCCCACTCAGGCGTAGGACGTTCGGGCTCCTCCCACTCGGGCTGTGGACGCTCGGGCTCCTCCCACTCGGGCTGTGGACGCTCGGGCTCCTCCCACTCGGGCTGTGGACGCTCAGGCTCCTCCCGCTTGGGCTGTGGACGCTCAGGCTCCTCCCCATAACTGCGGAAGGGACAGTGGGCGAACAGGTGATCCTGGTCGCAGAGGAGGCACCCCGACGATGGCTTGTTACATCGCCGTGGATGCCTGGCCCTTAGGCGGCACTCCTCCTCCCTGTCCTTCACCTCTTTATCCGTCTCTGCCTCCCGCTTGGGCTGTGAAGGCAAAACCAGCAGGCATTCACCCTCTGCTGGTGGAGATGGGGACAGCAGGTACTCACCCTCTGCTGGTGGAGATGGGGACAGCAGGTACTCACCCTCTGCTGGTGGAGATGGGGACAGCAGGTACTCCTCTGCTGGTGGTCCTGCTACCTGGGCTGCTGTTCCATTTATGGTTGCCTCCAGGTAGCTGAGGACAAACTCCACACCTTCCTCCAAGGTGTTTGGGGTGTGTTCCTGCTGATAGGCCTCCCATCTCTCACTGTCCATCATCCACAGGGCCTGGACGACTATGGGCAGAGACTGGGCCTCCAGCCCAGCATTCTCTAGGAACCAGCCCCGCAGTTTGATGGCGTCTTCTGCCATTGACTTTTTTTTTTTTGTTTTGTTTTTTTCCCCCAAAACAATATTTGTAATCTTTTTTTTTTTTTTTTTTTTTTTTTTTTTTAATCCAGACCCCTCCTGGTCTGACGCTTGGAGGCGCGGCTATCCCACGAAGACACCACGTGTCACAAAGACGGCCAGAGTGGGTGGCGTCAGACCAGAAAAGGAATACACAGAGACGGTGATGGTGATGAGAAATGCTGAGTGCAATGGCTGCACTCAGCGTTTAATGACAAAATAAAAGGTTTAAACAGAAAACACGGGACACGGCACTTGCGCCAAAATAAACAGACAAACGAAACGAACTAAACAGTGCACAGACAGACGAACAAAACACGGTGAGCAGATACAACTAATTTACGTTCTTACGTTGTTTTATTTTCTCCTTCTCTCTCTCTCTCCCGTTCTCCACTCACCGAACACCAACCCTTAGTGCAAGCAACGTGCGTCTATTTATACTGTTTGTGCTGGGATTCAATTACTAATTAATTATTCACTTGAATCCCAGCACGTGAATTCATTACGTGCAACCCCGTGCCACACATTATACTTTAAATGCACGTGCGTGATGTGCAATCCCGTGCCTAAATACAAATATACACTTTTTAAATACACGTGAAACACAGACCCGTTTATATCCCGTGTACCAATGACTATACACCAACATTTACACACGCAACATACACACAAATGCACACAGGGACGGGGCACATTGCCACACTGACACACACTTACTTTACTGCGTGGCAAGATATAATCTCACTTCAAAAATAAATACATAGACGATGTGCTTCTTGAGGCAGCCACTTAAATCCAAAAGTTGTGATGAAGCTATATTTAATTAGAAAACCTAGACTATAAATGGACTAAAAACTAACCAATAGTTGGGCCATAAACAAACCAAGCATTTCATCTATCCTATTGGTTACACTTTAAAGTGTACTTTAATTTGCATGGGATTCCAATGAAAGGAATTTAATAAATCAAATGTGTACATGCATACTATTTCCATAGAAACAAGATTCTTTTGATATATCCTATCATATTTTAAAAATAGATGGTGGATTTGATTGCTTATTGAGCTTGATTGTCTAGTGTTACTGTAAGCAGTAGGGGTGGATAAAACCAGTAAAATGCATGTTTAGCAATTGTTGATTGGTTCTGTCAGCAGGTGGCTCAATAAACCAACTTTTAATAATTGGTTTGGCCTTTAGAATGTATTCAACAAGCGAATCTTTGCAAAGAAGGTGTTTAAAATAATTGTCGTGACCTTCTTTACATAAAGTATTTCTCCAGAACATAAAGTATTCCTCCAGAACATGGTAAGTAAGTTACCGTTACAATCAGGGGTGGAAAAACTCAAATCCGCACGCTGAATATGACAAGGTTGATAATCACATTCTTAATTGGTTTAAATGATTCCTGTTTTCATACCTATGAACATTATATTTAGTAGCACTATACTGAATGTGCTTGTCATTTAGTTGTTTACAAATGCTATAGAAAATACCATTAAAAATCAAATATACATTTAATATAATGTGTGCTTCATTCATATAGCAAAATGTGAGATTTACAAAGAGATAATAATACATGTTTTTGTTAGCTCTGTGTATTGTAAGGTTAAAAAGTACAGGTCAGGCATAAAGTTGCTATGGGGTATTTCCATACAATGTTGTGGCTTATCTATTACTACAGCATGCCAGTGGGCATAAGGAGGAGCTATGTTTTTGCCAACAAATTGAATATGCATCATAAAAAACAGACTATTAATAAACTGTGTTGATTAAAAAAGGGACTTTAGAATGACTTGATAAGATTTTAGAGTAATATTACACAGGCATTCCAATCTGACTTCCCAATAATGGCTATCTAGGTTTACAACATATGTAACTGGATTGTTCTGCTGTACAGGGCATCCTGGCTTTCTTTTCTCAGTCTGACTATGGCTAAATGCAATTATTAAATGTGTCCCTCATATGTGATGTGCTAAAGATGTGCATTAGGCTTAAGGAATAACCCCCATTTACATTTTGCACACTAAGTGCAGGCGTTTTCTCTCCTTTCCAAATATGTTTTACTTCATCCAGGCTTAATCAGGACACAAACTGGCTGATCCAGTTTTAATAAAAAATATATAGTAGAGAGGGGAAAGTTTGCGTGTAGACTTTCACGTCAAATAATAATTCACCAAACTTTACTACCATTTCTTCCATGAGTGGCCATTCCCCTGAGTAATGTATCTAAACCCTAACTTTGGAAGTGAAGTATTTTGTATTACTGAACTTTTTTTTTTCTGTGGGGTAGTTACTAAATGGAATTTAAAGTTCTAAGTTCAAAAGTATTGCTCGCTACAACAATTTCATGTCCGTGTTTTCTACAGACTGATGACCTCAATGGTTTCATTTCTAAGGTTAGTCTTAATAGTCAGGTGATAATAATTTTAGATTGCCAACAAATGTCATATATAGGTATGCTTAGGGATTATCAGAAGGCTGTTTCTTTAGCAGAAGTCACTATGCTGTCTGTATAGATATGATTGCTTCCTTTCCAACTCTTAGTGCATTGTCAGCAAGCAGTTAGTTGTAATAAACCTAGCAGGTAGATTTAAAAAAAAAAAATGTATTAGGGATTAGGATTTAGTATCCAAGAAATAAACCAAAATAAATGTATTTCTGAAAAAAAAAAAGAAAACTTTGCTGAGTTAGTCAAAACCAATATAAGTTCAGGGGCTCCTGAGTGGTGCATCCAGTAAAAGCACTCGCGTAGAGTTCAGGATGTGCCCTATAGTCTGGACATCGCTGGTTCGAGTCCAGGCTATTCCTTTGCCGACCGAGGATGGGAGCTCCCAGGGGGCAGCGCACAATTAGCCAAGCGCCGCCCGGGGGAGGGAGGGTTAGGTCAGCCACGGTGTCCTCGGCTCACCGCGCACCAGCGTCCCCTGTGGTCTGGCCGGGCACCTGCAGGCTTGCCTGTAAGCTGCCCAGGGCTGCGTTGTCCTCCGACGCTGTAGTTCTGGGTGGCTACATGGTGAGTCTGTAGTGTGTAAAAAAGCGGGCGACTAACTGCACACGCTTCGGAGGACAGCGTGTGTTTGTCTTCACCTCCCGAGTCAGCGCAGGGGTGGTAGCAGTAAGCTGAGCTAAAAAATAATTGGACACTACTAAATTGGGGAGAAAATAACAAAAAAAATCTAATAGGCAACTACTAAATTAAAAAAAAAAAAACACACCTAATATAAGTTCCCATAGAAGAACAATAATAATTTCATAGTAGACTACCATCATAAAGCACTTTATAGAGGTAGACTGTGAACTGTACATTATATGCAGAGCCACTTACAATAGGACATTGATTTTACATCTCATCCACAGGATGGAGCACAGGGAGGTTAAGTGATTTGCTCAGCGTCACACAGTGAGTCTTTCAGTGGCACATGTGGAATTTGTTACAAGCCCTGGACTTTAACCACTGGACCACACTGCCTCCTTATATGAATGTGATATACAGTGTGTCCAGACCCTGAATGTTTCTAAATTAATTTGGTTCTATCTCACAATATGCAAAACCATTACTACAAAATATCAGCATTGTTTAGTGTTTTTCGTTTTTTTTCCTGGTAGATAACCTAATACTAATATGAAAGAAACTGTTTCATACATAAACCTACATATATTCTGTCAGTACAATTTACTGAAGTGCAGCTAAATGAGTGCAAAAACAAACTAGATTAGTGGGATGTACAGGAGTAGTCAAAGTGTCATTGTTACTTGTGGCAGACATACATGTTATGGATCATGTACAAACACCCAGGATGATTATTTAAAAAAATAATGTCATGACTTTTATAAAATTGTTCTATTTAATGACTAATGAACCTTATTTTTTGGTATGCATATTTTTTCACCGGCTAAACTGAACACAATCAGCCATTCAATGAAATGCTCTCTCTCTCTTTGAAAATCTTAATCCTAAACAAAAGTGGAGTTGTATATTTTGGCATGGGAATAGGGTAAAATCACTTGGTGCCACATCAGGGGAATACAGATTTTATAAACAGGAAAAAAGGCCACAATACAAGGTTTTATCTCAATTTAAGCAACATAATCTTGCCATTTAAATTGAAAAGTGATTCTGGGAATAAAATACTATTTTGATAAATTGCTTAAATGAAAAACTCAGTTGTCAAATTAGCAAAGTCCCAAAACAGCAAAGGCTATTATAAAGCAATGTTCTAACAAATACTTGTGTACTTGTGGATGCGTTTTTTGTGAGTCTAAATGTATTTTTACTTATGGTTGGCAATTATTGGTCTATTTAAACTTTGGGGCTATGGATAGACCTCAGTCTCAGTCAATTTTAGGGTGATTTGTAAGCCAAAGCCTGGAATACAAGGTTAATTCTAACAAGCCGTTGTTCTATTGTATAAGAATCGTGTGGTTGTCATGGGAAATGAAAAAAAAAAAAAGTCTTGGTGCCGGGCAGAAGCTATGAGAAAGAAATTCCATTTCATTTGAGTCCCAGCAATTTAGTGTCCGCTATGTGTGTTGCCATGGTAAATGGAATTACAGTTCAGCAATGTTTGAATAGAAAATGTAATTTACATTTTAGGCTGTGTTAATTGGGAACAACCAGTTAGATTTGACTGTCTGTGTGTCTTTGTCTGTGCTAAATTGTGAATGATTTAAGTTATTTGTTTTTAACATGCAAAATATGACAGTAAAAATACTTTTGAGCTTGCCAATGAAAAATCAGAAGTCAGTTGTATGACTGATATATTTGATTGATAAAGTGATATTATCTGGAGCTTGTGTATATTGACTCATCTGGTGGTGACAATAACAGGATTGATATTATGCAGGTTTCACTGTACTTCTTTCAATATGTTTGTCATTTTAGTGTCTTACAGTGCTGTATGATAGATTAAGGATTTTTAAAGCAGTTTGAGGATGGGTTAGTTCAAAGAAACACCAAGGTATTCCAGGGGTTCCCAAGCTTTTTTTGCTGTGCCCCCCTTCAGAGATTTTATTTTTTTTGTGCTGTACTCCCCCCCTCCCCCCCTTCTAGTAAACAGTACAAATACAAATACGATACAAATACGAATATTGTAACATCGCGTGTAAAATGAAAGCAGGTTCCACACAGGCAGTAGCTTCGTACTCAAATTCAGCACTTTATTAACACAGAACAAATAAACAATTAAGGACTACGCCAAAGCAAAACAAAAGAATAAAAACCTCTCTGTGCTAAATTCCAGTCTAGCTCTCGCACTCACTCAGACAGCATGTGTCACTCACTCACTCTCCAACTGCACTCAGGCATACACTCCTATTTATCTCTTCGCATTAAACCACACCCTCCATCTGCACTCACCAATCCCAGGCATGCCATTCGGACCCCAATCTCCCGCCAGCATTCTAGGGGTACAAATGCAAGTCCAGGATTGGTGAACCCGGACAGACTGGCAGCTAACACTCCCCCCCCCCCCCCCCCCCGCCCCTCCGCTAGCTAGTGACGTGACACAGCAAAACATTATGTAATACAGAAACATAAAAGACAAACAAATGGGACAGTCAATAAGTCATGCAACAATGGAAATCGCCGTGTCATTACAATATTGTAACGTTGAGCGTGCTGTAGGTTCTACCAGGATACAGTGCAGCAGGGACAGCGGCAGAGGTGCAACATTTAAATAATCAACTAATCTTTCATAATATATATTTTTAAAGATGTATAACACTTTATTATAATGACTATTCGTAATTGTACTAACATCAATACATAGTCACTTATTCTCGTTCTTCATTCCACATTTAAATGAGTAAGTAAGGACGTGGAGGATTAAAAAGCCCATTTAATTGTTTTGCAGCCGCATAAATTAAACTGATTTTGCGATTATTATTACAGCATTGTTATTACAGTATACCTTATATTTATATCACGGTCTGGTCTTACTAGTAGAACGCCCTTAGTGCTTTTAATCTGCGATTATTGAAAGACTAAAAATGTGTTTATCTTTGTGAAATAAAAGGTATACCGTATTAACAATACTATAATAATAATAATTGTAAAATCAGTTTAATTTATGGTGTTTTGCTGTGAAACAACTAAATAGGCTTTTAAATCCTCCAAGTCCTTACTTTTGTATTTAAAAGCAGAATAAAGGGGGTCCCTGAATGGCTCACCTGGTAAAAGCACTGCCACACTGCATGCAGGGTGAGTCATGCAACCAGAGATTGCAAATTCAAATCCTGGTTGTGCAAGGCAGACAGTCTTCACTGGGGACTCCAGGGGGGCACCACATTAGCTCTCCCAGGGTTGGGGAGGTGGGGTCCAACTTAGACTGTTTCTCCTCAGCGCTCTCCGGTGACCCCTACAGGCCAAGCACCAAGTGAGCATGGGGGAGGTGATTTGCTGGTCTGGTCTTTGTCCTCCAGAGGCTGGTAGCCTGTGGACATCCACTCTCAATTTCCTGGGTATAAAAAGACACTGATTGGCTCGTGGGATCAGAGGATGCCCACTGAGCCTCATGTCCCAGAGCTGTGTGGGGAATCACTGCAATGAAGGAGAAAACTAATAATAATTGGGCATTCCAAATTGGGAGGAAAATTAAAAATAATTGGAGATTCTACATTTAAAAAAACAAACAAAATAAAGAACGAGAAAACAAGGGTGCAACATTTTAATAAGTGACTAGTCTTTATTAATGTTAATGCAATTACTAATAGTAATTAGTAGTAATGTTTGTCCAGCCTATTTTTTTATTATAAATATTATAACTTTATAAAAAATTTAATAAAATGTTGCACCCTCATTTGTCCATTTTCTACATTCTGCATGCAGCAAAACCCATAAATTAAACTCAGGAGGCAGTGTGGTCCAATGGCTAAAGTCCAGGGCTTGTAACCAGAAGGCCACCAGTTCAAATCCCACTTCTACCACTGACTGACTCACTGTGTGACCCTGAGCAAGTCACTTAACCTCCTTGTGCTAAATCCTGCGGATGAGATGTTAAATCAATGTCCTATTGTAAGTGACTCTGCATATAATGCACAGTTCACAGCCTACCTCTATAAAGCGCTTTGTGATGGTGGTCCACTATGAAAGGTGTTATATAAAGATATTATTATTATATAAACTGCAGGCATATCTAAATCTATTTTTTTATTTGATTTTCTTTGTGAACAAAATGTATTTGATAGTAAAACCCGCTGTCACTGCACTCTGAAATGAAGGAGGGCTGGGCGACAGTCGCTGAGCTACGATTGGTCTGAAATGACACAAGCTCTGTGGACAGGGATTGGTCAGATTTAACAGGGGGTTGGTCAGATTAAGCATGACCCCTGGGTAGTTGATTGAGTCAATCATCCTGGTGGCCCACTGAGTCTGCCATTTATCACAGAGCTTTTACAATCGCCAGGAAGTCAGAAAAAAAGTATTTTCCAGTCAGGTCTTGGCGCCCCCACTGATAACCTTGCCGTGCCCCACAGTTTGAAAACCTCTGCCTGACATCTGTAGTACTGCTGCTGTAAATGGCACTGTATGTATTAAGAGTTGAAGTGCCTGGAATAGGCTCCCACTTTATGCAGTCAAATGCATTTTTATAGTTCTGAAGCTTTATCCATATAATTGTGAGAATTATTATTTTCTTTAGCTTTATATATTAAAACTTATAATTAAACCATGCATATTGCTGTAATTAGTCTACTTCATGTATAGCATTAAAAATAAATTACTGAAATGATAAAAAAAAAAACAATCAGTACAGTAACGATTTGTAAAATATTTATGCTAATTGTTCCTTTGTTCCTTTAATATGAGATCGACTAACTGTAATGGTAATCTAACTGTTATTAAGACAATGCTAAAACCAGCTGCAATAAATTACAATATCATGTTTACTACTTAAAGGGAGATTGTTATTTATATTTTAAGCAGCTGTCATGTCAACCTAAATGTTTTACCTCATATTTCAAAAAGCAGGAATTATTTGACAAAGTTGAATGTTTAATGTTTGATTTAAAAGTCATCCAGTTTCCTGATTTCAGTCTGAAAAGTTAGCATTCAGTTATGAAAGTGGACAGAATGTCCACAACGAATTTGCTCATTCCAAATCATTCAGAAAAAAAAGAATGTCCATCTACTTTGTTACGTGCCAAATACCAAAAGTCAGAATACATTAAATTAACGAGGAGCCCCTATGCACACACAGATGCTGGGCACAAACTTAGTATCTCACTCTTTTCAGCCCCAGATCTTAAAAGATTGTGTCTTGCTTGCATGACTAGTTCTTGACCAGGTGCAATGCATGCATATCTTAATTTATCTTGTCTTTTATACATGATGCCTACACATTAATATTGGTTGTATGACCAAAGCAACTCTCATTCAATTGGTTCTTTGTTTCTGAAGCTCAGCTGAGCTGCAAGGCTGTTGAGGAGGCAGCATGTTCTGTACGACATGGTGGATTTGCACACACAGGTCCTGAAATATGTATGAAGACATGTATTTTTTGGTCTAGTAAAGCTGTTTAGCCTCACTGTGATTGTTACGTTTGCTGTCTGCTTTTGCAGCTGGACTGTTTGCCGCTTCCTGTCCATTGGTTTGTTGTCATTTTCAAATGGACTCAGTTATTCCCTTATTTTCATGTTGATGGTTTATATTTGTATTGTAAGGGTCTTGACAGGGTTTAAAATGTTTAAAGTGAATATTACATCTTTGTAAACGTTTAATTTGATTGTTTAATAACATAAAATAAAAAAAATTACAGTACTTAAATGGAAATACAGTACAATTATATCCAGCTAAGGTGCAAAACGCACCTCTATTATGACGGGTCTAACATAACTTGGTTTATCTATAAAAATGTATTCTCATACATCTCTCTCTCTCTCTCTCTCTCTCTCTCTCTCTCTCTCTCTCTCTCTCTCTCTCTCTCACTCTCTCTATGTATATATAAAATAAAAGAATGTCTCTTGACTTAATTGACCTTTGGCCAATGATCTTATCATATTGGATCTGGCATCAATAGTTATTCAGTTAATTAATTAGTGAAAGATTATTCTATTTTCAAAGCAGTATTTTGTAACTGTAATGTTTTAGTTATACATTTTTTCTATATATTTAGTAACATTGAGTGTCTATTGGAATGCTTGAAAATACTGACATTTTTTTTTTTAACATAAATGTTAGACTTCTGCAGTTATACTCTTTGTATACGGTACATTATTTTATGAAGTAATTGTGTGAATCTGATGCATTACCATGTCCACATGTAAGCTGTCTTTTTCTGTATTATGTTGACTGATCTTCGGCATTCTTTGCAAAGCAGCAACATTCATTTTTGTGAACTAAGGCACTGATATGATTTTTTTTGAAGTGCTTTAAATGTGCATACGCTTCATTTACCACAGTGATGTAGCCTATTAATATAAAACATATCTACCAGCTTGTATAACAGCAAACTGCTGCTGCATAGTGAAAATACTGCTTAGCTGCATTGCACAATGTACAAAGTACACAGTGCATACATACGCTGCTAAGAAAACGTATGAAATCCTGGTGTGGTCGATTTACCTTATTTATATAAAAAAATTGTATACTTGGATCAAAATGTGATATGGTATAAAACACTAAGAAATCAAATGTCTAATACCAATTATCACACAAATATTTTATTTCCACATTGTAAAAAAACGGATTCACAGGTCTTTATCTGTCATTCCTATTATGTAGAACAGTAACAATCTGAAGGTATTATTGGAAAGGGTTACTTTAAATGCACCTGGCCATTGCTGCTGCTGTGGGTCTTAGTATACTGTAGTTTTAAAGTCTTCCCAAGAATTGGACCCCTCCTCCAATAGCACAGAGTCCTTGCAGGTCAGTTGAAATCACAAGACATTGTGTACACCTCAGTTATAGCGTCCTCCATGACACATGCAGCGTGTTTACACTTACACTCCAACCGGAGTCAAAGATTATTTTCACTTGGGCCACCTTTTATACTTGTGCAGATAAATGTTCAGGATGCACGAATGAAGCCACTCAGAATAGACAATTAAATAAATAAATAAATAAATAAATAACACTAGGGTGGTCTCACAACGTGCCTCTGCTTGAGCCGACTCAGGGACAGATGCTTTCACAGTAGAGCAAAAAACAGACCAAAGCCGTTGTGAAGCCTGCCTTGGCCTAGGTCACTTTTGTGATGACTGAAACTAGGACAGGTGCGTTTACATAAAACAAAACAAAACAAAAAGCTAGCTTAAAAGTGACTAGTGTAAACAAGATAGTGTTCAACAACAGCAATGCACAATGATGAATTTGGAATGAAGACTTTTCCCAATAGTAATGCATTTTGATGCATTTTAAAATCTTGTATAATATTTATTTCTGTTTAATATACATTTTGCACAACATAAATGTGCGCTGTTAATGTATGCTTTGCAGGCTTCACTTGTATATCAGCTTGTGATCGGTTACTGTGTGAATTACATATATAACCGCTCCTGAAATAATTCCATCAAGATTTATGTTCAGAACGTATGATTCAGCTACGTCCCATTTGTATTTCTTTGACAATGTTCAGCTAAGAAATGTAGTGAGCCGAAAAAGATTACATTCAGGAGCATTACATTTTCACTCTAAAAAGAGAAGATGCCCATCATGGGGTCATAAACGGTTTTGAAACTTTCTTTTTATATCCACAAAACCAGTATTGTACTGCGATTTCCTCAGAACATACAGTACAATGATAGAACCTAATTCAAATGTACAAGGGCATCTCAATTTACATACCGTACAGATAAGATTGTTCCCTATTCCCTGCTGAGGTATCTAAGCCTTTCCATCAGTTTTTTTTCCATTGCTGTATATTTTCCAGTCCTAAAATGCCCACTGTCCTGAAGGGGTGGGTGGAGCCATATATCTCCTTTTCTTTTATCTGGTTATGCTTTTACATGACATCATTCTTTTGAAAAGATCCACAGCTTGGCTGCACTTAGCCACTGTTAACACGATGGCAGCATGGGATACTGCTGCTGATAAAGTGGCACAGTTGTTTGAGTAAGATCAAGTGCATATTATTATTATTATTATTATTATTATTATTATTATTATTATTATTATTATGGGATTTCCCCTTAGTACAACTTTCATTTACTCAATTAAAGAATATTCTTTCCATAATATTTTAGTTTCAATAGTTTATTGTATCTTGTTGTAATATTCTTGTTTTTGTCTGGATAGTATGTTGTATTTCTGTATTGTGACTTTTTTTAAAATCGTATTGTCTCCCCCAGTTTATTCTCGAAGGGTGGGGAAAATAAAAATAAAAAAATCAATAAAAATAATTGTTCACCAAAAAAATAAAAAAATACCCACTGTCTTGACAACACAGTTATTTCCATGTTTTTGACAGTAGTGAGAAAAGAGCACCCAGGCCCCCAGTGAGGGAAATCCTTGACACCAATTGGTTGGTTCAATAGAGTCCTGCTTGCAGATTTCAAAGAAGAAGATGAATTGATTGCAGTGAAAAGATAGACAGGGAAGGTCACCGAAGCTGTAGAAAACTAGCTGGCTCCTCTACTATTACTCTGAGGGCATGAGGAAGATGTGTGAGTGCAGTCAATCATCTAGACAGAGCAACCCTAGATACTGTTTTTACCCTCAGTACTGGCATCTCCAGTAATGTCCAACTCACTTTCTTTGTTTTTCGTTTTTTTGTTAGAGGAGGGGGTCATCTTTGATAAACTATAACATGATCAGCCTTTTTCTGTTTTCCAGATATGTATAAAACATAATTTAGAGTACAAGAATCATACAGGGTGTATGTTAGCTAGGGTGGATTGATCATTAAGCATTATTTAAACTTTGAATGTGACATACCTTTAGCATTGAAACTATCACCAAGTGCCATAATGTAATCTAATTACATGTGAAGTGATGTTTGTAAATTTAGTTATTAATATATTTATTAATTCCCAAGTGATGTCTCCAATGTACATGCTTATATTTTAAAAAATACAAAACTGATTAATCACTTCACTCAGGTCCCACAGGTACTGTGTTTCGTGTAAGCTTTTTACTGCCACCTAGGTTGCGGGGGAGAATGACAGGAACACTTGCTTTAGAATATTGTCTGAAATGTTGTTAAGTTTTCTTTCATCCAACTCTTGGATGCAGGATTGTGTAAATGGCAGACTTGGGTTGGGTTGTGGGGGTGGGGGTGGGGGGGTATCAGTGAACATTCATCCATGAGTCAATTACATTACAGTTTACATTAGGTGTATTAGGGTAGATGCAGGGCTGTATATCAGGTGACCTGAAATTGAACATCTATCGCAGCGTCGATGGTGTGGTGATAAACATAGTTCAAAATGGAAATCATGTGACATGTGTAAAGAGATCAGGCCAACCCACCTCATATTCTGCCAGATGTGCACAAAAAGAACATATATACTTTGGATGTGATATCTTGCTGTTTTATTTTGTGTTTTTCAACAGCCTAAAGTGGAAAAGGAATATAAGACTAAAACAATCAATTTAGAACTGGGGTGTGTGTCTTGGCCTTTAGGGGAACCAAAATACATAAAAAAACAGATAACATTCTAAATATGTATGTAAAAAATCATACTAAAACTATACGTTTTTTGCACACTTTTAACTGAAATTGGAATTATATTTGTTCATATTTGGCCATCTCGGTTCATGTGATAATAGAGAACAGTAAAGCTTTTCCCTACTGGTAAACTGATTTTTTGTCCAAGGTCTTTTTGGTAAGAACTATATTTCATCTTCACTACATAAATATATCTTGTATTGTTCGAGGAGTCTCTGAACAATTATCCATAGCTTTGTGTTATTGTTAACCTCAGCAATCATATGTCTTTATATATTGTACTGAATCCTTAGGAAATGGTAAGCCCAACAAACTATAAAATATCAAAAAAAATGTATACTTTTCTGCGACTGATCTTTTGGGGTTGTGGTATAATTGGGGGGTGGGGGGGGGGTGGCTGTCCAATTAATCAATCAATCAGTCAATCAATGAATCAATGAATCAATCAATTTATATTTTTGTATAATGCCTTAAACGAGGGCTGCTACAAAGTGCTTTACATGAAAAAAAAACTAAAAATAAAAAACATAGTAATAACAGTAATTGTAAGAGAAACAAAAATACTCATAAGAAGTATTTAACATAAATAAAATAGTAAAATAATGCTAAAAAGTAAAAATAGCAAAATATGTCATATAGAAACAAGAGAATATCATTTTAGATAACTGGATACGCCAGACTATAACAATTTGTTTTTAATTGAGATTTAAAAACATCAACCGAGGGAGCTTCCCTTACAGTCCTGGGCAGCTCATTCGAGGGAGCTTCCCTTACAGTCCTGGGCAGCTCATTCGAGGGAGCTTCCCTTACAGTACTGGGCAGCTCATTCGAGGGAGCTTCCCTTACAGTACTGGGCAGCTCATTCGAGGGAGCTTCCCTTACAGTACTGATTAGGTCATTTCATAATTTTGGTGCAATATAGCTTAAGCATCTACCACCTGAGTTTTTTTCTGAATAATGGGTATAGAAAGTAACCTGGCATCCTCAGATCAGAGTGACCGATTGGGGACGTATGGTGTTAAAAGATCTTTAAGGTAAGGTGGAGCAAGGCCATTCAGAGCCTTATAGGTTAATAACAACACCTTAAAATCTATCTTAAATTGGACAGGAAGACAGTGTAGGGATGCCAGCACAGCACAGGAGTGATATGATCTTGTCTCTTAGTCCCAGTTAAAACTTGTGCAGCAGCATTTTGTACAAGTTGAGGATGAGATATCACATTGCTACCAAAACCAATTAAAAGACCAAAGCATGCATCAATCGCTCAGCATCCAGTCTGGAAAAATACCTCTCAATCTGGCAATGTTTCTTAAATGAAAAAAAATAATAATAATAATGTGTGCCTCAAGTGAGAGGTCTGGGTCAAAAATTACACCTAAGATTTTTATTTCTGCTCTAAAATCTGTACAAACACTGTCAAGTACAAAATCAGATGAGTGTATATTCTTGTATTGTTTCTGAGGTCCTAATATCATCAATTCTGTTTTGTCTGAATTTAGCATTAGGAAGTCTTTAAGTATCCAATTTTTGATGTCAGCAAGACAGGTATTCAAAATATTAGCAGCAGATCCATCACCCTGCTTGAGGGACAGGTAAAGCTGAGTATCATCAGCATAACAGTGAAAATTAACTCCATGTCTACGAATAATATTACCCAAGGGTAGAATATAAATAGAAAACAGAATGGGGCCAAGAATCAAACCCTGGGGGACACCACATGTAACCTTTGATAAAAAAGAGGTCTCCTCCTCAATTTTAATAAACTGAAACCTTAGAGAGATAGGACTAGAACCAGGAAAGGACAGTACCTGACAGTCCCACCATATTTTCAAGGTGATCAATGGTGTCAAAGACTGCACTTAAATCCAGTAAAGCAAGAGCTGAAGGCGAGCCCACGTCAGAGGAACTCAACACAACATTTATCATTCGAATTAGTGCGATGATATGGCCTAAAACCAGACTCAAACTTCTCAGCAATGTTCTGTGTGGCAAGAAATCTGTTGCTTCTCTTTCTAGTACCTTGGATTAAAAAGTAAGATTGGATACAATTTTGTAGTTATTAATCACATTGGGATCGAGAGTGGGCTTCTTGAGCAAATGTTTTATTACTGCTGTCTTAAAAGAATTAGTAACAATACCTGATGAAAGAGAGCTGTTAACAGTATTAAAAACAGTGATGTTTATTTTTGGATATACTTCTTTTAAAAGTGTAGTAGGAATGGGATCTAATGTGCATGTTGTGGGTTTTGTTTTTTTTAACTATGACGCCCAGCTGTTGTTCACACATCAATAAAAAAAATGCTCTAAGTTTTGATTAGATTCAGACAGACCAAGAATCTTTACATCACTGTTTTTGTCAATTGACATATCTCGATTTGGTATACAGTTGCTCATCTGATTTCTGATGTCCGTCACTTTTATTGAAGTGATTCATAAACGTGTCACAGCTTACTGGAGGAGTATTTTGTGTAACACACTACAATTGTGGATTTGTTAATTTTGTTATGGACTGAAATCTTAGCATTTCAAAGACAACCGCATAGTGATCTGAAATCGTTAGATCATTGATGGACAGCTTCTGAATAATTAGACCATGAGTATAACCAAGTCTAATGTATGGCCATGAATATGAGTAGGACCAGTAACATGTTGAATAAAACCCAAAGGACTCAAGCAATGCCAGAAAATCTCTACCAAGAGGAACTCTATCGACATCAACATATACGTTAAAATCACCTAAAAGTAAGATCCTATCATGTTTAACAATGAATTCAGATAGAAAAGACGAGTTTTCTCTAGGGGAACAATAAATAACAGCAGCCACAATCGTAGTTTGGCCATCAAACACAAAAGATAAGATTTCAAATGATGTATAAAATTGCAAAAATTAAACTCATTACCAAAAATAGTTGCAATAACGACCTCGTCCCTTAAGACATGCTTTCTGATTGAAGGAAAACCCTGAAGGACACTCTACCAGGGATGCATTTTCATCTTGCTTCAACCATGTCTCAACTAAAGTAAAAATGTCTAAATTCGTTTCAAGAATAAAATCATTAATTAAAACTGACTTGTTTGCCAAAGATCTTGTATTAAATAAGCCTAGACGAAGCGTGGTTGGTGAAAGGTACGATAAATTGACAGTGTGTGATGAAGTCATAACTTTAACTACATTTTCAGTACAAGAGCCCTGAGGGGAAGCTGTTGGTTTGATAGCGGGGAACTGACACTACTTCAATTGGGTAGATTAAATGCTTCAATTGTGGAGTCTGTCCACATGACTGAGGCGTGCAAGTCAATTCTCCTGAAGGCATACCTAGTCAAAGGCTATTACAGTAATTCTCAGTGTTTTCTTCCAATCTAAATGAACCCAAGCTATTTGGATGCAGACCACCTTTCTTAAAAAACACAGGTCTTGCCCAGAATCTATCCCAATTGTCAATAAAACCCAGATTCTCAGAGGCACGCCAGTTTGCTAGCCAGTTGTTAAGTGAAAAAGTCTACTAAAGGCTTCCCATCCCCTTCTGACAACAGGAAGGGGCCCAGAGACAGTTATATTTTTACCCAAGTGTCACAAAGACGGCCGGAGTGGGTGGCGTCAGACCAGATCCAGGAAATAAACAACAGAGACTTGGGGTTTTGGTGAAAGCATTTAATAATTAACAGACAAAAAATAAAAAGGTTGTAACAAACAAAACACAAAATAGGACACGGCACTTACGCCAGAATAAATAGACAAACAAAACGTACTAAACACTTAACAAACGGTGCACAGAGAGACAAACAAACACGATGAGTACAAACACTTATAGATGATTTCACTTTAACGTTTCTCCTTCACTTTCTCACCCGTTCTCCACTCTCGAACACCCAACCCCGAGTGAAAGAAATGTGCATCTATATATACTGTTGTGCTGGGATTCAATTACTAATTAATTATTCACTTGAATCCCAGCACGTGAATTAATTCTGTGCAACCCCGTGCTCACATACTATACTTTAAATGCACGTGCAGTGATGTGCAATCCCGTGCCTAAATACAAATATACAATTTAAATCACACGTGAAACACAGACCCGTTTATATTCCGTGTACCAATCTCTATACACCAACATTAACACACGCAACATACACCATATAACACACACATGTACACAGGGGCGGGGCACATTGCCACACCAAGTGTTTTGCTTTTTGAGTAATTTAAAGCGGTTCTTAAGGGTCTCAGATTCTCTAAGTCTGATATCATTGGTTCCCACATGCACAATTACTGTGGACACTTGAACATGATTTTCAAACAGATTGTCCAGTTGGGCAGAAACTCTAGCATCTGGAAAACATTTAACAGTTACCTTGTGGGTGTTTTTAAATGCTGTGCTGACTTTCTTAACAATAGAGTCACCCACAAGAATCACCATACCAGAAGTACTTTCCAGTGTATTATGATGGGTGAGGGCATTAAACCTATTTTGAGGGACAAGTTTAGGGGAGACAGGTGCACAAACTTTTCTTTTTGGTCCCCTTCTGGCCGCTACCAAACGATCTCTACCTTCTTGGTGTGATGGACAGTTTGCTCGGGTAGCCCCCTGGGTGCAGGGGAGCTGGCATAGTTGGAAGAAGGAGCCCCCAAATCCAAATCCAAATCCAATTAATGACCTGGTCATTGCCAAGCCTTCTTATTATCTGTTAATCCATTCATGCTTACATGCTTGCCCTAATAATGACACACATTTCCGTAACAAATCATTATCTTTGGGGGGGGGGCTCATGGTAGCCCACATGATCCTAAGAGATTGTCATGGGTGGCCACCCAGCTACATGGACCAATTATACAACATAATTAAAAAAAAAAGTCTGTCTCTGAATTATCAGTTGGCTAGGCCTCCCAGTCAACAAGCCAAACAATGTTTTATTTATTGGGATAATCAATGTTTTTATTTTATTTGAATAATCATTTTTTATAGTAGGATCTCAAACTTCCTTGGTAGAGTGGGTCTAATTAATTGGTGATGGATCTTGATGCCGCTGTTATTCATATAAATTAAAAACCTAATCACCTAAGAATGTTCATGTTGTAACATAAAGAAATAACCATAACATTATAAAACCATAAGTACTGTGGCAGTGGTGGTATTAAGATATTATTCTGTTAATATCAATTGAAAACACCACACTGTACAAACATGCTTAAAATTAAATTATAAAAGGATTGTTTGCATCCATCACCTATATCCACCAAAAAATGTAAAATTATGTACATACAATGTTTAACATTATCCATATGTATAGTCATGTTACTGACTGTCAAAGTTAGGCTTATCAATGTCTGAAGGACATCAGATTTAAAATGCCTTACTCCCACACACTTAATTTTATTCAACCTTGTATTGCACTGATTGATTATAGTGAAATACACAGAAGATACCTGAAAATACCTGTCTAGAATACTTCTAAATCCAGTTTCTTTTAACTAATAAAATGTCCCCAATTTGTGGTCATTCATTCAAGATTTTCGAGGGCAGCATCCCATAATTTGTTGTTGGCAAGTTAAGAGGCATGGCAATCACCTTGCTGAAGGCCACAATGGTGATTCATCACAGTGAACATTAATTTGTTGAAGCAATAGCTAATTCTGTTCAGATTCTGGGGCTTTGTAATTTTAAGAAATTAGATCTCTGAAGAACAGAGAATCTGTGGTGCTGGTCTAAATGAGTGATAAAGGATCATTATAATGTATTCATTTGAAATGTGCTGGACAAGTCACCAGATAGCTATCATTACTCTGTAATCGAGTATTCCATGTAAAACATTAATGTACACACACATGTGCTTATGTTTAGGGATCTTCATCTAAATTGCTGCCTGTGGTCTTGTGTGAAGTTTTACAGCCATACAATACAGTCCATTAGCTGCAAACCCTGATGCTCCTGTTGAATCACTGACCATCTAGTTACCGCAATTGTTTAACATGTATGCTTTACAAAGTTTCTTGCTGCAAAATCAAATTAGCACAGTATGTGTGAACAATTTATTTAATTTACATTTAGTGTTGTGTACCGTTCTTTAGATAACATCACAGTCTGGGACGTTCAATGACCTTAACCTGTCTGATGGTGTTGATTTATCCGGTTTACTGGATGAGCTTGGCTGTGTTTAAAAGGGATGAGCAGACGAATATCCTAGTTTGAATTTCTAAATGATCTAATCCCTGCAACTAGAAATATTTCTCTGCTGCCTCCACGGTTTCATGGTGACAACAGCTTAGGCTCACACTAGTCTTGTTTCTCATTAAACTCCCTTTCCTGCTATCCAACTCAAAGCTGTTTCCTGACACAAAGAAGGAGGCACACAGAGATTGCTGAAGGCCTACAATATACTGCCTGCTTTCTTTATCAACAGACTTCATCACAGCAGAGTTAATTGATTTAGCTACTGTATATCAGGGTTCAGATTTGACTTGATCCATATAGGAATACAAAATGTAAGACTGAAAATATAAGCTGTTTATTTTGTTTGCATTCAAATATACATTGTCAAAGTCCCAAAGTTTTATCTTTAGTACTATAGTGCCCACTTATTTCACCCCCTATGTATCTCTACAATTTAGAATGTCCAATATTATAACAGCAAGAGAACATTCAAAGAGGAGGTAAAATGTCTCAGAGATACAAATCAATCAATCAATCTTTATTTTATATTGTACCTTTCATAGCAGACCACCATCACAAAGCGCTTTACAAGATAGTGAGGAACAATGCATAATACAATAAATACAGTGAGATACAGGGCATAGTACATTAAATACAAACAGTAAAAAAAACAATGCAAATACATTAAATACAGGCATACTACATTAAATAAAAGGTTAGGATGTGAATTCTAAACATTGTGGAATGTGTGTGTCAAACCTGAAATAGCAATTCAGACAACAGCTAATAATAGATATCAGGTTTAACGAGCACTGAAAGCAAGAGAGAACAAGTGGGTCTTGAGAGTTGTTGAAGCGAGCGACCGTCAGAGCTGCACGCACTGAAACTGGGAGAGAGTTCCAGAGAGTCAGGGCCATGAAGCTAAAAGAGCGCTCTCCGAGTGTGGTGCACTTTTGATTGGGTATAACAAGCAGGCCTGTGTCAGAGGACCTCTGCTTACGTTCAGGGACATAGCGGGTCAGCAGGTTGGAGTGATACTCTGGACCTGTGTGATGAAGGGCCTTGTAGGCAAGCATTTTTAAAGTAATCCTGAACTTTACAGGTAGCCAGTGCAGCTGGGCAAGTGATCATCTGGTAAGGATCCTAGTGGCGGCATTGGAGATGAATGCATGATAGAGTATCTCTGCATCCGTGATGGAAAGGTAGGGAAGGACCTTTGAGATGTTTTGGAGGTGGTAGAAGGAGGATTTGACTACAGAGGAGATTTGGGCATCAAAGGAGAGGTTACTATGTAGGTGTTGAAGAGAAGAGGCCCGAGAACAGACCCTTGAGGGACACCACAAGTGACTGGGTTTGTGTCAGCAAAATCATAGACGAAGAGAAAAAAATAGCAAATATATTAAATGATTACTTTTCACAGTTTTTACGAAGGAGGATACGGACAACATGCCCCACATGTTGACCTGTTCCTATCCAGTTTTAAATAACTTTAGCATAACAGAGGCAGAAGTGTTAAAGGGACTAGGAGCCCTTAAAATAAACAAATCCCCTGGGCTGGATGAGATCCTCCTAATAGTACTCAAAGAAATGAAAGAAGTTATTTACAAACCGATAACCAAGATCATGCAACAGTCTCTTGACACAGGGGTTGTATTGACAGACTGGAAAATTGCAAATGTAATACCAATCCACAAAAAGGGAGACAAAACCGAACCAGGTAACGACAGACCAATAAGCCTGACTTCTATTATATGTAAACTTATGGAAACTATAATAAGATCCAAAATGGAAAATTACCTATATGGTAACAGTATCCTGGGAGACAGTCATGGTTTTAGGAAAGGGAGATCATGTCTAACTAACCTGCTTGATTTTTTTGAGGATGCAACATTGACAATGGATAATTGCAAAGCATACGACATTGTTTATTTAGATTTCCAGAAAGCTTTTGACAAAGTCCCGCATAAAAGATAAATTCTCAAACAGAACGCAGTAGGTAGCGCATGCACGTGGATTAGGGAGTGGTTAACATGTAGAAAACAGAAAGTACTGATTAGAGGAGAAACCTCAAAAGGAGGCTATGTGGTCCAGTGGTTAAAGAAAAGGGCTTGTAACCAGGAGGTCCCCGGTTCACATCCCACCTCAGCCACTGACTCATTGTGTGACCCTGAGCAAGTCACTTAACCTCCTTGTGCTCCGTCTTTCAGGTGAGACGTAATTGTAAGTGACTCTGCAGCTGATGCATAGTTCACACACCCTAGTCTCTGTAAGTCACCTTGGATAAAGGTGTCTGCTAAAAAAAAAAAATGGAGTGAGGTAACCAGTGGTATACCACAGGGATAAGTATTAGGTCCTCTGCTATTCCTAATCTACATTAATAATTTAGATTATGGTATAGTAAGCAAACTTGTTAAGTTTGCAGACGACACAAAAATAGGAGGAGTGGCAAACACTGTTGCAGCAATAAAGGTCATTCAAAATGATCTAGACAGCATTCAGAACTGGGCAGACACATGGCAAATTACATTTAATAGAGAAAAGTGTAAGGTACTGCACGCCGGCAATAAAAATGTGCATTATAAATACCATATGGGAGATACTGAAATTGAAGAAGGAATCTATGAAAAAGACCTAGGATTTTCTGTTGACTCAGAAATGTCATCATCTAGACAATGTGGGGAAGCTATAAAAAAGGCCAACAAGATGCTCGCATATATTGTGAAAGGTGTTGAATTTAATCCAAGAGAAGTAATGTTAAAACTTTACAATGCATTAGTAAGATCTCATCTAGAATATTGTGTCCAGTTCTGGTCACCTCGCTACAAAAAGGATACTGCTGCTCTAGAAAGAGTGCAAAGAAGAGCGACCAGAATTATTCCGGGTTTAAAAGGCATGCCAGATGCAGACAGGCTAAAAGAATTGAATCTATTCAGTTTTGAACAAAGAAGACTACGTGGTGATCTGATTCAAGAATTCAGAATTCTAAAAGGTATTGACAGTGTTGACCCAAGGGACTTTTTTAAACTGAAAAAAGAAACAAGGAGGGGTCACAAATGGAGATTAGATAAAGGGGCATTCAGAACAGAAAATAGGAGGCATTTTTTTACACAGAGAATTCTGGGAGTCTGGAACCAGCTCCCCAGTAATGTTGCTGAAGCTGACACCCTGGGACCCTTCAAGAAGCTGCTTGATGAGATTCTGGGATCAATAAGCTACTGACAACCAAACGAGCAAGATGGGCTGAATGGCCTCCTCTCGTGTGTAAACTTTCTTATGTTCTTTTTATGTTCTTCTTAATTATATTCTCTCACTGCAGCAGCTCCCCACAACAGCTCAGGAGAACTGAAGGTCAGTGGGATTAGCATAAGCAGTGAAACACTACACATGCGGTATTATCTGCTGTACTTGTCTATTGATTACACACACAAAAAAATTGTGATGCCTATACTATACTACTACTTACAGTACACATAGATTATTCATATAAAAAAATGGTAAGGCTTTAGTTTAGTTTAGTTTAGTTTATTCACTTTGTGCCCACAAGACCAACACAGGTAAATCTCAATAGTGCAGCACTAATACAAAGAGAGACATAATTATTTATAATGGTACAAATATTTATTATGGTGCATATTGTTTTCAAATATGTATAAATTACATGTGCACTTTCATTGGTCAATAACAAATACAAACAAATAAAAGCATCTTTTAAAGCCTGCTAAACCAAATTAAAGTGTCATCAATCACAAATATCTATTCTGCATGTGTTTAAATCATGCTTGCTCTAGGGCAGGGGTTTCCAATCCTGGTCCTGGAGAGCCCCAAATCCTCAGGTTTTATAGGTGTCTATGTCACCAATGGCTAAAGATCTGGAACTCCTGTTAATCTTGACTAATTAAGCCAATAATTGGTGCAATTAAGTAACTGAGAGCTCATTTGAAATGAACCAGAAGACACAGTAGCTCTCCAGGACCAGGGTTGGAGACCCCTGCTCTAGGGACATATGTGCAGCTCACCAGAAAACAAAGATTGTAACCTTTACTTTGACCTGTGAAAGCGATTTTCCTGTGATGAATATTAGGCAATTGCAACAAGAATCCTACTGAAAAAGAAAAAGTGGGCTCAAGAGTTCGAGTTAATATGTGCACATTCAGTACAGCAGAACTTTGGGTTGCCCATTACTTTTCTACTATCAGGGAAATCAGTGTGGAGTAGTGGTTAGGGCTCTAGACTCTTGACCGGAGGGTTGTGGGTTCAATCCCAGATGGGAGACACTGCTGCTGTACCCTTGAGCAAGGTACTTTACCTAGATTGCTCCAGTAAAAACCCAACTGTATAGATGGGTAATTGTATGAAAAAAATAATGTGTAAAAAATAATGTAATAGTATGTAAAAATAATGTGATATCTTGTAACAATTGTAAGTCACCCTGGATAAGGGTGTCTGCTAAGAAATAAATAATAGTAATCTGAAAGTTCTGAATAAGGGAACGAATATGGTCGAGTTTAGATACTAAAAGATAACTTTAAAATCCCAAAGGTTGGTCAAATGCCATTTATATTTGAAGATATGTTTTGTGTAATGCCCGGCTGACTGGACTGAAGATAGAGCCGGTAGTAATTCCAGTCTAAGTAGGGGTAAAAGACTGTTAATTGCACCACAATCGGTATCTGTCTCCAGTAATTCAAGTGCAGTATTGTTTGTGTCCTTGTGTGGCAAAGTGGTAATTAGCGTGCAGGTGTAGAGCAGGTGCAGTGCAGTAATCCAACAATGAAAAGACAGACAACAAAGTACGGGTGAAATGATTTCTGTTTATTTTAATCCAGGGGTCTGATGACCAAACAGAAAACAAGTGTGAGGACTATGTGTATTGCACAGGTAATGATGAAAGGTTGCAGTCCTGTAAACAATAACAATAATCCAAATGAACATCAAACACAAAGACGGTCACCTCTCCCAGTGAGTGCTGCAGTGCTGGTGGTGAAAGTACAATTACAATTGTGAACAGTTAGTGCTGTGTTGTCCGGGATTAGTGCTCCAGATTGTGTTAGCCGTCTAGTCTAAAAAACAAGACAAAGAGTACGTTTTTAGACAGACAGACAAAAAAACAAAACACTCACGGTTAGTTTCACAGTACAGGTCCTTTCGGTATTAGCGTAACCATCATAAAGAACAGCTCAAATCACTACGTTCCCTTATATACCGTCAACCATGACCCCTTGTTTAACGACTGCAACCACTCCTCCACTCCATGGATGCCACACCATTTCCCTTCCGGGTCACTAATTTAGTGTACCGTAGCTCCGCCCCCTTCCTAGATGGCCGACTTCAGCTGAACCCTGGGAATGAATTGTCGGGCCATCCAGTCCAGGGTACTCTTTTCCCTTTACACACTGCCCTCACAGGTCTGGAAAGGAGATCTAACACCAAGAATCATTCAATCTATGTCACACCTTGTTGTAAAACACTTTAACTGCTTGGAAGAGGGTTTACCATGTTTTTCCAAAACAGTGGTTAAAAAATATCTGAATCTTGTTAAGCCCATTATCTGATTAGTAATTCACACATTTATGATTCCTATCGAAGTACAATACTGTGGGATTTTACTATTACTTTGACTAAATCACAAAAAAGTATAAAACTGTAATTGAACATTTTAAGACATTAATATAAAATGTGGATTTGAATTAATTAATCCAAGAGCAATATTGAAGTGAAAGTTGACAAGATGGAACAGTCAGGTTTAAAAAAAAAAAAAAAAAAAAAAAAACACCCAAAAAGTGATTCATCTTGTGCCAATCTCCTGAAGGTCATATTTAAATATTAGTAGAATTCTTCTCCTCTTAGTATGGCCCTCACTCTTTCAGTTTGTGTAAAAGTATGTAGCTAGAGTCTTAGCTCACTGCCGTGGATAACAATTGTTTGCTGCTTCTTCTAACAATCCAACTGAAAAAAGACATTCCTGCAGTCAAGAGTTCCCCTCGTGGAATGTGATTTCCTCAGATACAGTATATAGTACAGCTATGGCCAAAAGTTTTGCATCTCCCTATAGAATGAACTCATTTTGCTTCATAAAATTAGAGAATTTGGTGATGCTTTTCAGTTCCAATTCCCTTACATCACCCCCACCAAAAACCTGATGGATGCTCATATTTGAATGTCACAATATACGATAAACAACCTTGACAGGTATAAAGGACTGATATTCTTTTGTATGGTAGCACCTGCACTGCCTCAGAGTGATTGAATCTAAAATATCATTATTATTATTATTTGTTTATTTAGCAGATGCCTTTATCCAAGATGACTTACAGAGACTAGAGTGTGTGAACTATGCATCAGCTGCAGAGTCACTGACAACAACGTCTCACCCGAAAGACGGAGCACAAGGAGGTAAGTGACTTGCTCAGGGCTACACAGTGAGTCAGTAAGCGAGCCGGGAACCTTCTGGTTACAAGCCCTTTTCTTTAACTGCTGGACCACACAGCATCCTTCCATACATTTTCCACGTCATGCACACCCATTCACTGTACAGGACTCTAATGTGTAGTTTTTAAAAGAAATCTATGTTTTAGAAAATATGCATTTTCATTTTTAAACATGATACCTCGTACTACAATAAATAAATTAAAAAATAACTATGCTTGCTGACCCTGAACTCAAATAGTCTTACGCTTAGTCACCTGCAGAGTGAAGTTTTCCATACCCCTTCAGGGACTTCTTTTATGTCAGTAACCAATTACTGAGAACTTTTTCAGCCAGAAAGATCCTTGACCCTGAAGACACTTCTGAGGTGAAATAACCCAGGAAGTGCAAGTGAAACAGATGGATGGCATGGCAAGCAAACCTTATTTTACCGACTGTAGTGTATTTCCAGATGTCATGTTGTAAAATCTTTGCAATATCTTACTTTTCTTTCAAAACTACACATTTGAGACCTATATAGTCAACAGAAATGCACAGCAGGTACGATTTATATAAGCATTTTGTTTGCTGAAACCATTTCTAACTTTTCTTTATTCTGTATTTTGTGGTATTGTACAACAATATGCATTTGTACAGTAAATGTATGGCACAGATGTACCAGTATATGCTTGTACTAATCCATTAGGCTATGTTTCTGTACTGAACTAGTTAATGACTGAATGTTTTCTATTAATATATAATAACAATGATGTGTCAAAAAAACAAGCTTCTATTGTTTTAGCATTGTGTTGTCTCATGTTTTGTTTTTTTGTTTATTTTTTTGGCCTTGGAGGTTCATATAATATGGCATCTTGTCAACAGGCAAACCACTGTGCTAACCTCTTAATCAGAAGTTTATGAGATCTACTGAGCCAGCAGGCCCCAGAGGCAATAATAATGTACATCTGAATAACTGAAGTCATTCTGCATTTACTCAGTGAACTTTAATTTGGCAAGGCCTTAGCTTTGTAATGAACACCATGACGCCAGGGCTAGCGATGTATAGCACTGCACAAGTTATTCACACCCTGTGCTGTCAATTTTAATTTGACCAAGGAGACATAAACAGGAACATGTGCAAACAATTAGGCAGATGTTTTTGCAAGGTGTCTAAGAGCTAGGAATTAAAGAGTTCTGACAGAATGAGGTGTTGTTAAAAGCGCATTGGTTATTAAAATCTTTGGGTGTCAACAAAATATAAATAATGGCAAGTAACAATTATAATGTAATTTAAAAGTTACTGTTTACACAACAGAAGCCCTTATATTGGCAACATAATTACAGCAACATGCAATCAATGCCTTTTCATTATTGGTCAAGTGAACAGATCAATTTAAAAATAGGCTAAGTTATAGACATACTTTGTTACAAACGTAGATTATAATGACACTAAGGCAAGGCAGCATTCTACCCTGTAAATGTAATTATGTTCACATTCTGGCATAATGGCTTTTTAGCAAGATGGATTTATGTGCACCATTAATAAAATAATTTCCCTCTAAATATCTTTGCAACAATTTGATTTCAAAATTCAGCAAGGTCAAAACCGTTTTATATTCAGGTGATAATAGTCGTCAAATAAAAGGACAATATATAACAATAGCCTTTCTTTCCAATGGTAGACTTTTTATTACATTATAATTATTATTTTAACTTTACAATAGACTTGAACATATAAATTAAGCAGAAAAGCAGCCATTTAAATTATTAACAACCTCTTTAACCCTTTAAAATGTATTTCCCTAGCATTGCTCCCCGTTGTGTGACACTGAGGAAGTGTTTTGTATTTTATTTATTATTATTATTTATTTCTTAGCAGATGCCCTTATCCAGGGCGACTTACAATTGTTACAAGATATCACATTATTTTTACATACAGTTACCCATTTATACAATTGGGTTTTTACTGGAGCAATCTAGGTAAAGTACCTTGCTCAAGGGTACAGCAGCAGTGTGTCCCACCAGGGATTGAACCCACGACCCTCCGGTCAAGAGTCCAGAGTCCTAGCCACTACTCCACACTGATTTCTGACTTTTTTTTTTATCATGTGGGGGATAATTCATACAATCTATTCAGAGTGACAGTAGGAATTCTAAGAAAAGGTGGTGATTAAATATTCTTAGGAAGCGTCTACAAAATATCGGGTGGCTGTTTATCGCCAGGTAAAATAAAAATATTAGAAAGGTGCTCTCTGATTTTTTTGTTAAGCGCTGTGGTTGTACATGTATTGTGTAATAAAAATATATGTATGGTTGGAAATTATTTAATTTGGTATATATAGTTAATAACATTACAAAGTATTTTTGTGAGTACTGTACTTCAATACCAGCTTCCATTTCCATTTAATCATAAATAACTAAATAGTGTGCCTCCAGTTGCAGCTTCAGAGATTTAGTGGCAATTAAAGATGAAGTGATTTGTAATCTACAGTCCTTTTAAATTGCAATATTATAACCATTTATAAGCCAAGCGGGTGAAAACAATTCAAACCAGAAAAACAAAACTTATCTGTTGCTTCATCAGGCAGACTGTCACTAAGAAAATTAAGCAAATTTGTATTTGTCATAATTATATCTACAATTGTTATAGTCGTGGTAGCTGTAACAGTTTACAACTTTCATGTTTAGTCTAATCTGGGAATATTTTTCATCATTTATGTTTTTATTAGAAAGCCTTAATTAAAGATGGAATGAATTATAAAAGCGTTTTTGTTAATTATCATTGAGACTATTGTGACTCAACGAATGTAATTAGGGAATGGTAATGTACTGACATGCGTCCTGAATTATATACTAAACAATTAAGTCGACTCATACTTTTAATATATAAATGCTGCTTTTTTTAACCATCACTAATGCAAATTACTGTGGTAGCCCACTCAACAAACATTCAGAATCTTTACAAGCTATTTGTTTATGAGATTATCCATGAGGTTATTGAAACCTGCAGTCTACATAACTAATAATAGATGGTGCTAAAATAAAAATAAATACCAGTACTGTAGAGTGAAAAGAAAATATGTTTATCACAAATAAACAATCAAGATAGTTAAACGATAAATGATGTGTCTGCTTTTACTATTCATAAAGATACCTGGTATGGCTGCTTGCATTTTTATTCAAATAAGGTCAGTAGTAAATCATGCTTAATCAAGTCTATACTGCCATGTTGTCGCCACTAACAGGACTCCTTATGAACCCAATCACTTAAGATTAATTTAATGTTCTTCCCAGGTATCACATTTATTAATGACACAGAAAACACGTTTGCATTCGGGCAATTAATTGAATGAAGTTCATCCATATCCATTGCCAGTGGGTGACAGTTGGGAGCTGCTAAGCCCATGAAAATAAATTCACTCTCACTGCAGAACTAATTATCAGCTCAGGAGGGCCACTCTAGGTCCTGGGTAGTAAAGCAGTGAGGTGAAATGGAAATGTGTTCATCTCAGTTCAGTTTTTGGTCAACTAGAATAATACATTGTTAAATGAGGGAGGTCCAGATGGGAATTTCTTAAGGAAGCATGTTCAAATAGTAATTTGTGAACTGAAAGGTTTGTAATTTAGATTCATTAATACTGTTATATGTAAGGGATTTCCTGTTTTAAGTTTTCCTAGTGAAGATACAATTAATTAGTTAACTGATAAAGTGCTCTAGGGGAGTTAGATTCCTCAGTACACCCTCAAGCCTTCATTTATCCACTGACTGTGAAGAATTTAAACAGATTTATCTTTATTAAACAGCTGAGACTCTTCTGTTTAATTTGTTATATAACCCTAAACTAATATAAGTGCAATAATTAGCGTATAGAAAGTAATGGATACCTGAGAAACCAGAGACATCTATGCTTGGAAGGGGAAGATCATACTGTCAGCAATCCAGTTCGCAGTTCGCATCTTAAACTTTGTGCTCTTGAATCCCCCGAAGCAAACAATGAAAAAGGTAAGCTAACTTTGATTTAAACAACGATAAATTGATATGACTTACGCAGCCTCCAAGTTTAGTTTGATAGAGGTGGCTACATTCTATTATAAAATGGGCATTTTAAATAATCTATCCTGATTGGTCAAAACAGCACATGGCAGTGTTGATATTACAGCATATCACCATGGGTCGGCATGTCTTTTCAAAAAGGGACAAATCACTGGTAGATATCCATACACCACTAGAAATTTGAAAAATAAAAACGTCAGACATTGGAATTTATCGCAATAAACATGACTGACGAGATTTATGTAAATGCTGACCTTTTGGGAAACCGAAGTGTACATGAGCTATTGAATGAGTCTTAATCGGACACCAATGATTAATTAAAGTAGTGAAAAAAAGCAAAAGTATTGAAATCAATTCAAAACTTACCATGCTGATTGCTCTGCTGCTTCTCCCTGAACTACAACGTGTCCCTATTTCATTCTGAAAAGAAATAGATTAAAAAATATATCTTAAACTTTCAGCTTTTTACAGAAGATTTGGGTCACCCTTAAAAGAGACACTGGTGGTTAAATGGAAGTTGTGTTGCCGTTGTCCCGGTCTGTCCATTCTTCTCCTCTGGTCGGCCTTCCTGCCTACTGTCACTGGTCCCACCCCATGCACAGCTGTGTGAACGGATTCTGATCCATACCTTTCTCTATACATAAATTTGTCCAGGTATGATGGTATCATCTCTTCTGCTGGGCCCTGCATTGTTTTAAATTGTTTCTTAACACTGGCCTAGTAGTTCTCCATGTTGTCCACCCGTAATGGCAATGTTCAGTTCAACATCTATAAATTGCTTTTTTTTCTAATTAAAGGATCTTTGGTTTTATTTTTTTTAAAGATATTAGAGTGATATTCGCCTTGTGACTTACAACGCACCCAGAGTGTGGTGATATTAGAGTATATGCTGCATTTGAGAGATGGGATCTGATACAGGCAGTGTCATTGCAATGTATGCATAATAATGCAAAATAGTTACATTGGATTCTACTAAATGTGTTCATCATAAACTACAATTCGCAATAAACAACAGCTTTTCTTTTTTCTAGAAGGAATGATGTAAAAAATGTAATATAACATTCTAAATTGTGCAGAAGACTTAACTAACAGAAACATAATTCCAGTAAATATCCCACTGGTGGGTGGGGGAGAGGAAAACACTGCTTGTGTGTCTCTGGGTTTTCAATCATCCAGGAAGAATCGAAAGGTAAGACACATAATAACATAGACAGTTTGAAAAAGCCAACCCCTGATGGGCATTTACTGCACATAGAAGCAAGAACTGCCTCTTATTCTTCAAGGTGAAATTCCATCAGACATAGAAAGAGTGTAGAAAATAGATACAAGGCGAATAACAATCTATGTGGGGATATGTGAGAGTGAGAACAAAGTATACCCTCATGCACAAACAAAGAAAGGGCACAGCCAGGTCAGTAATACTTAATGAAATAGATTAGTAATTACTGTAGCTAAACCTAGTAGGAGAAACTCACAAAACCACTGGTGATGTGACATAATAATGTAGTATGGGTGCCTGCAGCAAGACATTTTAAAGTGGCTCAGGTACTGTAGTTACAGTATGCTGTAAGTGAACAGCTGTCAAAGCAATCAGGGTACTTTAATCACTGCTTCTGTCCTTGATTTGCTTGCATTAAATCTTCCCCCTGTTTACTTTCATGTTTCAAGTAATTATGAAATGCTGCTTGGTATTATGGAGAGTGAAACTAAACATATGTGTCTGCAACCTCACAAATGCATATCATGGTGTTAAACTGTACAAGAGCAGTGTTTGTGAAATGTTAATGTGCCTGACAGAACTGTGTATTGTTTTATACCATTGTAAAATTATTAAAATAATGCATGTTATACCCTGATCATTTTATTTGGTTCATACTGCATTCGTCCAGCCGTTATTGAGGGCGGCTTTTAGTTTTTCTAGTTGTGCGACTGTCTGACAAGCCAAGAGAGACTGTTGCATGGCCATCAAATGACTGTTGCATGGCCATCTTCAAGTGGTTGCAAGACTGAAGTACTGTATGAGCCGCCTTAAATGCAAAATTTGACATTGACAAGATGTATAGCAAACCAAAACGTCTTACTTGTGTGATATTTTCAATCCTGGGTCTTATTCCTCACTGTAATATTTAATAAAAATAAGCTATTGGTAACACGTTGCTTTAAGTATCTCTAACTATTGTGTGATTACATTGTAATTACATGTGTAAACTGCCATCAATTTTCATTTTCTAATTAAGGATGTTGTTGCATTCTAACTACAGTTACTCAAACTGTATTAAGAGCTACAGTACACGCTCGCTATAACGCCCTTCATTATAACGAACCGTTGGCTATAACAAACCTGGCCCCTGGATCCCAAATTAACAAAACTAAAAAAGATAATATAAACAAACACTGTCTTAATAAGAAGTGTGTGCTGTGTAACTGCCTCCGAAACTAAAATCATTTTTTGTTGCAACAAAGCTGGAAACTATCGTTTTGAAAAAAAGGAGTAACACAGACATACCTCTTTTGAATATAGGTTGTCAAAAAGCACTGTTTTTTTGGCTTGTTCTGCAACCATGCGGCAAAGTAAAATTGAAAAAGAAAAAAAAAACAACAAAAAAAAACTTTCCATGTCGGTTTGATTTGGAATAAATTTGGATTCTTGCATGTTGGATTAAGATTTGGTGCACTTTGAAATGGTGCACTTTGGTATTTTTGCTTTTTGTACTGTATTTTAATTATTTAACAAATTGGATAAAGCAAAGGCAGAATACTGCATACATGAGACGAACAGGTACATGTAATTCTACTTTTATTCACAATATCATCTTATTAACTTACTCCAACAGTACATCATTCATAGTTATTGTCTTTTCGCTATAACCCCTCGAAATAACAAACAAAAGGCTTGGACCCCAACAGGTTTGTTATAGCGAGGATGTACTGTAATTTACTCTCTGAACAGTGTATAGGAATGTACACCTTGTTTGTGATTCATGTGTAACGAGGGTAGCTGGGATAAGGCTAGCTTGTGGGTAAGTACTAGTTACAAAAGTGTATATTTGTAGAAAAAAAAATCTGTTTAGGTCTGTTTTAATTTTGCAGATCATTGTTTTTAATTCACTCATACACAGTCTGAATGCATAATTTCAGAACACCTGGGTTTGTCGTCAAATCGGATTTCTGATAGCATTTCAGTGAAGCCACTGTTGCATTTAATGTTTGAAGGAAACATAAGCTACAGATCCATACAATTTTGTAAAATATGGAATACCACAAAACTAACTTAGCATTTACTACAATATGTTCTTCATGTTCATATAATTCCATTGGATTGAATACAAATAGGTTGGAGAATTCCAATCTGAAACACAGGTTGTATCATACGGAATCCCTGAAGGGACATCGTGAAAAAAAAAAATACTATCTGGTGCTCACCAGATACTATCTCGTGCACACAAGTTAATATCTTGCTGACTGCTGCAGACACCTGGTGTTCTCGGTGGATAGGTTAGGAGACATTCACCATATTTTCCTCATGGCATAACAACTATGCAAAACTGGTGTGCTTTTAGACTCATATTATTTTAATGTACCGTGGTCTCCTCTACATTTATCTGTGGATTTAAACAGACAAACAACAGATTTAAACAATAGCAAACAGCTTTAAAATAAGCTTTGTCATAAGATTGTCAGCCAGAGTGAAAGTCAAATATGGATTAAACGGACGCAAACAACTGGATGTGATATGATAAGAATCTTATCACATTCTGTAGTTTGGCTGAATAATACTTGATAGCTACTGACATCTTATCCGAAGACCTTTGCTGCATAACAGCTCAAGTGTTCTATCAGTTACTCTACAAATGAGCTTTTTATTAAACAGGTTATTAATGGGTCTCAAAGGAAAAAAAGGACAAAGACAAAGATGTGATGCACAGGAGCTTTGAAATAAGCCCAGTGCGTGTGTATTTGTGTGTGTGAGTGTGTATATATATATATATATAGAGAGAGAGAGAGAGAGAGAGAGAGAGAGAGAGAGAGAGAGAGAGAGAGAGAGAGAGAGAGAGAGAGAGAGAGAGAGAATAATAGATGGGCTTCAGTGAGTTACAGGAAAATAATTCCATCTCGGGTTTATGTGACGTCATAAACTACGAGACCGTTAGGTCGAGTGCTTTATAAACTGTCACAGAAACCCGAGATGGAATTATTTTCATTTAACTCACTGAAGCCTGTCGTGGAAGTTTTAATACCAAACCCTGTAATAGAGACTCAGTAGAACAAACAAAATTGAGTAAACAAGTTTAATGGTTTGCAAACCCGAGAACACTCTCAACACACGTGGTGTTAGAAAAACATCGAGTAAGTTCTGACTACGCAGTCAGTAAGCATAATATATACCTTGCAACCTACAGTTATTGCAATCACAGAAGCTTAACTCAGTATATGTTGGATAGCAACAGCTTGGAAGATTAAGATGAGACCAATCATATACAATAATAACAACTTATCTAATTTGCAAGCATCCTGTCAGTTGTACCTATTCTAACTAGGTCAGTGACATTTCTGAGAAGTGTCACGGATGCAGCTTGCAGTTACTGAATCACGACTCTTTCTAGCTACTAGTCAGTATCTTTCCATCCCTTATATGGGCCGCCTGCACCTGCTAAAAGAAAGAGGAAACATGCACAATAACTACCAGTGCATGATGTCTTATTACTGTATGATACCTAAATCTTACAACGCGTATTAACATTTAAACCTTAGCATGCAAAACCTAGACAATCATAGCAGTAGCAACAATGTAATTATCCCATCACAAGCCCATCTATTATTTTTTTATAATGCATGGATATTAGTATCTGTAATAACAAAAAAGACAATAAACAGGTGTTAATGTACAAATTGCAAGTGAATTTACTAAATAATAATAACGTAAATTAAATCAATATTAAAAAATATTAAACATTTTATTTGTGATAATAATGAAATGGTTAATTGAACTAGGTAGATAATGAATTACAAAAAATTACATATTTAAGGAAAAAGTGTTTCAATTTGTTTTTCTTAGTCGAAGATTATTTGTCTCGCTCACTTAGTTGGTGCTCTCGTTGGTGGAGGATGATTGTAAATTTGAGACAGATTTGTTAAAAGTGCCTAACAACCACACATTCTGGGTGTTGTCGAGTGATTGAAAACAAGACATTTTGTGTTTCAAAGTGATCTTGGGGTGCACAGGAGTCAAATATGGGTCAAAGGTCAAGTATAATCTTTTAGAGGAATATGCCATTTTGACGTCACTACTGCGGTATTATGCCTTTTTTTGTTTGAATGGCTCAGGATGCAAATATAGCCTTCATCCATAATATATATATATATATATATATATATATATATATATATATATATATATATATATATATATACATACACACAGTGGCTCTCAAAAGTATTCACCCCCCCCCCCCCCCCCCTTGGACTTTTCCACATTTTATTGTGTTACAACATGGAATCAAAATGGATTTAATTAGGAGTTTTTGCCACTGATCAACACAAAAAAGTCCATAATTTCAAAGTGAAAAATAAAATCTACAAATTGTTCTAAATTAATTACAAATATAAAACAGAAAATAATTGATTGCATAAGTATTCACCCCCTTTGCTATGACACACCTAAATAAGCTCTGGTGCAACCAATTGTCTTTAGAAGTCACATAATGTGTTACTTCTAAAGACAATTAAGGTGTTTCACATGATTTCAGGTTAAATACACCTGTCTCTGGGAGGTCCCACAGTTGGTTAGTACATTTCCTAACAAAAACTACATCATGAAGACGAAGGAAAATTCAAAACAAATCCAGAATAAGAATAAGGTTCTTCAAAAGTACCAATCAGGGGTAGGATATAAGAACATTTCCAAGGCATTGAATATCCCCTGGAGCACAGTAAAGTCCATTACTCAAAAACTGAGTATCCGGGCGAGAAGGGCACTAGTCAGGGAGGCCACCAAGAGGCTTATGGCAACTCTAAAGGAGTTACAGTCTTCCACGGCTGAGCTGGGAGACACTGTGCATACGATAACAATAGCCCAGGTGCTACACAAAACTGGCCTTTATGGGAGAGTGGCAGCATCATGCTATGGGGATGCTTCTCTGCGTCAGGGCCTGGAAAACTCGTGAAGATAGAGGGCACAATGGATGCAGCAAAGTACAGAGAAATCCTGGAGGAAAACCTGCTGAAGTCTGCAAGAGACCTGGGACTTGGGAGAAGATTCATCTTCCAGCAGGACAATGACCCCAAACATACAGCCAAAGTCACACTGGATTGGCTTAAACACAAAAAGGGCAATGTCCTGGAGTGGCCCAGTCAAAGCCCCGACCTCAATCCAATTGAGAATATGTGGAAAGAGTTGAAAATTGCTGTTCACCAAAGGTCCCCATCCAACTTGACGGAGCTTGAGCAATTTGGCAAAGAAGAATGGGCAAAAACTGCAGTGTCCAGATGTGCAAAGCTGGTAGAGACTTATCCAAATAGACTCATGACTGTAATTGCTGCAAAAGGTGCCTCTACCAAATATTGACTCAAGGGGGTGAATACTTATGCAATCAATTATTTTCTGTTTTGTGTTTGTAATTAATTTAGAACAATTTGTAGATTTTATTTTTCACTTTGACATTATGGACTTTTTTGTGTTGATCAGTGGCAAAAACTCCTAATTAAATCAATTTTGATTCCATGTTGTAACACAATAAAATGTGGAAAAGTCCAAGGGGGGGGGGGTGAATACTTTTGAGAGCCACTGTGTATATATTTATATATATGGGCTCTTTATTTTGGAGGATGGAAGGTGCCCACTTGAAGACCCCAGAGATGTACCCTACTTAGCTCAATCCAGATGGTTGTCATGCTGATGCGCTGGGGAGACTGCACTATGGTTGATCCCCAGAGCCAGCGTTGCAGCCATTGTGTGTGCTGATGCGCTAGGGAGGCAATAAGCTGATCCCAGGAGCCAGCATTACACTTCAGCCATCAACATCAGACAGAAGGATATCTACATCATCATATGGAAGGAAGCGCAAATGGATGGAGACACATATGGATCACATTAGTTTACTGTGAAGCTACGTCTTAGTTGATGCTTATCTTGGCGAGAGCCAAGTCCAAATCAGTATGAAGTTTTAACATCTACTCTCATGTAATGGAAATCATAATTATATATATATGGGCTATTTATTTTGAGTTAATTCAGTGTTAATTACTTATTTTTTTATTTGTCCTGTCTTTGTTCAACCATGACAAGTTTGGAGCTCACCCCGCTTGTACTTGGGATCAGAGTACATTTGGTCAAAACAGCGGACATTTTGTCTGGTTGACTGAGCACATTCCTTTAACTTTCTCATGGAAAAAGAAAATTCAATCACCCATGAAATCAAAAAGGAAAGGGGTTTCTTCTAGAAAGTTTTCTAATTATACAACTTGTATCTGACAGTTCTGTCTCCTTCATACACCCACATGAACATACTTGCAGTGATCATTCACCTAAGCACCTTAACCCTTGAAATCCAAGCCAGGTGCAGAATGTGCTTGTTAAACTGCAATGCCTTTAACAGGGACACCCTCAATAATAAGCAAAACATACACCAGCTTCACTCATAGTTGGGATTTTCCAACGTCCACGTAACATAGTTGCTTGGTAGTTCATTGAACAACTACATTTTATTATTGCATTTTCATAAATTCTGCTTTAAATTGAAGGGGCGCATTATATGTACACTGTTTTGTTTTCTGTAGAGTTCAAAAAACATTTATATCTAATTAGGACTTAATCTGTGTAGGCATGTTATGCATCATTGCTCTACAATGTCTTGCTGAGCTATTACAGCCTGGCTGAGTCATTAGAAGTCCAGTCAAACTTCCATAATAACAACATCAAAGAGAAAACCACAATACATCTTTTTCAAAAACACGTACCATTTTTTGTAAATACGTTTTTTCTCTTTTGAAAAAAAATGTAAAGAAGGAGTAAGAGGTGGGGCTCAGACTCAGAACGATGGGTTTATAAACAGCCTATTTTACCACTGTACCACCTGTTGTCTTTGAAGAGTAGATACAATCTGACAACATACAGGTGTGCTTTTGAGGAATATTGCTGGTGTGATAGCATTAGTCTGTAGCTGTTTTTATGAAATATGATTGTGTGCTTGCAGCTTTACCACTTACCTTTACTCACAACCCACACACTAGTTAAAAACAACCCAGTTTTACATTATTGTACTTTCCCAATGTTACCGTTTTATGTTTCAGGACACTTGTTGCTTCCTGTTTGTGTGAAAGCTAACAAACATCTGGAAACACCTTGCTGGTAGATTTGTAGGAATTTAAACAGTAATTATTTGCTATTAGGATCCTAAATAATTATCTTTATAGATTTTGCAGAATACAATTGAGTATTTAATGAAGCAATAAGTAATGACAAGGAACAGTGATTGTAATAATTAAAATCACCCTATCAAACAACACAAAACTTTTTGAAAAATGTGTACCTATGACTTATACTCTAGTCAGGTATTTTGTAATGCAATTTTTTATTTTATTTTCTTGTCTCCATTTTATGAAGAATCTTTAAAGTTCATAAGGATTAAAACACTACTTGTTAATACTTAATGGATGTTCGCTGCCTTCTCCAGCTGATCCGTGTCTTCAACAATACAGGCGCTCGAAGGCTCTCCTGCTGGCAAGGACAGGTCCAGGGTCCATGGTTTGCCTTCCTCGCATTTCTTCTCCACTTCAGGGTACGAAAGAAATGTCTTTGCAAAGAACAAGAGTCATAACTATTTAGGTATTCCACTGAAACAGCAATTCCTCCACCAATATGTCCACTGTTTGTCCGGTTATGTCTGGGATATTTCATCTCAAAACTCTGGCGCTGCTAGCTCAATAAATGTATGTTGACTTCAAATGTTCATCCAACTCTTTCTCCAGTGATCAATCGGGGCTAAGTTAGAGATCCCATTGTTTAACGTTATCAATGACCAGTCAGGGAAGAGTCTCTATGTATTGTACACACTTTATACAGTAATCTACAAGCATAGTGTTTATATTGCATAAGGCAGAGAGCCATGTCTGATAAAGAGAGAGAAAATAATTTCTGACGAGAGAAAGACAATAAAATGTGTTTTGCTATGTTTTTTCTATTCTTTTATTTCCTAGCATATTTACAGCATTGTTTCTTTTTCTTCTTATATTGCAATTCTTTAATTTATTATTATTTTTTTACTAACTAGCTATTATCTCTAATCATAACGTAAAACTTCAAATAATTGCCGGGTCTCAAATAATCGCCTGTCTCCAATACGCGCCGGGTCTGCTGGCAAATATTGTAAATAAATGCAGAGTCTCTATTAAACGCAGTGTCTCTGTCATTGCCATTGAAGCTGAGGAAGATGAGGAGGAGCGAGCGTAATTTACTGCTAATAAGTGACACCGATGAAAGTGACTCTCAGGATTAATAAATAATAATAATAATAATAATAATAATAATAATAATAATAATAATAATAATAATAATAGAAAATGTAATTTAAGGTGCCTACATGTAATGCATATTTGTTTAATGCAGTTATTACTTTATTAAAAGTTTCGATAATTTTAAGTGTGCTGAAAGTAGGCCAGATACAAACCTCTTGTTTTGTTGTATTAACAATGTACACGTTTGCAATTAAATAATAAATATTTTTTGATAATTATACTTATTGCTTTTATTGTTCATTTTTAAAAACATTTTAGAAGTTTGTCTTAGTATTATTATTATTATTATTATTTTATTAACAATAGTGGATCTAATTCTGTTTTTTAAATACAAATTCGTATTTCTGCTTGTTCGTTTTGCATAACCAGTGCATATAAAAATAATGTAATAACACTTTCACTTTATACTTGAGGGTGTACAATACAATGTAATTTTGTTATAAAACAAAATTACTTAGGTCCCACTGACACACAACCTTTTAACAAAGTTGCTGGAATGTTTAAATTAAGTTACGATGTTGCTACAAGGTTGTGTGTTAGCGGCTTCTAAATGATCTCTTGAAGCATGTGAAGCTAGAGATCTAATATAAACGCCAGTCTCAAATAATCGCATGTCTCTAATACACGCCGGGTCTGCTGGCAAGTTTTGTAAATAAGCACCGGAGGCGTTTAATTGAAGTTTTATGGTATGTTTCCAAAACACAAACTGCCAGCGTCGCTTTTGGTGCCACACAAAGTACAGTAGTTGAACCAGGAATTACCTATAAAACTGAATGTAAATTACAGTGGGAAAAGGGTAAACAAAAACACTATAATAGAGATGGCAATTATTTTAGGCAAATTAATATCTATTATTTAGTCAACATTATTTTAATGATTGATGCATGATGCACATTGTAAATGTTTAGAAACAAAATACAAAATACAACTGAACTTTTGTTTTACTTTTTCAAAATAACTTCAAATGGAAACAACTTCAAACAGCAAAGCATCATTCCCCTTTGATCTCATTCACAACAAACAAAGTTACTTTGCATTAAAATTTAAAAATATTTCTTTGTTCATCTACAAACCAGGTTGCCATACTAGAGAGCCAGAGCCTTTGTATTAAAACTTCTATGTAGTCTGCAGCACAATGTTCATATGATGAAACCTCCATATTTGATGCAGTCTTCCCATGTGAGAACATATATGTCAGCAGGTTTGCACTAGTCTAACTAACTTTAGAAGGAATACCTGATGAAATGAAAAAGTACCACATTTTTATAAGACCTCAGTGCGAGCTGAAACCTAACATAACTGCATAACTGATTATTGAATACCTACTTCAGGTTCTGGCTGGTCTGCTGGGGGTGTTCGTTAGACGTGCAAAATAGGGAGAAGGGTTCCTGTTAATATACATTAATTCCTGTAGCTTGCTTTGTTTTGTTGGGTTGTTTTGAACTTTGTAGGGAGGGCTTAGGCCTGAACACCATTGGAGGCTGGGCCATGTTGGTCATTAAATGTGGGAGACAGGAGAGGAACAACGCAGGTCCAAGCAGGAGCTAGTGTTAGAGTTTTGAAGAGAGTGGGCTGTGAAGAGGATCAACGTGAGAGGAACAACAATATTAGCTCCAGTCAAGAGCTCCATTATGCAGCTCGCTCAAGTGATAGAGTAGGGAACTAGGTTTGTGCTCCAGTGTTTTAACTCTCCCCTACCAGTGGTACAAAATAAATGTATCCAGAGCGAGATGATATATAATATGTCCAGCTGTGTTGGACTTTTAAAATTATTATTTTAATATAGTGAATATAAATCTATTTAATAAGTTCAGCCCACCTGGAATCCCTCCCATCTTAATATGTGTCAAGCCTTTTAGCACAGACCTGTGAATGTAAAAGGAGTTCACAGTGGTATGATTTTTACATAAGGAGTATTCAAACCAGTTACTCTGCTATACAAACCTTTTTTACTTATCAATCTGTAGTGTTGAAAAAGGTCATTGCCTTAAAAAAATGCATCTGATTTGATAGTTCATACTGTTTATAGATCAATATATCAGATTAACCTTTGACAGAGATCTGGGTATGTTATCTTTCACTGAGGCTTGTTTTTTTTGAATGCAAGCAAAAGTATATTCCCTAGCATCCTTATCATCATGATAAATAGCTTTTTTGATTTTTTTTCCCTACATATGTTGCTCTTGTTATCTTGACAAAGATTTATGAATATGAGCCCTTGTCTCATAACAAGTGATGACAAGACAATGGTCCAGTATTGCATTGGAGGTAAAAGCAGATTACCACCAGACTGATATAATTAAACATGCGGAACATACTCTGGGGCATAGTCCAACAAGTATCAGGACAGTGGGAAAATGCTGCCTGTTTTTAAAACAAAGACCTCCTGTTTACTAAATAGGTTGGTATCCCTTAATATATATATATATATATATATATATATATATATATATATGTATTCTAAATATTATAACAAACAAGACCTTATCATTTTGTAGAGAGAATACCAAACCAACTAAAGAGCATATTCATGTTTTGTAAACGTAGTGAGCCAGAACAGTAAGTTATCATCCCATAATGCACTATGTTATCACACAGTTAATTTATTTTTCATGAAGTGCGTGATCTAAAGTGGTGTAACCCAAAGGGGGGTTCCTAGCCATTTTGGCTTGATAAACAGAGTTTATAGCTGCTCTCGAACCACATACTATGGGGTAGACTTTAGCCTACAAACACTGCAGCTTTAAGGAATGTGCAGAATGCAACCTGTTAAAATAATTCACTAGTGAGTGGGAGAAAAGTGCTATTTTACCTTTCTATATAGTTTATTTTATTTTACAATACCGTTCGTCATAAATTAATTTAACTTTTCATTAAACTCCACCATTTTAGCAAAGCCCCACCTCATATACAATGAAATCCACCTCTTGTCACAGTCAAGTTTGTTGTAAACCCTCTTAAAAAGTAGGTATCTCTGACATTTTATTGAATTACAAAGGGCCAATAGTGTACCAGTTCCTTTTTCTAATGTAAACATAGGCATGCATTGATTTTTAAACAGGCCTTATATATAATAAAGCCAATTATTTTCTGGCTACAGCTTACACAATTTTAAAAAATGTTGGTGACTGTTTATCATATGCATTCAGTCTAATCCAATAATAATTAAGATATGTAAATAAAAAAAAAGCAATTAGATTGCACTGGCACATTTAGATGGGTTACATTCTATTTTAATGAATTATGTCTTATCCTTTTTGCTAAAGCATTTTTCTTCTGTCTATTAAAATATTAAATCATCCATTGCCTAATGGTTAAATGTTTTTAATTCCCCCATCATGTATTAAATATTTAAATGTTTTAAGAGTTTAATAAGAATTGGCCAAAGTACAGAAAGAAATGCCCCATATATTTTCCAGTTATATGGTTTGGTGTCCAAGACATTTGTAATAAATTGTCTTGTTTCAGTTGATAAATAATTTACATCACTAATGAATAGATCAATCAGTGAGGCCTCAGTAATTCAAATACACAGCTCTGGGCTACGGCATTTTTTTTTCCCCCTTTTCATTTTTTCCCCAGTAGATACATACATCATTGGCTCAGATCAAAATCTGCTAATACAAATCTTTTTTTTTTTAAGTAAGTACTGAATATTGGTAATTAACATATTATTTACTAAAAAAAATACAATTTATCCCAATAAATCAGTATATAGATTCAACTCTGCTTGTGTGTATTGGAAATAAAAGGATGGACTTCTGGTAGTTCTAGATTTTGATAAGGATTTATAGGAAACAACTAAGTGTTCCAATGTACATTACATGCTATGGCATATGCATGCTCATCTCCCTTGATAAGCATTGTACAGTAGAAATTCAGACTTAGATAGGGATGATAAGTAAAATTAACATTAGACATTGTTTGTTGCTTGTTTTGTAAGATTAATTTTAAATTATTTTAAGACAAGTCTGATAGTTTCACAAAAAAGTTTACCATCATTGCCTGCAAGATTTCCCTTACTCTGATGCATCAATGCTTTTTGGATGCAGTTTGAACATTAACCGCCCATTTATGCTGGCAATTTCCATGTCAAAAATTGGCTTTTTTGGGGCAGATTTTTCATTCTTAGCCCTCAAGTTTTCAGTTTTCAAATTATTTTTTTTCTTTAATTTTTAAAAATACACACTTTTTTATTATTATGGAAAATGTAAATATATTATTTCAATATAACTTAAATAACACCACAAGAACATTGTTTTTACAATTGCCGCATTATAGTAACCAGTGTGACAAAAAGTCATTGTGCAGTCATATCACTGCTACCGTCTATATCTAAAGCAGAAAAATGTTCAAACACGTCGTATATCTTCCACAGTTTTGGGTATGGGTGTGTATCGCTGTTATATGCATTATTATCTGTGAAGTGTAGGTACTTCATCAGCAGAATAAATCGGTTTCTACTCATGAGTTTAGCAAAAATCAGTGTGAATTGTAGGTCGTTTTGACCAGTACCAATCCTGACAACCTCTTGCAACATCAACAAAGAGATAAATACCCTCATCTCATTCTCTGTAGTAGGCATCCATTATTTACTCTATGAATGTGGCAGCCCGGCTGTTTTTCAAAAGTCCTGTTCCATCTAGGGTTTCTGTGATGTCATAAACGCCGAGACCATCATGTCAAGTAGTTTATAAACTGTCACAGAACCCAGAGATGGGATTATTTTCTTGTAACTCACTGAAGCCCATGTATTATTTTTTATAATGGATATGGATATTAGTATCTGTAAAAAAAAGACAATAAAAGGGTGTTAAGGTTCAAATTGCAAGTGAATTTATATGCCGACATTGAGGTTCAGCAGTGCAGCTGGGTTTTTTAAACTTCGTGTTTCAGTGCTGTACAGACGTTGCCGTGTGTCATTATCCGTTAGTGCTTCAGATTCGTTTGGATGGTTGCCTTTACCTTGATTATTTAAATATTTCTGTTTGGCAATGCGGAAAGGATGGCTTGCGGGTCACGTCAGACCAGGGAATGCAGGACACCCAGTACTGGGGTTGACTGCACTGCTGCACGTTTTAATAATAAATAAAAGTATCATGCTGGTCTATAACCAGCATGCGTAGCAATTGTTATTTCTTTATTTCAGTTCTCTTTTCTCATGTTCTGCCTCTAAGCAACCAACCTCATTCAGCCAAAGCTGCAGGTTGTTATACATGTGACTGTCTCCAGGTAGCAATAAATTACAGTCACATTCTACACGAGTTTAGGATGGATGTTAAGAACATTTTGCAGAGATCAAAAAGCAACACACAGGATTGGTACAATCCACAATGTGACACAAAAGCAGTTTTAGGATGTGATGCCGCAGGTAAGGTCAAAAGTGGAGAGTGGATAAAAATCACAAGATATAATTTTATTCAATTTTCTGTAATGCATGCAGATTCAGAAATAGTCAAATATTTTTGATTTTATTTTAACCAGTACATACACTCTTTTCACATTCTTACTTTTGCAATTATGAGGACCCAGGGCCGGCGTCAGAGGGGGTGCAAATATGCTTCGTTTTTTTATAGCATGTGGTCAGGGTTTAATTGACAATCAATAAATCAATTACCACCTGGCCAAATTCCACACTTTTTCTAATTAAGGCAATTAAAACTATGTGGCTGTGCAAACAGAGGCCATCTGGCTTCAGGCTGTTCACCCACTCTTGGGCAAAGATGGCTGCCGGTCACAAAAAAACATATTTTCACTTGTGCAGGGCAGTGGCCACACCCTCAGAGCTTGAAAAGATATCCTTTCTGATTAATGATACAGCTTTCTAACCATATGCATTCAGATGTTACATTACAGCAGTCTTATTTCCCAGATAGTTGCCAGTTGTTTCTGACCATAACGTGTTGATAAGCAGTTATCTTAAAGATGCATGGCACAAAGTAGTCACTACTATCATGTCTGTTTTAAAATTGATTCTCTACATTCTACAGAAAAGTATACACATTAATGAATCTAAGATGTAATGTTTAGGTAAGCACAATGCTTGGTGCATCTTAGAACATGCAAGACACAAGATAATGCCTCCATTCATAATTGGTAAGAACAAACAACAACCATGTGTGTTATACTGTAGAAATGGATCAGCGTTGGAGAAGGAAATGGGTTGGCTCAACTCTAGAGAGCTCAGACTTGACCTCCAGCTTTGGGCATATGTGTCGCGCCCCCGAAATAAATAGCCAGACTACGCCACATTATGTTTAAAGAAAATAAGGAATTCTGTTCTATTATAATTACCTTCTACTTTCATTGACACAGGTTTGAATCATCAACAAAGGGGGACAGCAACTAGCCCACATCAAAGAACACAGACGAGAAGCAATATGCAATTCTTCATTAAAAACAGGTAATATTCAAAACTTGGCATTAGTATAGCACACCTCGTCAATAACAAGAAAAGTCAAAGTAGCACAGTAAAATAATGTGCATGACCAGTCCTTATTCAATATTGCACTTGCCCTGGCTGGATTATCGGTAGGGGACGTGGTTCCAATCTCCTGCCACCCCAAATTTCAAAACTGCTCAATTATCCCTTTCCCCAACAGGGGGCGCCACTCCACCACTGAGTCCAAGCCAACAGACTAATAACACTGAGCCTTCCCCAGAGTCAACTGAGTGGAGAAAGAAATGTTTCAATCTGCAACAGAGCAGGGCCTCCACTCTCTCTAAAATAGGATATTGCACACGACACAGGTTTCCTGATAAATAAAGCAAAGGATCAGTGCACTTCGACATTTCAATTCATCTGCTAATTTATACAATAAATTAAAATAGTATAATAAAACCAGAGAGATTACTATTAAGCAAATTACTAATTAAAATTAATCACAAACACATATCTATAATCATATATCAATACACATATATCTAGATCTATATATAAATACACAGTATAATCTAGTAACAGATATAACCTAGCAGCATATACAACCTAGCAGCTTTATGTAGTTTAGCAACAGATACAGTCTAGCAGCGTTATATAATTTTAGCAGCAGATACAATTTAGCAGCATTGTCTAGTGTAGCAGCCAAGTATAATCTAACAGCATTTGTAGCAGTAAAATACAGCCTGGCATCAGTTTAATTCTGGCTGTAATGTAAGGCAGGGAACAGGGAAAAGACTCCCAGTCCAGCGTCTTGGGCAGTTCTCTCTCTCAAAGTGCTCGTGCTTTTTACTGCTCTCCAGTCAACGCCGCTCAGCTGGTTGTCTTCAGCTCCTCACATCCCGATTTCTCTTTAGTCTCGTTCCCAGTACACCAAGTGTCCCGTACTGCTGCCAACAACACCCCAAATTCCTCACATCCTGGTCCCGTGCCGCTACCTACAACACTCCGATCTCCTTGCTTTCTTGTCTTGTATCCGTTTTGTTCTTTTCTCTATCCCCGCGTTCTGCTTTCTCCCTATCTTGTTTCTACTTATCTTTCTTTTCTTTTCATTCCGCCTTGTTCTAACTTTGTTTTCTCACTTTGTTTTCTGACCTCGTTTTCTGAACTGCGTCTCCCAATATCCTCTTTTTTTGTTTTTTTCTTTTTCCTCCCTCTTTATAGTGCACAGCTGATTAAATTATTGTCCACACCTGCGATCCAAACAGTGATTTCAAGCGGTAGACACCGGTGACGTTGCCATAGGAACGGGTAACACAGCGTGTGTACGAAAACGTAAAAGCATCAATAACGTGCTTAAATTAATCATTCCAACAACACATTGTGAAAAAAAGGAAAAATAAATAAAACATTCTAAAAATCACAACAATATAATTCAATAAATCACATACACCTTTGTCACCCGTGACATATGTATAACAAAATGTACACTCAAATGCACTTTTTGTTACAGAGATTTCAGGATAAATGCAATATTCATTTGTCTGAAATGAAATTTCTAAATAAGTGGCTATTTTCTAATTATAGACATTTGACAAACTTTCTGTTTCCCTGATTGTACTCTTTAGAGAGAATGGCCAACAAGTTTTTGTTATCCCAGAATAGACTATTCTGTTTTTTTAAAATATATATATATATATTTTTTTATCAAGATCTGTATGTCAATATTATTATCAAAAACAATGTTCCTAGGTACCGTACTCTCAAATGTAATCTATAAAATAAATTCCCATACAAAAGGTTAGAAGGTATTCCAGTTAAAAAAAGGTGTTCTTAAAGAAATATCAAGTATCTATTTGTATATTTCATAATATGCACTATTTTCCTGAAAATAGAATGAAAAATAAAATAATTATTTGCATGCAAACCATGCATTCTTATAAATTCCTCTTTTCCTGTGACAATAGTCAATGGACATACTGTTGTAAAAGTATTGTTATAATTTATAAATTTCTTGGTATTGATGTTATCTCTAGTTTAGTATTCATTTAGTATCAGGCCTGTAATTTGAAAGTATGAAGAGTTCTGAAGATAAACAATGTCCCTATACTTTAGAGCTTAATTAGAAAATATAACTTTCAGCTTCAGGCCTTCCCAAAACCCAGAAGGTCAAAATGTATTGCTAATAAGTAAAAACCTATTTGTCTTATTATATGCATTTTATATGCAGCACCGACACAAATTATGGAAACAATAAATGATTTAGAAAACCACTGGATGTGGTGACTTGATTGCCCATTTGTCTTGACTCAGACCCATTACTTACTAAATATCTTGGTAACCCTGAACAGATAATTGTCATTGCTTTAAGTAGAATCGTACCTGGACATATTCTCATTGTTCTAATAAAGCAGTACAACTGGGGATGGAGATGTTGTTAGCAGACCTCACTCAGACTACCTGGTCACTAAATACCTTGGGGTCCTTGAACAGATAAAAAACATATGCTACGGATTTTAATGAGCAATCACTCACAAGTTCAGTGGTACCCTAAATATGATCTATTTACTAGCAATGCTGAACGACTGGGTGGAGCATTCTTTCTCTATTTTACCCCAAAACAGTGTCCTGGGTGGTGACTGCCAAGACTAGTACAATATTCAATGTACTGCTGCCTTTGGCAGGGCATACAAATTAGCCAGAAATCTATTTCTGAGGGTAAATGTCATACCCAGTCATTCCGTATTGGTTGTAAATTGATCTTATTTGGGTTATAACAGCACTTGTGGGACAAACATTAGAAACTTTTGCATATTTTTTAAAGAGGAGACGGTTATCTATTCAGTGATACCAAGATATTTGGTGAGCATGTAGTCTGAGTGAAGTTATCCAGCAACCAACTCCCCAACCTGTTGTACTGCTTATAAAGAAAAAAGGGAACATTTTCGGGTACTATTATACTATTACATTGTCCACTAAAATATTTTGCATATTTTTAAAGAGGAGACAATTATATATTCAGCACTACCAGTACTATAACTATATATATATATATATATATATATATATATATATATATATATATATATATATATATATATATACGTCCCAAATGTATTACCAGAAAACCTTGTATCTTTGATTTAACAAGAGCCACAGTTAATAATTCATCAAATCCAACTCAAAAGCCTGGATTCATCTCTGGCTGATTTGTTTACAGCAACCATTGAGATGAAAAAGATGTCTGTCATCATGGCAAAGATTAACAACATTGTTTTATTACCAGAAAAGTTTGTAGAACCACTCACGCACCTCTACAGTTGCAGCTGAGTGAGTAAGCCTTTATTTTGCTGCTCTTAAAACTCTCTATTATGTTAAGCATTTCCTGGTTAATGAAAACATAATTTAATTAGATTAAAAATGAGTCATGGGATAGCTCCAAACCCACAAGCTGTGTGAATCAAGCTTAAGTGGATGGTACAGTAGTTGATCTAACAGATTTGTTAACCAGATGTAGCATGCCAACCTTAAATTCAAAACTGACACACTTATAAATATTTCAAATAAGTAAAAGTTTTATTTTGGGCAAAATCATGAATTAATTATTCAATAGAATCCTGATCAGTGGGCCTCACTGTCTGTTGGTTAGCTGCATCTGAACCAAATAAATAAAATATTAAGGTATCACCTTCTAATCAAGGTCTTATTGCAATTCTGAAAAATATTATGTACTATCGGCCAATCAGCTTCCAGCACGAGTGGGCTTCTATCAGACAGTAGATGCCTGTTGGAACGTGAATCAAACTTAAAATCTATTGCAGTCTTTTTCATTTTGACTTGCCATAATGAAAGCTCAGTACACATCTTTTGGACAGCAAATAGTAATCAATGGTCTAAATTCAATTTATTATCCACCAAAATTACCGTAAAAATCATTTTATAGGTCGCACTGGCATGAAAGTCGCTCCACCCTTTTTGAAACTTCAGTTTTAGGAAAACACAGTTTTTTGTGTTTAAAATACTTTTTGCAATTGATTTTTTTTTCCTACATGCTCAACACCGATTAATAAAGAAAGATACAAAGGTTCCGTTTCGAAATAACCCTTGTTTGCAACATTTTATTCCATTAATAATTTTATAGTGTTGTTTTTCTTTTTTAGTTAAACTACTAGAAACTATTCAGTTTTTCAAAATTTCTCAAGTTTAAAAAGTAATAATCAAGTTATACATTGCACATCTGTATTAACCTACTGGTATTTTATTTTAGCTTATCAAGTACCCAAACAAGTTCAAGAACATATCTTCTTTGCGTTACTGAACATTTCTTTCCAAAAACCATACTTAGACAACAATTCCAGCTGCATTGGCTTTTACAAATTGGTTGTATTAATTCAAATTTAAAAGAAAAGTATTAAACAATGCTGCTTGCATCAATTAAAAAAGCAATAAACACTTTCCTTCTCTATCAACTCGTTTTTCTTTTGCCATTTTAAGTTTGTCTTTGTTTTGTCTCCAGTCATGTACTGTTTTTTCAGCATTGCGATTAACATGTATTTCAGCAAATTCAACAACGCATAATTTCAAATCTGTTGAGTAGCATTTTCGTTATTTTTGTCCTACTCTATCTAGTCTCAAATTCACCTGCATTATTATAGTATTGCGCAGTTACTTAGTAAAAGTTTACTACTCTGCTTTCTAACCAATAGCTGTTTGCTAGGATCCCAGGGGTGGGTTCGGTCTGAATGTTGACAAATCAATGGCTCGAGTGTGGGAATAAGGAAATTCATATCGTGTTAACAGTGAAGCAGTATAGCTGTGACGTTTTCGAGAGGTCAGTCAAGAGTCTGAAAGCTTGCGTTTAACATTCAAAATGACTAAGGCTATTGAAAGTAACAAATTAAATTTTTTAATTATAACAGTTTTATGTTTCTACCTAGCAACATGACCTGAATGCTGTAGATCCTGAAGAAATAGATTGGGTTGTTGGGTTTGTGTGAGCCATAACCGTGGCTGTAGTAATCCCATTGTGGCGCTGGTACAGTTGTTTAATATTAGACACACTGGTTTCACCGGTGTGTTAGTCACTCCCTCTTTTAAAGAGCCCCGTAAAAATTCCTAAAAAATTGGTAGCCAATCAAGAATTTGCACTGACAAAAGCAACCATTCCTTTACCTGCAACTGCTGAATCAGCCAATCACAGTCTGTCAGCTTGACTGGAGCTCTGCATCTTTTAACAAACTGAGACACACGCAATTCAGTTATATTACTCCATTCAGATATCTGGCACTGTCCAGCTAAACTATAAGCGGCTCTGACAAGTAAAACAGTGATTTGTTTAATGAAGCATTTTTTTTCTCTAATTATATTTGTGATACTTACTGAACATTTTCAGGACAATTTTCCTCATACTTTTCTCAGCAGAAAGGTACTCAGCAAATCATTACAAGTTCAAGGTAAATGTAGGTTTAAAAGTGTTTTTTTTAAAGAAAATTATGAGGAAAATAATGTTATAATAGCGATAGAGCTCTAAGTTGGCCTTGACTTTTGTTAGCACCATTGTCTTTGGCAATGGACGCATAACTCCAGTATCAGTCAACTACCACATGGTAAGGCTTCATCGACGGACACTATCGCTTAATTATAAACCGGTAAACAATGATGGGTCGATGGATGGACTTTTCAGTGTTTCCAATAATGTATTTAATGTCAGACACACGAGGAGCTAAATGAAAAAAAACAAAAAATTTAACCTAGTATTATAATAATAAAAAATATATATACCACTTCTGACTAGTAGGTTTGATATAGCATACTTACAGCAATTTAACATTAATATATTTAAAGACCAAGAAATGTTAAGAAATTGTGCACAGTTTGAACTGAACACCCACACATAACCTAAATTGCAATTTGTTAAATGTTCAAATGATTTGATGAAACATTGAATTGCCACCATGGCAACAGTAATTCTATAGTTCTCAAAATGTCCCACTACTGTATCTTCTCACAAAAATGCTTACAAGGTATTAACAAGTAAGACTATATGGATACGTACATTGGTATTTGTGATCACACTTGCACATGGACAGAATGTTGTTTTTTTTTTTTTTAGAAAACTGACATTGATAAACGTAGGTCACTATTTTCATATACTATTATGGTAAGTTGTGTATATACAGTGTAGTGGACATTTTGATGGGGTCCCACTGCTGTCAGTAAGTTGTAATACACATTTCTGATCACAACCTTAAATTATCAGCCAGGAACTGTGAAACATTTCACTTGGCAAACAAAATAAATGAAACATCTGCACTCCTGATTAGTCTCATCACAGGTGCGTAGGAGACCGCACGTCAGGATGAAAAATACAACACTCCCGCACGCTGTATTTTGCCAAATCTCACTTTTTTTATTCTTTAAAAGAAATAGACGCTAACACTTCAGTCATAAACCGAACCAAACTGAGTTCACCAGAAGAGGTGGTCTTTGTACAAATGTAACTGTTTGTCATTGGTATTAGGGATGTTTTACAGCATATCAACTTTTGTTTGTTGTTAGAAAATAAGAAAATTATCTGTGGTTTTGTACAGTCCCAACATACTATGTAAAGATCTCTGTCATTCACATTAAACTGAAAAAAAAAAATGTTGCTGTACTTTCTGTTACCATTTCTGTGTCAATGAGTTGTTGAAATTTCAATAACTCTTTCAAACTCTAAACCACACAAGAATAAGAATCAACTTGTTACAACGTAGACATAAGAAGCAGATTTAATCTTAAATGTTATTGCAATCTAGATATCCTCCTGTGCTCGCTCCTTCTCTTCCCTTGCCCCTCTGTGGTGGAACCAGCTCCCGGTTCTCCTCAGGACTGTTTAGTCTTTTACTGCCTTCCACCATCATCTCAAAACTCATTTATTCAATCTTTATTAGTAAATTCCTATTTATATATATTTATATATTTATTTTTATATTTTGTTTGATTTTCTGTAAGTCGCTTTGGATAAAGGCGCCTGTTAAATAATAATAATAATAATAATTATAATAATAATAATTATAATAATAATAATAATAATAATAATAATAATAATAATAATAAAATATATATTGCTGGAAAGATTGGTAGATTCTCAGTTTGCACATTGTTTTTCAGGAGAGAGCGAGACACTCCGCGAGACGTGAAGCGCTGCCAGCTGTTTATTGTTTAGAGAGAATCGCAGCTGAGGATTGGTCGGCTGAGGTTTCTTGTCCCGGTGGAGTATCTCGCTATAAAAAGGAGCCCCTGATGCACCTGCAGGCGGAAAGGCGAGACCAAAGAAGTCTGTAGTACCATGTAGGGCAGCAGTGTGGAGTAGTGGTTAGGGCTCTAGACTCTTGACCGGAGGGTTGTGGGTTCAATCCCAGATGGGAGACACTGCTGCTGTACCCTTGAGCAAGGTACTTTACCTAGATTGCTCCAGTAAAAACCCAACTGTATAAATGGGTAATTGTATGTAAAAATAATGTGTGAAAAATAATGTAATTGTATGTAAAAATAATGTGATATCTTGTAACAATTGTAAGTCGCCCTGGCTAAGGGCGTCTGCTAAGAAAAAAATAATAATAATGTAACAAAGGTTTGCGGTAAAAGTCTGTTTAATCACTGAGCGGGGATGGGGTTTTGCATTTTTAACTTCCAATTACAATGGAATAGGGTTTAGTCTGTGGATTATTAAACCCCACCTAAAGTACAGATTAGAAGTGTGTATGCTATTTAGACGTTGAAGTGTACCACATCGTACTGTTTTTTTTGTAGCTGCTTTTGTTCAGTGGCTTTGTTTGCATTTTCTGTACACTCGTATGTTTGCCTGTGGTGTTGGTATTACCATGTGCTTGTTTATTACAGTAAGAAATAATCCTGTGCGGCATGACAATGTGTTCTGCCTCTGTCTGTCTGTATGTGTATCCAGCACCCACACCTCTTCCCTATCACAGCAACACTTACTTATTTTGGTATCTGAAAGTTTTACCCATCAGTTGTGAAATGTACCCAAGCTCAAAAGATCTCTGCTGTATCAAGACCACAAGGAAGTTTTACACTTCTGAGTTTTAAAAAAGTCGCCAAGATTTGATGACTGAAACAGAAAATTGTAAGCAAAGTGATTCTAAACTACAAGAACATTAGTTAAGATAACAGTGATGTTTCATATGTGCTCTATACACAACTGTCAGCTAAGGCAGCATTTTGTGGAATTTAGGCCAATTTCTCTCATCTCACATTTTAGTTGATCTGCTTTTTTTTGGTAGGATGGTGCACAGTGAATCAGTGTCCAGTTACCTGGTATAATTTTCTGTTTTTATTAAAGGTTAGACATGTTTCCTAGAACTATATTGAAGTCAACATGGTGCTTTAAACTGAGGTCGAAAAAGACATCAGGAAAATTATACAAAGTTAATCTAAACAACAGGATTATTATGTCCTAGTCAAGTTAGAAGTCAGGATTTGTTTAAATGTCCCTTTTGAAATGCATGTATTGTATCAGTGACATTATTTATCGGTGATCTGGTTATAAATTAGCAGCTTAATGTATAAGCATAAAAGTCCAATCACTAAATTGCACACTCTTAATAAGTGATATAAATCAAACTAGAGGGCAAACATAACATTATATTGGCTGATTAACACTGTTTGAAAACTGGGGATTATGTGGTATGCTACCACATTTATTGAACAATCCTTCTAATTCCATACAAAATCCCTAAATCAGGGTTTCTTTTTCTGTATATGGCAGTAATTGTTCAAGGTAAAACTATCAGAAACACTTCTTTTCAAAAATATGATCTAGTTCTTTTCACAATAGATGCCCCATTATAATTATACAAAATATGTTCATTTGTTTATGTATTGATTATAAATACATAATCACTGAGATCTCTGTAGTGTCATTGATTAAGCCTTTGTTGATACAGCTCAGTCGTGCAGCATGGTCAAAACTAATCTAACTATATCTGACATTAAATAAAATACTTTTTGAGTATATTTGAGATATATTTATTATAAAATTAAAAATAAATATATCTTGACTACTGTACACTAAATCATTAAAAACACTGAAGCGGTTGCTGGGTCTGTCAGAGTAGCTTGTAGCATGGAGGGAAGACAACAGGAGTGCTTTTTATTTTCTTTGTACAACTGGCCGGTAACAAAAGGCAGGATTTACTTGAATTGCTTTCTTGCAGTAAACTGGGCACGCTGCCTCAACAAGCTGGTTATTTGGTTTTCCTGAAATGTGCAGGCCGCTTCTCTGTATTTACACCCTCCCCCCTGCTCCTCCTACAGCTAATGTCAGACAGGATTGCAGCCTCCCACACTTACCACACATGCTCAGTGACATCAACCAACATCAACCTGAGAACTAGCTACAGCTACGCTCCCCCCCCCAACACATTACAATATTATTGGTTATTAAAAAAAACTAAAAACAGCATTTAACCTAAGGGAAAACAAGTCAGCTCAAGTTATTTTGTGCTAAAAAAACAAAGGGATTTTATACGGACTTGACCCTTTGACCTATGACAGACACTGTGTCTCCCCTCACAAAAATGTTGAATACCCCGCTAGTTAGGCAGCATCCTAGCCCTTATTGTAAAGAACTATAATTGCAGACAGCCAAAGAAAAGAAGCAAGCCATATATGACAAAAGAGCAGCTATAGGATAGTCTGGGTCTCCTGTGAAAAACCTGCTGCTAGTCTGCAGCCAACAACCAAAAGAACAAGGAAAGACAGCTGACAACATCCTTTAATGGCAGTATTAATCCTGAGTCATTCTTTTAGCATCTTAACAATGTGCATGAACAGACATCCTCAAATCTTTGATTTCACAGACAAAATTGGAATAGACAGAAAAGCACAACTTGATATAAAATTGATTTTAAATTAACAGATTAAAGCAACATTAATACAGTGATACTCTAAAGGGAAAAATAAATAATAGTTTAAAAAATAGGATATGTGTAAAGCAGTTTAAAACCCAGGGTGTTACACGTTTGCAAGGGTATTGTAGAGTAAAATTAATGTTTGCATAATGTTTACACTTACATATTTGGAGTAATGCTGGGGGTAGATTAAATCTAAATCAAAGGCAACATGTGCATTCTGAGAATAGATAGAAGTATATTAGCCGCTTTATCTTTATTTATTTATGTATGTATTTTTGTGGATAAGGGCTAGATTAATTTAACAGTGTAAAATAACAGCAGGTTACCTCAAGAACTTAATATAAGATGAACAACAAATGCCCGTAGATCTTTTTATTATTAACATTTGGGGGGGGGTGAAAACAGGCTGCTAAATATGACCTTATAGGCCTAAATTAACTGCAGGGGGAAATGTTTTTTTTTTTCCTTTCTTAATTTGTTCTATCATATGTTTGGCTACTCTATGACCATGTTGCTGAACCTGGATTGTGTCGAGGGATCAAAAAAAAAAAAAGAAGTTTACTTTGAATGTTTGTTTTCCTATATTTGTGCAAAGAACGAACACATAACAAGAAATGAAAAGTAATAAATAGTATGTCTTGCAGATTTTTCTGTCTTCTCTGATTGATCTGGTCACTTTTATTCCCTACACCCCCTCAATATCTATCATAATGGTAGATATACTGTAATGGACCATGTACAATATGGTGGGTCTTGCTAGTCCGATTTCACCGGGCAGGGTAGTATGAACACAACCAGACAGGATGGTATCAACACAATATATTTACATAAAAGTCTTACCCTTATTATTATTAGTCGTAGTCGTAGTAATAGTCATAGTCGTAGTCGTGGTAGTCGTAATATTATTCTAATAAGCATTTTAAACTTCTCATACAACCTAGAAAAAACGACCATGGTAATTTCACACGGTAATATTACACTTTCAAATACTTTTCCAATGCTAGTACTGTGCATTTGCAGTGGTTTTCTTTTATTATTGTTAGTGTTCTGCTTACTCTGCTACTCATACATCATGTTTAACAGTGCTTTATATTGCGGTCACATAAGGTCGTGCCGAGCAACGAGTACAAATGAGTATTCGTAACGATTATCAGCAATATTCCCAAGTAATATATAATTAATTTTGCTATTACTTGTTATTCTAAGAAACAAAATAGGTAATATTAGGTTTATTTGTGGATTTTAGTCTTTTTTTTAAGATTACTCATTGTGCACACACTTCTGTGAAACTAAGTTTGTTTTAATTTATCATACAAAAAAGCTACAAGCATTTAAAGGTGTTTTTGTGTTGGTATTTCATTCATTTTTTTGTGTTTTTTTGGGACTGTGTGGGTAGAGGTATTATTATGTATCTGTCTTATAGCATGACTATTTGTCTGTCTTTGTTTAGACAAGACAATTTACTGCTACTGTGTGTTAAATGCATTTTGTTAAAAGCAATAATATATCTTGTCTGTCCTGTAAGACGGTAATGCTCTTATCTTAACAAAATAGGTATTTTTTCTTGCAGTGTCTTTAGTTGTATCTCGTAAACACTTGAGCTTCAATGTTATACAGTAGTACACGCAGACAACGCTAGACACCGCTAAAAACTGCTTTTAAATTACATTGCACACACTTGCTATTGTCTATCTTGTTGAAAAGCATTAGCTTTTATGAAGAGAGATATTTTGTGGCAAAGATATGTTCTATGAGTTGTATGCATGTTTTTTTTAAAAGGCCACAAATCAAAGACACATCAAATATCACTTTTTGAAGTTTTTGGGAAACATGTGTTTGTGCATTTTTGAGGTTGTAGATTCAATAAGCAGCAATTAGCCGAATATTGAAAACTCATATTTTTCTTTTTTTGTTCACAAGCACCTCTCCGTCACAATAAATATTTGATCATAATGGTATCTAGAATGGACCCTGTACAATATGGTGGGGCATGCTAGTCTTATTTTATCGGACAGGATAGTATGAACGTAATATATTTATATATAAGTGTACCATTATTATTATTATTATTATTATTATTATTATTATTATTATTATTATTATTATTATTAATAATAATAATAATAATAATAATAATACTACTACTAATAATAATAATAATAATAATCCTATTCCAGCTGATATCAATACCTATATATTGTATGTATATTAATTTTGTTGTATCTACGTTGTGTTTTATTCTAATTTATACACTGAGACATCCAAGACACTTAAGCACTTTTATCAGTGAACACGGGGCTGTATAACTGATATTTCAAACTTAATAGCAAATTTAAATACATTTTTCAATAAACTGGCTTCTGTTACATAAACATGTAATATAAAGTTTGACTGACACTTGTATCAGTTTAGTGTACATTCCTATCTTACATAACACTTTCTTAAACTAACTTTACCAATACACATGCACATCATTACAGCTGTTACAAGGCATTTCTGAGGTCCTACCTGAAATATTAAACATGAAAAAGGGAGTTTTGAACCACATTCTCTGGCAAAACAGAACCCACAGCAACTCTGCGATTATAAATCCCATCATACTCTCTGCCAGCCACTCCAGAAAACCCTGTGTGTCCTCCAGGAATGCTCTTTATAGGACACTCGGTGTGTAATTGTGCAGGTCAGGTAAGCAGTTGTTTACTGCATGATTTCCATTACACGAGAGTAGATGTTAAAATTTCATGCTGATTTGAACTCGGCTCTCGCCAAGATAAGCACCAGCTAAGATGTAGCTTTACAGTAAACTAATGTGATCCATATGTGTCTCCATCCATTTACATTTCCTTCCATATGATGATGTAGATATCCTTCTGTCTGGTGTTAATGGCTGAAGTGTAATGCTGGCTCCAGGGATCAGCTTATTTTGCCTCCCTGGCGCATCAGCACACACAACGGCTGCGATGCTGGCTCCGGGGATCAACCACAGTGCGGCCTCCCCAGCGCATCAGCATGACAATCGTCTGGATTGAGCTAAGTAGGGTACATCTCTGGGGTCTTCAAGTGGGCACCTTCCATCCTCAGTGTTTCGTCGACTAGCCCACGACACCTCAAGAGGGCTCGACGGTGATTCTGGCGTCCCAGCATCACCCCCCTCCGTCCCCCACTCATCTCAGCCCAGCTTACTTACCTGTACATCAGCATTTCTTTCTTTCTATTGTGCTTGAGATCCCCAGCCAGAATCTTTCCGTCTCAACCACAGCCAGTTGCTGCTCCTCTCTGCTGCTTCAGATAAGTTCTTCACTGTGCGACGCAACTCTTGGCCACTGAATCCGACGTCTCTGAGAAACCGGGTTGTAGAGTGTGCCACAAATCCTCGACAACCCACCCCCACTGGGTAAACCCGGACTCTCCATCCTCGCTGTTCCGCTTCAGTGGCTAGTTGAGCATACCACAGTTTCTTCCTCTCATACGCCTCATCTACAGCATCCTCCCATGGCACTGTTAACTCTACCAGGTGAACAAGGCGTGCTGATCCAGACCACAAGACAATATCTGGTCGAAGGTTAGTGGTGGCAATCTCAGGTGGAAAAATAAGCCGTTGACCAACATCTGCCAGCATTTTCCAGTCTCTAGCAGCTTCCAGTTGTCCTGGGCGAGGATTGGTTTTAACACCTTTTCTTGGTGGTTGCTCTCCTGGGTGGAGGAATGTTGTCTTTTGTGTGTAATGTTTTGATGGAACAGGTGGCAACTTATTGTTCATGTTACGCTTGTCTTCCAATGCTAAGGCCAAACATCGCAGCACCTGGTCATGGCGCCAAGTAAACCATCCTTGGCTAAGAGCCACCTTACATCATGTCAAAATGTGCCTTAATGTTGCAGGTGATGAACACAAAGGACACGAGGGATCCTCTCCTACCCAGAGGCTTAGGTTCTGTGGTAATGGGAGAACATCATATGTTGACCTGATGAGGAAACTGATCCTGCTCTGTTCCATTGACCATAGGTCTTGCCAGCCAATCTTGCGTTGTTCCACACTCTCCCATCTCATTCATTCTCCCTGCTTGGCCTGGGAAATGGCCTTTATACACCTCATCCTCTCCTCCTGCTTTTGCACCTCGTTGACTACCAGCTTCCTCCCTTGAGCTGGGGCTGCCTTGTGCCATGTAGGAGGAGCTGAACTGAGACCAAGACCCCCTCTTCCATGCTGAATTTGCCCCATGATATCACTAATTTTAACTAATTTTAAGGGCAGCCTTTGCATCTTCCACAGCTTTCTTTGCCGCCCACTTTCTTCCAGTTTTCAACACAGGTGCTGCCTCCCTTACGCATTTGTCGCGTGACTCTACTAATGTCATTTCCAGTCTGACCTTGGCGCACTTAAATTCCTCGGTTAGAGCGGAGACTGGTAGCTGCAGTATTCCTTTACCATAAATTCCCTCTCTGCTGAGGCAGCGTGGAACTCCCAACCATTTCCTGATGTATGAACTGATTAAAGCTTCCAGCTTCTCTACTGTTGTCAAAGAAACCTCGTACACAGTCAGTGGCCACAGCAACCTCGGCAGTAAACCAAACTGAAAGCACCAGAGTTTTAGTTTGCCTGGTAGAGCGCAGCTGTCTATGCTCTTCAACCCTTCCACTGCTTGTTGTCTAACTTCTCCCACACGAACTGTGTCCTTTAGATCCCCGTCGTACCATCTCCCAAGACTCTTCACTGGCTTCTCAGACACTGTTGGTATTGCCTCACCATTAATGAAGAATGTTTTATCTACTACTTTGCCTTTAATTATAGAGATGCTCCTTGATTTAGTGGGCTTGAATTGCATTTGTGCCCATTGAATGTTACTGGTTAATTTGCCCAATAACCGATTAGTGCAGGCTACTGTTGTAGTCATGGTTGTCATGCCATCCATGTATGCTCGAATTGGTGGTAGTCGCATTCCAGAAGTCAAGCGCTCTCCTCCTACTACTCATTTCGATGCCCTAATGATTACTTCCATTGCCATGGTAAAAGCTAGTGGAAAAATGGTGCATCCTGCCATTATTCCAACCTCTAGGCATTGCCATGTAGTGCTGAATTCTGAAGTTGAAAAACTGAATTGCAAATCTCCAAAGTAGGCTCTCACTAAATTTGCAAGGTTGCTTTCTGATTACAATCTCATCATATCAATTATTTTACCCTTGATTTTCTCCCCAGTGTAGAATGTCCAATTATTTTCCCCTCACTGCAGCAATTCCCCACACAGCTCAAGGGGACTGAAGGCTCAGTCGGCGTCTTCCGATCCCACTACCGAGCCAGCTTCCTCTTCCACACCCAGGAACTCAAGTGTGGATGTCAGTGAGTTACCGGCCCCTGGAGGACAAGGGCCAGCCCTACTGGTGTCCACCTGAGCTTACTGGGCGCCTGGCCACTGTAGCATGATGAGGAGAAACAATCCCTGCTGGTTTTCCCTCTCAAACCCGTGGGAGCATCACAGTCAATGAGACACTCCCTCCAGAATCCCCCAGCGAAAACCAACGATTTTGCACAGCCAGGACGCAATCCTGCACTCCTGTGACTGAATGACTCACCTTACACACAACACAGCCGTGCTTTTACCAGGCGAACCACTCGGGGATCCTAATCTCATCATACTTAATCTTATCATAATTTTACTTTATGTACCGTACACAAGCACCCTTCATGATAAAAATCCCCCAGAATAACTAGTAAGTAAACACTGGTATTAAATAAATACATCTTGCCTAAGTGGTCTCCACTTCAAATGTGTACATCATACCCTCCAACATTTGACAGACGTTAAGCGAGTGAGTGGCTCATGGCAGGGTGTTAAGCAAGCGAGCATCTTATAGTGCGGTAATGAGCAGGAGAAGCAAAAGAGCCGCTTCCAGGGGGGTCTTGCTGCGTGCACATGCATGTCAGTTACCATGTGGATATGACTCTGACACCTGCAGGCCTCTAGTGGTCCGGCAGTGGCTTTTGCAGAACAAAAAATGCAGGCTTCAGCTGTGGCTTAGCGCTAGTATGATCAGCATAGTCACTGTCAGCCTACTCACTATCAAGTTGTGAGGATCCAGTATCAAAGTAAAACAGCTGGTATTGTACCAGCCAAATCAGTATTCAAATGTAACAAAATTATTCAAATGTAACATCTCCTTAGACAGGGGACGTACAAAATGGGTTAACATTTAGACACAAAGGGATTAATTTTCAATATTGCACTGAACAAAATGATATTATATATATATATATATATATATATATATATATATATATATATATATATATATAGTTCTTTTGATTCAGATAGCTGATCTAAAATACAAGGAAGAGGGTCACCAAAAAAAACAAAAAAAAAACCACAGTCAACACATAAAAATCTGTATATAAAAATGTGTATTTATTGCACAACGCATTTAAAAGTTAAAGCAACACATTTCCAAGGTCCTTATATGAAGCTACAATTACAGAGTTCACACAATTGCAGCAAATCGTCAGTACAGATTTTTGTTTGAGAGGTAGTCAGAATTGATTAGGATTAGTCCAAAATATTTATTTGAATTAATAATGTTCAAACTGCAAAACATACTACTAAAAAGTGCTTAGTATATCCAGTAAGGAGAGAGCGTTTTCAAATTTTAATAAAAACACAATAGGAAAGAAAATAAAACAAGAAAAAAAAACACTAAAATTAAAACACACACACACATGGTGCAATTTCTGTGGAGGGGAAGGGAACAGAGAGAGAGAGAGAGAGAGAGAGAGAGAGAGAGAGCGTGCGTCATCACTATCAAAATATCTTACTTTAGTTTCAGTGCCATAAATTCTGGTCGGCTATCGACAGGGCTAAAAACACTCAACCGGAGTATGATCAACCAAATACATCAATTTTCAGGCTCTTTACACTGCCCTCTGTTACTTTACATTCCTAACATCAAAGTTGTTCCCTCTCCTGCACAAACAAAGAAAAAGGACCGACAGACATAACCCCCAGGATGATCATCCCGTTTCTAAAAATGTGGGCTATTTATTAATATTTAGGTGCATAAAACTATCAATAATTCAGGCACTATCAAAGAGACTGAGTGAGAAGCTACAATAAAGCTATATAAACACTGTGTAACATTTTTTTTTTTTTTTTTTTTGGTTCCTGGGTAGTAAGTGTTATTTCCTAATTGCTTATGCCTCAAAAGTATAGAAAATGGCTATTATTCCCCACAAACTTTGCTTTTGTGACCAGGACAGTGATATTTTGAAATGTACCTATTTTCCAGAACATTCCAGAAAGATTCAGTGCTGAGTAAACTTGGAGTAACTTCTAGAACTTTCTAGAACTTTCCAGTAATATAAATAGTAGTATAGATACAGGGGCCTTAAGCCCACCAGTTCAGTTTAGTTCCAGCTGCCTAAGTGGATACATATCTGCATTTTTCTGAGATGGCATCAAGAGGCTGCAAGCAATCCGGCAGACGCATTTTGCTATGTCTGCGGCCAATTTATCAAGACAAGAGCGAAAAAGTACTCAGTGGAAGCATCTGCTAAGATGTGTGAGGCCTACAAGGCATATTTCGGCATGCCTGTCGGGGATCAAGACAAACCCTGGGCACCTCATTTCACCTGCGAGCACTGCAAAAAAACTCTGGAAGGTAAGATGGACAATTGTTGCTCGGAATTTTATGTTATAAAATGTGTTAAAATTTTTAAAATTGTAAAAGTTTTTAATTTTAAAATGTTTTACAATTTTCAATGTTATTGAAAAAATATATCATATATGAAAAATGTTGCGAGAATCTCTTACACATTAGTCATGGGTGAAATAAATGTATTTTTGTAGGATGGCACAGAGGGGAAAAGAGAGCCATGAAGTTCGCTATCCCAAGAATTTGGCGGGAACCCACTGACCACTCAAGCAACTGCTACTTCTGCATGGTGGACCCTTCCAAACGTCAGACTGGCAAGAATGCACCTGCTATCACGTATCCGGACCTTCCTTCATCCATCGCCCCGGTGCCACACTGCCATGAGCTCCCCGTACCCACTCCTCCGGAGAGAGAGCAGCCGTCTTTGGAAGAGAGCAGCAAGTCAGAGGGCGAGGAAGACGTTGTAGATCCAGATGACAATTTCAGAGGTGGAGCTGAGGAGAGAAACCCATACTACCCCAACCAAAAAGACCTCAACGACTTGATTAGAGATCTTGGTCTCACCAAGACCAGTGCCAAGCTTTTGACATCTAGGCTCAAGCAGTGGAACTTGTTGGATGAAAGTGTGCAAGTCGCAGATCAGAGGAAGCGTCACCAACCTTTTTCCAGCTTCTTCACCCATCAAGATGGGCTCTGCTTCTGCCACAATGTGACCAGTCTGTTCGAGGCAATCGGAATCGCCTGTAACCAGAATGAGTGGCGCCTCTTCATTGACAGCTCATCCAGGAGCCTCAAAGCCGTGCTGCTCCATAATGGTAACAAGTACCCGTGTCGTCCCCTGGCTCACTTGGTGCACCTCAAAGAGGATTACAATAGCATCAAGACCTTGCTGGACGCCTTGAAGTATGATGAGTACGGCTGGGAGGTCATAGGAGACTTCAAAATGGTGGCATTCCTGATGGGTCTCCAAGGCGGTTTTACCAAATTTCCCTGCTATCTTTGCCTTTGGGACAGCAGGGACACCAAGGCGCACTACCACACGCGGGACTGGCCACAGCGGACCGAGTTCTCTGTGGGGAGGAACAACGTCAAGTGGGAGCCACTGGTGGACCCCCGGAAGGTGCTGATGCCACCACTGCACATCAAATTGGGCCTTATGAAACAATTTATGGGAGCGTACTCGGAGGAGCAAGGCGAGCGCTTCCACCAGGATATACTGGACTTTGAACGCCGCTACCAAGGACAGTATAACGAGAACATGATGGGAGACTACATTTGGGGGCTGATTCGTGAAAGTGATTTACAGTATAATCGTAAATCTCGAAAAACTACTCACTTCTAAATCTTTTGTAGTCATTTTTGTATTACTTTAGTATAAATACATGTTAATTTGGATTCATATGTTGTTTTTTTCTGACTTTTTGTGAACGAAAAGACACAAATTCGCCCGTTTTCTCATTGGAAATAAGTAAATTTCAAAATATCACTGTCCTGGTCACAAAAGCAAAGTTTGTGGGGAATAATAGCCATTTTCTATACTTTTGAGGCATAAGCAATTAGGAAATAACACTTACTACCCAGGAACAAAAATTGTGTTACATAGTGAAATCAATTACAAAGAGTCAGATAACAATATATACTGTAACATTTGTAGAATTATAATAATAAAACATACAAGTGCCAAATAAACATGTGAAAGATTACAGGGATTTTTTGTACAATACCTGCAAGCCATTCTGCCAGCCAGTGCAGCTTGCTCCAGGGAAAGAAGTGTAGCTTACTGGGAAAAAAGGAATGTGACCTTTACTTGTGGATGTGGTTTACAGGAATTTTCTATTACAGATAAAATAAAATTATATGGAATATCAACACAGTACAAAATGCAAAATTATAGTTCTGAAATAATGAATATTAGGTACAAAATGCAATGAACCAACAATAAGCCAAAAGTAAAACTGAGAAAAACATAGTTATGGTCAGAAGGTACATAAAACGCTATTAAAAAGACATTTCAATCAAAATTCAGGCTTGCTTTTACCAGAATAAATCATCTGGCAGCCTGGGGTTTTGACAGATGTCTGTTATTGCTAACCATACAATGTATGTCCAGAATTGTGATCATCAAATTCTTTGTGGGTCACCCAGACAGATGGATAACTTTGATAATTATATTTTTATCTATTAAAAGATGGTGTAAACTTCAAATGTCAAGAGGAGAGAGTGTACTAATAATTAAAAATGCCATCAGAACAGATGTGTTGATGTTTGAGTACTAGACAGTATACACTGAAATGAAGTCTATGCACACCTTCCCAGTTTCTTGGCTGACTTGCCATCATATTTTATGGCACAGTGTCTGAGCCTAGAACAAAAACAGTAAGTCCACGGGACAGGGAGAGAAGGAATCTGAGCTGTAAGTCTACCTCCCGCTAGAAAGGGCACTGTGTAATGGTGGTGGTACGCTTTCCCAGAAACGACTCGATGGCAGGTCAAAACTGGAAGTCGGGCATTTTGGGGAAAGACCATAGCTGCAGTACTGTTAAACAAAATCATTGTGTTCAGCTGCGGGACACTCATTGATTGGATAATGCGTGGCGCCAGGCTGATCACAGGGAGGAGTTTGGCAGTACAAACGGGACATAGCGACATGAGTACGGCCCCTTACGCTGAAAATGGTAACAAGCCGGAGCACTGTTTATTTTGCTTTTGTTGTGTCTTCCAGAGGATTAGGAGTCAGGGTGCTGCAGCATTGAACAAAGAGCACTTTTGTGTATACTCTTTTTGTTTGGCATTGAAAACCCGCCATATTCCCCCCGATACCATCGCTGGTAGAGGAGCGGATTTATTATTTGTTTTGTAAATGAATACAGACGTTTTCAAACAGTGAACAATTGACTGGACATTCACTCTGTACCCACCCCACTCACCTCCTGACAGTCCAGAACACAACTGAAAGTTATAGTAAAACTATATATTACACCAAACAGAACAAAACAATCCCAGGGCAATTAAAACTGTAATTAAACAACAAATTACAATCATGATAATGGTTTAAATTGTAAAGTTTGAAGACATGGACAAAAGACAAAAACAATTTACAAAGGGAAAATTCCAACTGAAATTTTCCAACTGCCTAAAATGTGTTTGTGAACAAACTAATGGTTTACAACCAGGTTTATGTGTGCACAGTACCAACATGCACCCAACCAATGAATGGATTTTAGGAGGAACGTGATATAAGGTTATAGGGTGGCAAATGTTTGTGTATGAGGGAATATCAGCATGAGCAAAAGTGAAATCCAGCAATATATTTGTTTTCTATTCATGGCTAACCTTTATTTAGTCCATTGAAAACAGGGAAAAGGTTGATGAAAAGAATAGGTGACTGAGATAGATGGTCCATTGTGACATTCTAGTAAATTCCAAGTGGTGCTTCAGGTATCGTGTAAAGCAGATGACGTCAGCTGTCCCTTGCGTTACAGATTATGTGATTCTCCAGTGATCTAAGTAAGCAGGACTCAGAGCTTCAAGCTAATGATTTAAGGTGCTAACAGTATCATTTAAAAAAAGAAAAAAGTTTTCCTATGAGGCGTAGTTCTTTCAAATTAAAAATATGAGACAAGCATAGTAAATAGCCTTGTATTTCAAGGAATACTACTTCCAGATTTGATTAATGTACTGTAGCCAACATTCCAGATGAGGTTTTGGGTCACTCAGTAATTTATTCTCCATGCAATTTTGACACTATGGGCCTGATTTTCAGAAGGCACATTTTTAGAGAGAAAATAGAGGTTGCAATGCATTTGTACTGTGAGCCTTTCTTTTCAAAAGGGCCAGAGCCACTGATACAATTAAAATACAGAAGGATATGACTGAAAAAATAAATGCAACCTCTTCCATAAAAAGGTCAAATAAAGAAGTCCAAAAAAGGTTCTGGGACCTAGAGTGCAGAACAGCGGTTGTGATGCAGAGTTCACACCCTAGTCTCTGTAAGTCGCTTTGGATAAAAGTGTCTGCCAAATGACTAAATAATAATAATAATAATAATAATAATAATAATAATAATAATAATAATAATAATAATACATGCCTTTAGAAAAGAAAAACAATCCTTAATTTATTTCAATGTAACAATGTATTCTCTCTTTAAAATTCATATTCTTTACATGCAATATCTGCATGTTTCTGTATGTTTGTGAAAAATCATAATAAAAATGTTAAACATTAATATGCGCTTGTTACATATGTTTTAGAATGGTCATGTTAATTGTGTATTTAATATATTCTAAAATTAGCCAGCCTCCACTTAGAAGCCACTGTTCGAATTTTCTGAGCAAGGCATTGTTCTCCACGATAAATGAGTTGTGGCATGAGCCTGGGTACTTGACAACTACATCAGTGAGAATACATTGAGCGTCACATACAACTTGCACAGTTAAAGAATGATGATGTTTACTGTTTCGGAAGGCAATTTAATTCCTTAAATCTGGAGATATTGCAACATGTGTGCAATCTATTACACCTAGAACGTTTGGGAAGCCAGACAACTGATAAAATGTGTGTTTGGCTGTATTCTGATCCACATCCCCAATTGGAAATATTATACTCCCTTGCCCTACGGAAAAATGCATCTGTGACATCAGTCAGTATCTTTGACATAGAAGACTGACAGATGCCTGATCAGTCCCTAGCTGTTGTCTGGATGGCACCCGGTGCATGACAATGTAGGGATGCTGTAACCTTTACAGGTGCAGGTATGGCGTGACTGCGGGCTGTTTGTGATTCTAAATCACTTAATCAGATCACACAGGTCTGTTGTAGTGCCTATATCCAATATGTATCTATGCATAACATGTATTGGAGGTAGATCTAGAAATGCCTGATGGAGACAAACTATTCTGGGTCTAGGATAGGGTCGTTTTTTCCACCTCCCTTCCTTCTCGTGCTGCAGTCAGAGAATTTGAAGCACTTCGATATCCTCCATTGTCGATTACAGCTCAGTAGCCCTGTCAGCGGTCGCAGTTTAAATAAGACACGAGAGGGGTTGTGTCTTAATTAGCGAGTGTATTTTGGTGTACAAAGTGGGCACATCAGTGTTTTGCACCTTTTGAAAATAAGACATTGGGCTCTATGTACTAATATTACTTACGTGTTCGTAAATACTGCAAATTCGAAGCCTCCGTCATTCATATAATTTTTGCGTGCAACGTACTAAACAGATTTTTTTCATGAACAACTATCATAATATCACCGCAAGTTTACGAACAGCATAAATTACTGTTCGTTATACTCATTTTGTGACCCTGAGCAAGTCACTTAACCTCCTTGTGCTCCATCTTTCGGGTGAGATGTAATTGTAAGTGACTCTGCAGCTGATGCATAGTTCACACACCCTAGTCTCTGTAAGTCGTCTTGGATAAAGGTGTCTGCTAAATAAACAAATAATAATAATAATACAGTAGAGATCGGAATTTGCATCTCATTATAAACAGATTCGCAACACCGAAAGTCAAGATTTAAAACTTCCTTCTGGCAAAGATAAATGGGTGGTACAGTGCAAACCCTGGGAACAGCGAAAACAAACCAAAACGTAGATCTAAAAGAAAGGGTCCCCAGAAACGTAAAGCATAAATAAAACTAAGCTTGTTTCTATATATGGAAGTTTACCATGGTAAACGTGCACGGTAATTCTGCAGTTTACGTTTGTAACAGTCTGTACCCTAACCATGCTTCCCTATGCTTTCAATGCTTTAATTTAAAAATATTACAGAAAACTTGTGTTTGATTCTATGTATATTTTAGTTGTGTAAAAAAATACAGTACATACAGTAGGCTACACAAGTAAATACTTTTTGTTGTATTTCAGTTGTCTATGCGCTACATAATTAATTCTTTCTATGATCCATTCTCTAGCTGCAAAGCTGCAAGGAAACGTGGCCATTGTTTTGTTACATTATGCATTTTATTTACAGCTATGCAGTATTTACAGTATACACATTCTATAACGTGAAATATATTTTAGTTGATACATTATAATATATTATATTTTATATAAATACATATTTCTTGAATGTGTAACCATTGGGAACTGGTGTGATCTGGCTAGAAAATCTAGTTAAACCATTTTGGCAATTTGGTGCATTTTGCTCCTATTACAGTACGATGCTAATTGAGCCTGACTGGTACTGGCCTACCCTCCTTCCTCTCTTGGAACACGTAGCCAGTACCTAAAGTCTTAACAGCAAGGGACTGTAACTGGCTTTAAATCAATCATTACAAAGTAAACTGTAAATAATACTTCTGATACTGCAGTTTGCTTTATCGCCTTCACACCCAGCAGATATTGAAATATTTGATCTCATCCACTTTGCTTATATATTGGGTTATTCCCATTAGAAAAGTTGCAAGTCGCGCTTGGTCCAAAAAAATAATGAGATTTTGGGTTTACCAGAGGTTAACACTTCAAAAGCCTGGAGAAATGAATGCTAGCAATATATTTTCTCAATTTGCTTGTCTCATTACTTATTACTGCACTGACATGAATAATGCAATACCAAACAGTTGCTGCCATCTCATTAATTGATAGCGCCCGGCTGCCATATTATTCTCAGTGTACAAGTAAATGAGGAAATGAAGTACAGAGCGTATTGTATATTTTATCTCCCTGGGTAGGCAGTGAAATACACAGACATTTTATTCTAACATTATACTGTGCATCAGTCATTACCATGAGTGCTTGTTGTATGGCTTAAATTGCCAAATACATGTATATTAACAGTCTGCTGTGCATTAGTCATAACCAAAGGGAATTGTTGTGTAACTTAAATGACAAGTACATTTACGGGAGATTAACAGTATATTATGCTACATAGCTATGAATAAATGCAGAAAAATGAAATTAATAAAGTTGCTTATACAAGTGTAAACATACACGGTATGTTAGAACTTGAAATATATTTATACATTTTCTAGATTGAAATTAAAGGTAGGTGGTCTGGAGCCATCACATTGAATATGTTGGCAGTTACCAAATGTTTGGGATTAAATGAAGAACCCACCCAGTTTTTTCTTCTTTGGTGGTAAATGGATTCCAGTGGGCAATAATCCTTGTCTCTATTCATCGTTCCCAGAAAATGTGTAATGTTTGTGGTCCAATAAAAGTATGAGCTTGACAATTAAAATGAGCATTTTCAAAGTGTTGTTGATTGTTCAGAGATAGCACAATACTTAATCACCACACTGTCTAACCCTAAAACACCAGTAGCACAGCATTATGCTTTGTCAAAGTTTTTAAGCCTTATTTGTATATAATCTATTATATTCAAGGTAGTACACTAACTGTACCATAAATATTAAAAAATCACAGTGTCAGTTAAATAGTTCTGATTATATTATTTATTTCTTAGCAGACCCCCTTATCCAGGGCGACTTACAATTGTTACAAGATATCACATTTTACAGATATCACATTATTTATTTTTTTTACATACAATTACCCATTTATACAGTTTGGTTTTTACTGGAGCAATCTAGGTAAAGTACCTTGTGCAAGGGTACAGCAGCAGTGTCCCCCACCTGGGATTGAACCCACAACCCTCCGGTCCAGAGCCCTAACCACTACTCCACACTGCTGCTTATATATGATATTGTTACTGAATGTACAATTTATTTTCAATTTATTTTATTTATATAGCACCTTTAATTCCACAGTGTCTCAAAAATGTTGGTTAAAACAGAAGAAAGTATGCAGTATCAAGTAGTAGTAAAAATTAAAAAATGACAATAGCAATAATAATAATAATATCAATAAATAATAACAATACAAAATCAACAACAAAATCAAACAATTGAAGAAAACAAAAAATGAATAAGAATGATTGATAAAACACAAAAAGTATTTAACCTTGACTTTAAAATGTTGACTAATTCAGCATCTCTAATAGAAGTGGGCAATGAGTTCCACAGTCTGGGGGCATTATACCCAGCTGTGTGCTTTGTAAATGGTAGGTATCATTCTGAATAGCAACTTTGAGAAAGTGCAGTATGTGTGTGTTTTTTTATTTAATTATTTTTATGTTTTACTTTACATTCAAATCAATTGTTTGGTTTAGTGTGTTTTTAATGTTAGAGCTTAGAAACATGTATCCTGTAAAGATTGTAAATAATACAGTTCCAAGGTTTTCTAGTAATATATGCATTGGGATATGTAACAGGGGGAAGTGTTATGTGCGTGGGTCGTCACTGAATAATAATGAGTTAGACACAGAGCACTGGGTGTTGACATGCCGTACAGGCACGCAGATTTAATTAAAACAGGTGCTGCAATGGTAGTCCTAGTGTCAGATTTAATAAAGAAAACAAAACAAAGCTAAAAATAAAAGTTCACCACACAAGGCGAGCGCTAGTCTCATTAAAAGAGACATCCCACTCCAGGAGCCTACTACACTACAAAACCCTCTCTGTACTGGTTGGGATCAGCATTCCCTAAATAACCTACTGCTGTTGCTCCTGAAGTCCCAGCCTCCCAGCAACTCCGGGTCGTTGTGACAGTCCTGGCTGGGCCTTCACAGGCACCGTCTTGCAGTTGCAGGGTTCCGTAGTAGTTATCCTGCGGAGCGGACACCTCCTCGATGTAAACAAAGCGCCCCTCTGTGTAGCCTGGCGGTGCAGTCGCCTCAAGCTGTGGCACACACAATCAATCTGGACCTCCTGATCAGCAGGGCTAGGCGAGCATACCTGCTCAATTCGTTGCCCAGCAACATGTCTCCTGTTACGCGCCCCAGCTGTCGCAGGATATTTGTTTTAACCTGTACTGTATGTGAAAAGCAGCTCACTTGCCTCTCTTTACTGTCTGAGTGACTATGAAAAGCTGGACTTTAATTACTGGCCTACACTTTTGTTACTCCAACTCCAACTCCTCTCCTAACATTTTTCATCAGAATAATTATTACTGTAATTATTATTGCAAATTTGTAAACCTTGCACCCTATCATGTTGACATTACAGTTATCATGTGCAACAGAACTTCTAGGGACCTATTTATCAAATTACTGCTTCTGCTATTATGAAATATTCAGTTTGGGTGTTTTGGTAGCTCCAAACCAGAAACTGAAGGAATTGTATTTGTAAAACCTCCTGGTTATTTCTAAAGTGTAAAGGATAGATTTTATTATTATGTTAAGTGATTCTTTTTAACACTTCATAGTGTATGTGGAAGGGTGTACATAATGGGATATATTTATGTTGTTAATAAACAGGAGCCCCTTACCCAATGTCCTCTCTGGTGTTGTAGAGGTTTCAGCAGCCTGGGTTGTGGAGTATCAAATTTGCTTGGGTGCACGGTGCCTCAAGGGGAATATGGGTTCCCTACCTTAACTCTCCAGCTAGATATAGAGAGGGTTTTTGCAGCAACACATTAAATAGTTCACCTTGTAATATTAACTAAAATAAAATAATAACCTTTAGCAATAGTTCAATCAAATTATGTATAAAACTACACAGGTAGGTATTACTATAATAGTATTACCAATATGATTCTACACATTTTAATATCTATGTAAATAACATGACAAACAGTGTTGTAGTGTAGACGGGGTCATAATATCATTCTGTGTATGAAAGTAACAGAATTGAAATACAGAGGGGGATCTTAAACCATTCTCTGTGTCTTCTTGGTTTCTGGTCACAAATTCCCCCACTGACAAAGAATGCTTTTAAAGAGAGTCATACACTAACTGCTGAACAAATGGCTTATCTTCATGATCGCTGAATGACTCTCAGTGCCGCAACCCAGTCAGTTCTGGGTGCTTTGACACCTAAGACAAGAACCAGTCCATCTCATAAATCCAGCCGACGGGGGGCGGAATAGTGGACCAATGGAGAACAAGGTTTTGCATCTGAACGAGAACAACCAATGAGTAACACTCCATGTGGACTCAGGCACTGCCCAAACTAACCAAACTATCCAATCACTGGGTAAAGTGTACATTACAAAAGTATGAGTGCAACACTCAAACAGCGCAATCTGGAGATCCAGCCTGCGACCAGCTGGAACAGAGATACCGTTTTCAGACACTCTGATACAAGATAACTATTCTAGTGTGTGCCGTGGTGTTGGAGTCCGCTGCGTAAGACATCTCAAATCATAAAATTACTTGTAATCAAATCTTTAACTTAGCCCCGATTGATCACCGGAGAAAGAGTTGGATGAACATTTGAAGTCGACATAAATTGAAATATATTCAATTTATTGAGCTAGCAGTGCTGGAGTTTGCAGTGGAATATCCCAGACATAACCGGATGAAGAGTGCACGTATTGGTGGAGGAACTGATGTTTCAGTGGAATACCTAAATAGTTAATGACTCTAGTTCTTTGCAAAGATATTTCTTTCGTACCCTGAAGAGGAGACAAAACGCGAAGAAGGCAGACCCCCGGAACCTGGACCTGTCCTTGCCAGCAGGAGAGCCTTCGAGCGCCTTTATTGTTGAAGACACGGATCAGCTGGAGGAGGCAGCGCACGTCCGTTAAGTATTCAGTGAGTAGTGTTTTAATCCTCTTATGAACTCAAGAATAAGCAGACCTTAAAGTAAAATTAATGTTTTGTTTTAAGTGGAATGTAAGAAAAGTATTATTGCTTTCAATTCATGCTTTGAGTTAATTAACACTATAGTATTTGTTTGTATGTGATTTATACAAATTGATGTGAGTTTCATAAGGCAATTATCATTCTGCATTTAAGGCTAGAATCCATGATTTCCATTACATGAGAGTAGATGTTAAAACTTCATGCTGATTTGAACTCGGCTCTCGCCAAGATAAGCACCAGCTAAGATGTAGCTTTACAGTAAACTAATGTGATCCATCTGTGTCTCCATCCATTTGCATTTCCTTCCATATGATGATGTAGATATCCTTCTGCCTGGTGTTGATGGCTGAAGTGTAATGCTGACTCCATCAGCACACACAAAAGCTGCGATGCTGGCTCCGGGGATCAACCACAGTGCGGTCTCCCCAGCGCATCAGCATGACAACCGTCTGGATTTAGTTAAGCAGGGTACATCTCTGGGGTCTTCAAGTGGGCACCTTCCATCCTCTGTGTTTCGTCGACTAGCCCACTCAATTCAGCCCAGCTTACTTACCCGAACATCAGCGTTTTTTTCTATTGTGCTTGAGATCCCCAACCAGAATCTTTCTGTCTCAACCACAGCCAGTTGCTGCTCCTCTCTGTTGCTTCAGATAAGTTATTCACTGTGCGACGCAACTCTTGGCCACTGAATCCCATGTCTCTGAGAAACCGGGTTGTAGAGTGTGCCGCAAATCCTCGACAACCCACCTCCACTGGGTAAACCCAGACTCTCCATCCTCGCTGTTCCGCTTCAGCGGCTATTTGAGCATACCACAGTTTCTTCCTCTCATACGCCTCATCTACAGCATCCTCCCATGGCACTGTTAACTCTACCAGGTGAACAAGGCGTGCTGATCCAGACCACAAGACAATATCTGGTTGAAGGTTAGTGGTGGCAATCTCAGGTGGAAAAATAAGTCATTGACTAACATCTGCCAGCATTTTCCAGTCTAGCAGCTTCCAGTTGTCCTGGGCGAGGTTTGGTTACACTTGTCTTCCAAAGCTAAGGCCAACCATTGCAGCCCCTGGTCATGGCGTCAAGTAAACCATCCTTGGCTAAGAGCCACTTTACATCCTGTCAAAATGCGCCTTAATGTTGCAGGTGATGAACACAAAGGACATGAGGGATCCTCTCCTACCCAGAGGTTTAAGTTCTGTGGTGATGGGAGAACATCATATGTTGACCTGATAAGGAAACTGATCCTGCTCTGTTCCATTGTCCATAGGTCTTGCCAGCCGATCTTGCGTTGTTCCACACTCTCCCATCTCATCCTGGGAAACAGCCTTTACGCACCTCATCCTCTCCTCATGCTTTTGCACCTCGTTGACTACCAGCTTCCTCCGTTGAGCTGGGGCTGCCTTGTGCCATGTAGGAGGAGCTGAACAGAGACCAAGACCCCCTCTTCCATGCTGAACTTGCCCCATGATATCACCGATTCGAAGGGCAGCCTTTGCATCTTCCACGCCTTTCTTTGCCGACCCACTTCCAGTTTTCAACACAGGTGCTGCCTCCCTTACGCATTTGTCGCGTGACTCTACTAATGTAATTTCCAGTCAGACCTTGGCGCACTTAAACTCCTCGGTTACAGTGGAGACTGGTAGCTGCAGTATTCCTTTACCATAAGGTCCCACTCTGTTGAGGCAGTGTGGAACTCCTAACCATTTCCTGATGTATGAACTGATTAAAGCTTCCAGCTTCTCTACTGTTGTCAAAGAAACCTCGTACACAGTCAGTGGCCACAGCAGCCTCCAAACTGAAAGTGCCAGTTTTAGTTTGCCTGCTAAAGCGCTGCTGTCTATGCTCTTTAACCCTTCCACTGCTTGTTGTCTAACTTCTCCCATACAAACTGTGTCCTTTAGATCCCCGTCGTACCATCTCCCAAGACTTTTCACTGGCTTCTCAGACACTGTTGATATTGCCTCACCATTAATGTAGAACAGTTTATCTACTACTTTACCTTTAATTATAGAGATGCTCCTTGATTTAGTGGGCTTGAATTGCATTTGTGCCCATTGAATGTTACTGGTTAATTTGCCCAATAACCGATTAGTGCAGGCTACTGTTGTAGTCATGGTTGTCATGTCATCCATGTATGCTCAAATTGTGGTAGTCGCATTCCAGAAGCCAAGCGCACTACTCCCACTACCCATGATTATTTCCATTGCCATGGTAAAATCCAGTGGAGAAATGGTGCATCCTGCCATTATTCCAACTTCTAGGCATTGCCATGTAGTGCTGAATTCTGAAGTTGAAAAACTAAATTGCAAATCTCCAAAGTAGGCTTTCACTAAATTTGTTATTGTCATCGGTACACTGAACAAATTAAATTTAGCTGTCTTGATAATAGATCATTCTCGATAGGTTGTCTGGATGCAAAGAGCGTCTTTATCTCGCAAGAGTGAGAATTGATTTCTGAACCAAAACTATATATATGAGACTGATTTAACAATGCTTTGATTATTAAATATTAACAAAAGTAAATATTTGTGTTACTAACGATACCCCTGTTAAGACTAACCTAAGTCTTAAATAGCTGTCAGGAATGCAGTTGTAACCTTAAGGGAATATCCCATAGATTGCGTTCAGGTGACCTGGGATTACTAATATTTTCTTCTAGAAACTCCCAAAAACCATGGAACTCTCTGGGAATGCAAACCTTAACCTTTCCTGGAATGTGCACTAAAAGCTTGATACTGATGCTAAGCTCTCCAATGACTCCACAGGGCATGAACCCAGGAAAGCAAATGATTAATTGTAGAGGAACAGCTTATCACCTAACTATGTGTAACAAAGGCAGGTATCTGTTTCATGTTCTGTGGTTGCTGTGTTAAACATCACAAGAACTTCCTCCTACAGGTTTGAAAAAGAGGTGATCCGATGTCTGTACAGTTTGTCTTACTGTTTTAGCTTTGTAGGAGTGATTTAGTGAATTGTAAGGTATCAGGTTGCACCACCCTATTAGCAATAATAATCCATCAGGGGTGCTAATAAAGCCACTGGCCCTCGCTCTGTTTTGTATTTATTTGAATATGTATAATGGTAAGGTGTACTTTATCTGATTGATGTGAAGAGCTAAGATAAGTGTAGCTACATCCAGCTGCTGCTCACTGATAAGCCTGCAAATCATAATCTTTGAATGTGTTGGTTGTAATTAAAAAGGGGAGCTGTGATTACTCATGGGGAATGTTTAGAGCCTTTGGTAGTGGAGTTTATGCACTAGTTTATGCACTAGATTCAAAAGTGTTACTACCGTATTGTATTTTTCCCCGCAGTTATTAAATGCTTTTGGCAGAGCTATCTAATCCTTTTGATTAATGAAAACAAATGTTGTAATTATATCATTTGATTTAGCATAAAGGATTAAGGACCACTGATTTTACTTTACAGTTTAATTTCCAAATATTAACTAGTTAAGTGCAAATAATTTCTTGTAAACTGCTGAACAAGTTAATTGGTAAGACAGGCACTATGTTTATTATGTAGATCTCATATGACTGTCATGTATTGACTCAAGTATTTGAGCTTTTTGTTGTTCTTGTGATGCACTGCATCCTATTAAATTCTGGTCATGTTGTGTACAAGTACATTTATAAGCATTTATCTGAATGCTTATTTTCTTTTGAATTTTGTACAAAAAATAACTTCTGAAATCCTTTCAGGTTGTTACAATTATACAGATTTGTCTTTGTTTGGCCTATGTCTTCAAACATATTTTTAAACAAAACTAGAAATATATCAAATAAAATACATTTCTGTAATTTCAAGTCTTTATAACTAGAAAAACATGTAGGAATTGCATGTACCATTATTGTTGGGGCAGTTCTATTAGTTTTTTTTGACAGAGCTGTTATTTGTGGTAAATGTTTGTGGTTTCCAATGATAAGGAGGCCGTGTGGTCCAGTGGTTAAAGAAACGGGCTTGTACCCAGGAGGTCCCCCGTTCAAATCCCAGCTCAGCCACTGACTCATTTTGTGACCCTGAGCAAGTCACTTAACCTCTTTGTGCTCCGTCTTTCGGGTGAGATGTTGTTGTAAGTGACTCTGCAGCTGATGCATAGTTTACACACCCTAGTCTCGTATCTTGTAAAGCGCTTTGTGATGATGGTCCACTATGAAAGGTGCTATATAAAGATATTATTTTAATAAGTGTGAATGCTAGGTCTGTCAACCACTTAAAGTGTTTTGTTCTGACAGGGATAGTAGTAGAAAATGTACATTTATTGTACTTCCATATCCAAGGAACTGGAATGTGTTATAAATTCTAACTGATACACCACTCTTGAATTCTGTAACAATATATTAATTGTGGACATTTACAGAGTTTTTTCTTATTTTTGGGGAATGTTGTTTTTTTTCTGTTTTTCAGTTGGTTGTGCTGGTTACTGTGTTCTAGGATCAACTGTTTGTCTACGCTTCTAAATTTATATATATATATATATATATATATATAAACCTTCTCAGGGCACCCAGTAGAGAGTGGTCATTCTAATTCCCAATTCTTAGCTGGCCTTTAGCTGGAATTTAAAACAAGGTTAAGATTAATATAATAGAAATTGCTACAAAAGTCTACAGACAGATATATATATATATATATATATATATATATATATATATTTTTACTGACAGCATGTCAACCCCCCCCACTTCCACTCTCCACCTAGGAAAAAGCAAATCCCTTCTTTATGGGGGACTTGAAAGCCATAAGGTGTGGGCCACAGCTGGCTGGCTGTGTGTGGCTCAATTAAAGAATAGAATTCCCATGGAGATGTAACAGTATATGAAGACAACCAAGACATGTGCACAGAGACATCTGTTGGGGTTGTACTGGCAAGAGGAAGAAACCTTTTCATTATTTATGCACTTTGGTATTAATAAAATCTTTTTTTTTCACTGCAAATGGAAGGTTTAAGATCATTTAGGGGTCGGGGCATACATTGGCAATACTTAAAGGTGGAATAATAAGGTGTACATAATTAAATAATTCTCGCACCCACTTATCATTCATGATTTTTCGTTTTTTTAATTCTTGTTTTGTTTACATTTTATTCTTAATGTTCTTATTGTTCATGTTTTAAGCTCAGCAAGTTTATAGCAATATGTTATCAACTAAAGACCATTACAAGATGCTTCCCAGTTAGTTCCCTACAAGGGCTTTTTGCATCATCAATCTGAAACTAAGGGTAGGAGAGTGAGACTAATTTCATAATTAGTCTTACCTTCAGTACCTGTGTGAGCTGCCCTACTGACAGTTGAGAGTGTTGAAGGTGAGACAAAAAATCAAAGACCTTTATAAAATGTTTCTATAACCTATATTTCTAGAAGTATCAAACTTTAAAAAAAACTTTAAGAGAGACTGATGCATGCCTTTGTTTCATCTAGAATTGATTATTGTAATGCACTTTTTTCTGGTGTCCCAAAACGTGTGGTATCCCACTTGCAGCTTGTTCAGAATACCGCCGCTAGAATTCTGAGTAAACCAAGAAAAGTAAACATATTACCCGTGTTTTGGCCTCTTTACATTGGCTCCCTATGCAGTATATAATTGATTTTAAGATTTTGCTGTTAACCTACAAGGCCCTGAAAGGATTAGCACCTAGTTATTTGCAGTTACTGTCCCTGTATCTTCCAAGCCACACTCTGAGATCACAGGATGCAGGGCTGTTGGTTATTCCTAGGGTCAGCAAAAGCAACACAGGAGGTAGGGCTTTATCTGGTAGAGCTCCTAAATTATGGAATGCTCTGCCTTCGTTTGTGAGGGAAGCTGGGACCGTTACAGTTTTTAAGTCAAGACTTAAAACATACTTTTATAAAATGGCTTTCTTATCTTAGTGGGTTTTAATGTAACTTTAAATTAGCTCTTTTTGTATTATTATATACTGTTATTTAAATGGTCTGACTGTGGCAGTTGTATGTGTGACATGCTATACAAATGTATTGTGGTTTGTTCTTTTTTTCCTGCTATGTACTGTACAGTGCTTTGTGTTACTTTTGTATAAAAAACGCTATATAAATGCAATTTATATATATATATATATATATATATAAGCAAAAATTGGAAATCAAAGGCTATTAAGGAGACTAGGGGAAGATGATTTCTTAATCTTATTTAATCTACATTCATCCTTAAAGAGTTCAGGATGGCTGTTTGGTAATAAGTGGACCAATCATTTCCAGCTTATTCTCCAGCTGCCTCTTCTAATGACAATTAGTGTAGCACGTGGTTTGTATTTCCTATAATAGAAATTATTCTAAGTATCTGCAGCAGCAAATCAATAGCTTGAGATGCCTGTGATCTTTACTATTCATGTTTGTGGCAGACTCTATGTGATACCATTCTACATGTAGTCAGCCCTAACTGGCACAATAGATATTTAAATCCTAGTATCTTCTATTGGTGATATTCTTTAAAGCATTATCAGGGCATAAACTGTTTTGGAACGTGTATGATAAGTCAGATGTATGTGATTGTTAAAGAATCTAAAAAAAAAAAGAAAAATATCAAAATATTGCACTAGGGAGACATGTTTGTTTTGGCTGCCGGCTTCATTTTTAAATCCCGAGAGAGATAAATTGCTTCCAATGCATAATTTTCAATTTGTGGCGTTTGCTATCGTGTTATTTAGTACAAAATTAACTTATTGTGGCATATTAATTGATTATAAGTAATTATGAAATGAGCACACAATCTCAGAACAATTAGGCAGTGAAAAAAGAGACCTGACATTTCCAGTTAAATCATGAGACTTCAAAGGGACAAAATCTGAATATCATATATATATATATATATATATATATATATATATATATATATATATATATATATATATATATATATATATATATACATTGTAACACAGCAGGAAGGGGGTTAATCATCCCTGCATAAAACATGTACGCCTGCACATTTTGTTAATTAATTGTTTTATTAGATTTGTTACTTGTTTATTGTTAATTATCCCCTGCACCTGGTAGTTATGGTAAATTAGAGCCAGGTGCAGGATATAAAAGAAGTAGTCAGTCTGCTTGAGTCTGCTGTGTGAAGTGCCCGCTTGCGAGTGAGTGCAGGTGTACAAAGGGAAAGGTAGCGTGAAACCTTTGGTGGCGTGTGCTGTATAACTTTGTGTTTGTTTTGTTTTCTTTGGCAACAGGTAAACAGCTTAGCTGTCCTGTTTATAGTTTAGGTTCCTGTTTGGTGTTTTAGTTTAGTGCTCAAGCAAAGAGCTAGGTGTTTTGTTTATTTTATTTTTGTGTTTGTGTTTGTGTTTATTAAAAAAATATAGCGCGTCAGCGCTTTGAAACCTCCAAATCTATGTCCTGGGTCTATTTTTAAAATCTGATAACATAAAAAGCTATTTAAACATACTTTCTGACGCTGGTGTAGAGACAAGAGAAATCATGTCTGTGACAGGACACCGTAATGAAGACTCAATTTGCAGCTACTGGACAGCAAATCAACAGGAAAGACATGATTGGTCCACAATTCTGTTATCAGCTGGCTCCAAACAACACCCTCCCTCAAAACCAGCCAGTCAAACTGCCAACCCTGTTTCAGTTCTTTCCGTACCAGCCAATCCACTCCCTGCCAGCTTGAATGACTCCCCGCAATTGTACATGTCCATATAAATTATATTAAGAAAGAGTAAGACCCCAATAAATAAATATGTTAGCCAAATAACAATAATTTAAAAAAAAAATAATAACGTTTTTTTGTATGTCGTTTTTGTGTTCTAATTACCTTTTTTTTTTTTTTTTTTTTTTGCAACTGTACTGCTGTCTTGCTTGAATGCAAAAAGAAAAAAAATCCTAACCTATAAGATTGTTAGCATGATATCATCACTATGTTAAACGGTATGTTTTTATGAAATCTGATACAGATATACCTCATGGTATGGCCTCAGATCTACAAAAAAAAAGAGAATAATAAAAGTAACACTAGATCAGCAAATAATTATCTTTCCAAAACAAATTACCCCATGAAACACAAAAAAAACATTTAGAAAAAATGCCTGCATCTTTAAGATAAGTCAGGGATTTTAGAATAAGATTTCTTTATATTTTTCTTGTAGTTATATGGTTGTAGCTAATATTTGACAAAGTGCAAGCCCCTGTATAAAATGTATTCTTTATTGTTGTTCCAGTTTGGCAGGGGTAGGGTTAATACTATCCCTGCAAAATACACTGCAGACTGTGGCTGGAACTTAATTGATTAAGCAACAGTCAATTAAGACCAGCCACAGCTGTATAACATTGCTCTGCCTGGGCTCTATTGTAAATAGCTGTGAGATATTTAAAGACCCTTTATTTGATGTACAGTTATTTTTGTTTGTTTGTAAATAAATAAAATACGCTATTTTATTACACACTTCATAACATATAAATGTGATTATAAAACGGAATGTTCGGATGTTGCACGCTGATTGGCTGCTGAGGGGTTTTAAACTGTGCATAAATATAGCTTAATACACGGCGGAACTTATTTTTGTCTAATTCCAGTTTGATTAATAAATTATCAATATACAACGTATTAAACTCACAGTGGAGAGCCAGAAGTTTTTTATTACTACTCTATTGTGCCTTATTACTTGTTTTTCTTGATAATTTTCGCTAAAAGCAGTATATACTGTATATATTTACAGTCACTAAGTTTTTAGCTGTGTTTTAATGTTATTTTAGCCTTTTTGTCTATCCCCATCGCGGCCTAGCGCATTGCAAAGCCTGCAACCCAACCACAGCTGTATGTTAATGCAACACAACCCACACTCTGTCATGTGTTATCCCTTACATAACAACATAGTGCACTATGGGATAAGAACTTTCTGGTTATAAACTTAGCTGTTTATGTTATGCTCTTGTCACTTTTTACTTCAGTTTTTTACAATTTACTTCAGATGACATATTTCACTACCATCTAAAAAAACACGAGTTAATTGGGACCCCCAAGCTTGCCACGTCTGCACCCCCCCTGAAAGGAGTGAAAAGCACAACACCAGTGTAATGAACCATTGCCCAACGGCCATTCTTGTTGATCTGTTTCATACTGAGTGAGTAAGTAAAACAACAGCCTTTTCCGGGAATACAACTTTTAATTATTATTTCTACAGACATTTACAATCAAACCTCAAAGAAGCATAGCTACAAAACTAAAGATCAAATAAAAAGTCTCCTTCTTTCAGCTGTCGGAAGCATTGGATAATGCCTGAAGAAATTTAATCATTTGTGTGTATGTATTCACTGATTATTGTTGAGCTTACTGTAACTGTTTTTTACATCACTTTTTGATTGGGACCGTAGATATAAATACGTAGTGCATAACATATGAGAGGGCAATACAAATAAGTTCATTATTGGCCAAATAAAGTACTCTAGTAAAACACTAGGAACAGTTAAATAGCACTATGATTCTACCCTATGAAAACAGATCCCTTTGTGATAGCAAAGGAAGAGCCTTGATAAGCCGAACATTTTTCCAAACCGAGAATAGAAAATATTGGTGAATTAAATTGACACTTGATTGCAACACAATTTAATTCTTAGAAGGTCAATGGTTCAGCAGCCATGTGTTTATTTTACTATTCAAAACTGAAACAAAATGCTGGAGGCTTATAAGTGGAAAATATGCCCAATAAAGGGAAATGTTTGAGCTCTCACCAGAATATATTGAAGAAATATTGAAAATAACCATAATGGCTGTTGGCAACTAAACCATCTAAACCTCAGGTCTGATAAGGTTTGAACTGATTCAATAACACTGCGCTCCATTTAGCTCAAGTTCAAAGTCAACTCTGCAAACAGTCTAGATTTCAGAAGTTTGATTAATATCAGATTTCACCCCAACCATTCAGCTGTAGCTGCACTTTTGGAATTCTATAATAATCTCTAACAAACTATTGATTCTGTTGCATTTGCAAGGGGCTGTATTTATTGATTTTCAGATGGTGATGGATTCCATCAAATCATAAAATTCTATTATACAAATGAGGATTAATTGTTTTTAATTAGACTTTCTATAAAGAGTTCTGGGGTATAAATGGGCAGTGGAATGTTGGCTCTACACATTCTAATTGCAATTGATAACACATTCTTCAAGCTGGAGCACTGCAAGCTCCTGTGTAACTTTGCTTTTTGAGTTAGTTTGGAGATCATTAGATGCTAATACTTGCCTAAAGTTAAAAACTTGGGGGTCAAGGTTGCCCCAATTGTTTCTATTACCTTGGCTTGTGTTTTTCACACACAATCGAACTTGCATCGACACAAGCCAAGTTAAAAGAAACAATTGGGGCAATCTTGACCCCCACCACTTTCACAGTTGTGCCTATTTGCTTGGTGCTGGCCAAAGTTGCCCCAATTGTTTCTTGAAACATGGCTTGTGTTTTTGATATATCTCCACTTAAATGGCTGGGCACATTTGATGCAGCGTTTTTTCACATTTCAAATGTGTTTCAGATGATATAGACTAGGGATGGGATGAATATAGCGGTACCGAATAATTTTCCTTTACGGTCTCACTGAATCGACACATTTCAGTTGAAAGCCGGTTAAACTTTTAAATCACACAGTTAGGTTGTGCTGTGTGTATAATCTCCAAAGTGCTTTCAATTAAAAACAAATTGTTACCTTTTAATTTGTAAACAGGTGAGTTTCGCGTCGCCGATGCAGATCCACATTATAAACACATAAGCATAACAATAGTGTGTAACGTCTTCAGGTAGGGTTCATGCAGATTTTTGCAGACCCCAGGCACTTTTATGCACTTCCTCTGAGTTCTGATGCTATCACATGTATAAGTCCTAACCAAGCCCTATCCCTTAACTGTCATACATGAGGAAGTGCATGAGATATTCAGGTGGGATTCCTGTGGTAGTCATCCATTAATTCATTAGGAATTTGCGGTCATTATTTTAAAGTGTGACCATATATTATATATATATATATATATATATATATATATATATATATATATATATATATATATATATATATATATATGCAGTACTGTGCAAAAGTTTTAGGCAGGTGTAAAAAAATGCTGTAAAGTAAGAATGCTTTCAAAAATAGACATGTTAATAGATTATATTTATCAATTAACTAAATGCAAAGTGAGTGAACAGAAGAAAAATCTAAATTAAATCCATATTTGGTGTGACCACACTTTGCCTTCAAAACAGCATCAATTCTTCTAGGTATACTTGCACAAAGTCAGGGATTTTGTAGGCATATAGTCAGGTGTATGATTAAACAATTATACCAAACAGGTGCTAATGATCATCAATTCAATCTGTGGGTTGAAACACAATCATTAACTGAAACAGAAACAGCTGTGTAGGAGGAATAAAACTGGGTGAGGAACAGCCAAACTCAGCTAACAAGGTGAGGTTGCTGAAGACAGTTTACTGTCAAAAGTCATACACCATGGCAAGACTGAGCACAGGAACAAGACACAAGGTAGTTATACTGCATCAGCAAGGTCTCTCCCAGGCAGAAATTTCAAGGCAGACAGGGGTTTCCAGATGTGCTGTCCAAGCTCTTTTGAAGAAGCACAAAGAAACGGGCAACGTTGAGGACCGTAGACGCAGTGGTCGGCCAAGGAAACTTACTGCAGCAGATGAAAGACACATCATGCTTAGTTCCCTTCGCAATCGGAAGATGTCCAGCAGTGCCATCAGCTCAGAATTGGCAGAAAACAGTGGGACCCTGGTACACCCATCTACTGTCCGGAGAAGTCTGGTCAGAAGTGGCCTTCATGGAAGACTTGCGGCCAAAAAGCCATACCTCCGACGAGGAAACAAGGCCAAGCGACTCAACTATGCATGAAAACACAGGAACTGGGGTGCAGAAAAATGGCAGCAGGTGCTCTGGACTGACGAGTCAAAATTTGAAATATTTGGCTGTAGCAGAAGGCAGTATGTTCGCCGAAGGGCTGGAGAGTGGTACACGAATGAGTGTCTGCAGGCAACAGTGAAGCATGGTGGAAGTTCCTTGCAAGTTTGGGGCTGCATTTCTGCAAATGGAGTTGGGGATTTGGTCAGAATTAATGGTCTCCTCAATTCTGAGAAGTACAGGCAGATCCATCATGCAATACCATCAGGGAGGCATCTGATTGGCCCCAAATTTATTCTTCAGCATGACAACGACCCCAACCATACAGCGAAAGTCATTAAGAACTATCTTCAGCGTAAAGAAGAACAAGGAGTCCTGGAAGTGATGGTATGGCCCCCACAGAGCCCTGATCTCAACATCATCGAGTCTGTCTGGGATTACATGAAGAGAGAGAAGCAACTGAGGCTGCCTAAATCCAAAGAAGAACTGTGGTTAGTTCTCCAAGATGTTTGGGCCAACCTACCTGCCGAGTTCCTTCAAAAACTGTGTGCAAGTGTACCTAGAAGAATTGATGCTGTTTTGAAGGCAAAGGGTGGTCACACCAAATATTGATTTGATGTAGATTTTTCTTCTGTTCACTCACTTTGCATTTTGTTAATTGATAAATATAAACTATTAACATGTCTATTTTTGAAAGCATTCTTACTTTACAGCATTTTTTCACACCTGCCTAAAACTTTTGCACAGTACTGTATATACAGTATATATATATATATATATATATATATATATATATATATATATATATTCATTCTCCTCACCGCAGCGACTCACCACACAGCACAGAAGTTCTGAGAACGTGTGAGCGTCCTCCCATCTCACAAGCCTAAAGCCAGAATCACTTTATGCCGAGCAATTCAGAGCAGAGGTGGGCAGACTACCAATCACGGGGGAACAGAGATAAGCCCAGCCCTGCCCTACATCCACTCTGAATGTGTCTGGCCAGTAGGGTTCTCTGTTGCGCGATGAGGAGAAGCAATCCTTGCAAGTTTCCCATCCTCCACCCCGGGAGTGTCAGAGCCAATGTGACGCTCCCCTCGGCGTCCCCAGCAAAGTTCGGCCTCTTTGCACTGCTGTGTGACTCATCCTGCGCGCCTAGCGGCAGAGCTTTAACTGGGTGAGCCACTCTGTGACCCTAATCTTAAGACATTTTAACTTTAAATGGTTTAAAAAATGAGTTAATGCTTTGGTAGCCAGCATGTGTATATTTTACTAGAGCTTGAATGCAAAATATGTATTACATCCCAGAAACAGATGGATGTTTATCTTTTGTACAGTGACTCTGGGGGTGCAATGTAAATGTTATCACAGAAAGGTAAACAGTTAAGGTTACTTAAGATTGCAGCATGTGGATACAGTTCTGGCATAAAAGCGACAAATGGCTTTACACGAATATAACTGGGATCATGGATTATTTATACAGTACCAAAAAGGCTTTATTCTCAAAAGGGTATAAAAATACGAAATGTTTCCATTATTGAATACATCACTTACTTTGCAGTGCAAGGCATAATCAAAGGCTGTATTTTCAGAAATACCAAGACATAAATAGTGTATAGCAAAAGTGAGGTTTTAAGATTTTTTGGAGACATTCATTATTTTTTCTACAGCAGACATTATTTGAGTAAGGGCATGCATTCCGTTGCTTTTAATGAATTTTGAATTCACAGTTCAGGATATGCTTTTGAAAAAGAATGTGAATGTTGAAAAAGAGAACAGTAAAGAAAAGTATTTGAAGCACATAATAAACTTACAGTAAAAGGCCTATGAACAATTGTATTATACAAAATGCATTTGATCTATCATTTATGAGCCACAGATATTTAAAAATAAATAGAAGTAGTGATGGCAGCTACCTAAATCAATGTAAATCTATGTGAATCATCATCAGAATTGGTGATGATTTTAGAAAAGTTTTAATTTGTAACATGAAAAAAAAGAATAGAAATTTCAAATGTGTTTTTTACCAGAATGCCTTAGGTGAACTAATAATAGTAAAATGTGATCAAAATATCTAATAATTGATTTTGACATTATATTTCTATGTCTGTGACAAGATCGACATTAGAACTAATTGAGAGTTTTCAACCAAATAGTTTTATACCAATGCATGACTAAGATAATTTCAGGATTTTTTCAACACATATACCCATTGGTATGTCAGGCATCAATATACTGAATACATGCCCTCTTTTATAAAGACATTCAAATTTAAAAGCCCACATATAAGTATGCAGTAGAAATACTGCTGTATAAGTGCAGTTTTTTGGGGACACTGTATTCCACTGCTGCATATAATATGTTTTCACAGTAGCCATATTTCTCCAATTTAGATTATTTGGGATGTACTGTAAAGCATATGTAGAGTACATTTGAATGCATACTGCAGAATGTATTGCTGACTTTCTTCCTTTGTCTCGGTATGTTGCATATAGCAGATTTACATTGGACCCTGACACCTGCGATAAACCAAGGGGCTGGTGTACAGACAATATAAAGTGAACTCAGTTCATGAAAGAGCTGAAGTGTCAGGTAAGGCAGTCAAAATGGCAGGGCTATCCATATTAATTCTTGCAGTGGATGCTACCAGCAGGCACAATTAGAGTGTTGTCCACTGTTTAGATGGTTTGGCTTATTTAAATCAGGTCAGCATTGAATTTGCACCTAAATCAGTGTATCAAATCTAAATAAATTTTGTTTGACGTTAGCACCATTTATTGCTTGAATGCCTTTTCCCTGCTAAAGAACTTAATTGATTTGGGCCAAGCACCTTATCACACAAAAACACAGCTTGAAAATCCAGTCCCATGGCTCTGTAAAGTGTTCTCTGCAGATTCTCACCTCCACACAGTATTTTATTATTAAAATGCCCTACAATCTACAAAACATTTTAGCAAAATGTAAACCAACAGGCGAGTGTATATAAATGTATTCTGTCAGGACAATCTTGCATTAAATAACCAACTTTAATACAAAGTCTCATAGATTTCCAAAAACATAGATGGGTGAAGAAAAATAACTAGAGTAAAATAGTTGGAGCACAGCCTCATCCCTTGGAGCATCCCGGTGCCGCCTGCTAAAGAGCAAATAATAAAATAATAAATCAATGCGACTTGTTCATCTCGGTGAACAAAATATTAGGCAGAGAAGCATCGTATACTGCCCCCCCCCCCCCAAGGAACAGAGAGGCTGATTTCTTAGCAGACACCCTTATCCAGGGCGATTTACAATTGTTACGAGATATCACATTATTTTTACATACAAATACTGAACATCACAGTATGATGAAACGGCGCTGTTTATATATTTATAGCTTACCATTATATTTTGGTTAAATACTGGGAACGCCTGTGCTATAAATGAATCACTGTCAAAAAATTTTGATTGACTATGAATTGGAAATTTCAGTCTCTCTATTTTGACCTGGCCTCATGGTCCACTTCATATCACACATGCAAAATGCCCCCAAATAAACTCAACACCGTTATGCACTCTGCAGACCCGATTGGCAGCAACTCTGGCACACAGAACACAAAGAAATAATTTAAATATTCTGAGGCGAATCCACAATGCAAAGGTAAGGGACAACAACAAATGACAAGTGGTAAATTTGAAAGCACAACAAAACTGAGTTTGTGAAAAACGTTTATATACCTGTGACAGAGATCGAATGATTCTTGGTGTTAGATCTCCCCCCCGACCTGTGAGGGCGCTGTGTAAAGGGAACAGACTAGTTGGCCCGACAATTTATTCCTAGGGTTCGGTTGAAGTTGGCCATCTAGAAAGGGGGCAAACCTACTGTATATTAAACCACTGACCTGGAAGGTTAACGGCGTGACATCCGCGGATTGGAGGAGCGGGTGCGCTCGTTAACCAAGGGGTCATGGTTGACGGTATAAATAGAGGACGTAGTAATGTAATCTGTTATTTATTATGCTTACAAAATAAGGACCTGTGTATCTATAGAAAGAACTGTGAGTGTTTTGTTTTGTTTTGTTTGTTTTGTCTGTCTGTCTAAATCGTTGTTCATTGTTATTTGTCTGGATGGTTAACATGATCCAGAGCTGTCGCCCATGGCCAGGACTAAAACCCGGACAACAATTCACCATTTGTTCACCAATTGTAGCATGTATTGTATTGTATTTCACCACAAGCACTAGGAGCACTCACTTTGGACTTGTGATTGTGTGTGTGTCTATTTGTGTGCTTAGTACTGTGCTTATTTTTCATTACAGTGCAATACACATGGTTGTGTATTGCAAACTCTGTGTTATTTTCTGCTTGGTCAACAGACCATTGGATTATAAATAAAAACAAACCATTTCACCCGCACTTTGTTGTCTGTTTGTTTAATTGGATTACTGCACCTGCACTTCACCTGCTCTACTAATTACCACTTTGCCACAATACCTTATAGGTTAATTGGAACTTGCTGGTAATGGGTTTGTAGATTAACTAATGAATGTACCAGGCACTTATTGTACTATGAATTTCCTGCCTGAAAACCTCGCCAGCTTTATATTAATTAAAACAACAAAAAAAAATCACAGCTGTCACAATCAGAAGTCACTAAAATAGGTCTATTTTACACTGGTTATATTTTCAGGCATTGAACACACCAATGCAAATAATTATAAATCTTATATTGAGATGAGGTGATATTTCAGTAGGAAAGGGATCAAACATTAATGATGTAAGCTCACATCCACTTCGCACAATTTGTGCTAATAAGCAGGGCAACTGAATAACTATCCTAGATATTGGTGATTATTATTCCATCTCATCTGTACACCAGCTGCTACAAAAACAGAAAATATACATCAAGAGGGCTCCAATAAAGCACTACAGCCTTTTACATTTGGAGGCCTAGGTTCGAACCCAGCTTGTGTCACAAGGAAATGTTTACCCTTCAGTGGTCTGTAATCCACATAAAAAAAACACAACACAGTTCTGCACAATTTGCAGGTAAAAGGTAATGCCACACAAAATAATGGCATGGTGAATGTATTGCTTTCTCACCCCTCATAGGGTACAAATACATTAAAATAAGACAATTAAAAGAAGAAACAAAGATGGATTACAGGACGTCCTACAAATAGTAACGTTTTTTACTACCTTATTACAAATGTGCATGTGTTTTTTTTAAATGTATATCCATTGGCTGTGTCTGGGGGAAAAAAACAAAACAAAAACACTTCTTATGGTAATACCCCTTGCTTCCTACAAAATGTGGTCCTTTTTCATGAGGTACTATTCTGCTTCTAGATAACATTATTTTCTTTTAGTGGAACAGAATATTCTATAGAAATCTTGAGTTCGTCTCCTGAACATAGCTGAAAAGGCTTGCAAGGATAGGATTATAGTTTTATTTGACTGTTTATGCTCAGAGATAAAGTCTATCAACCATTCAGGAGTGAAGATAAGATGTCTGACCGCACTAAGCTGTCTTTGCTTAGCAACTGACAGTTCTGTGGGAGCATGGTTTATAGTGATTAAAGGTAGATTGAGCATTTTTTTCCCAAAAGGAACATTTAGCAGTTACATTTAAGGCCCTATTAGTTTAAAAATTAGTTACCGTACTAATGATCCCTCTTCTAAACATTGCAGCAAATGGTTACTGGAAACTGTTGATTGAACATTTCAATGTGTTAGAAAAAGAGGGACAGTCATGAAAATAAACAGTAAAATGCAAGGGATAGTGGGAATATGTGTGTTCTTTGTTCTAGTTTAAAGCACATACAGTATGTGTCAGGGTATTGAAAAAAATGGCAATTAGATTGTGGGATCCACTTCAAAATACAGGCACAAAAGCTACATTGTACCGTAGCTTCACTGTACATACAGTTTTAAAATATGTAACACATGTACTTGGTTGGAAAAGTTACTAATGATAAACATGAGTTGTTAATGTGAGTTTCATGTGTGCTTTAATGTGTGCTGTAAGTGAATGCTGTAAATATTCGGAAAGGTAACTACAGTACAATATAAAGACTGTACCTGTAGTGTGACGTGCACAGATTTGGATTATGTTGAATATATGGTTATATTATTCATATAACCATGTTGTTTGTTTAAATAACTCTATCATCTTCCTTTCCATGATAAGGTGTCTAAAGGGAAACAGATTATTAGTTTGTGCTGTAATGTTAATTGTATTAATGGAGCATATAAGTAAGTACGCGAGTACTGCTTCTTTCTCAAGTCAAAACATACAACTCAAACTTGTTTTTTTATGGCACTTAATGATTTTAACTCTTCACTCTCCCAGTGGACAGCAAAAAGCTTTTGCCCCTGATTTTTCTGAAAAAAACTTGGAGCAAATGGGAGCAAACTTCCTTTGCCTTGTAATGCGATTTTGGTGACATGTTTTTCTGTGAGCACTAATGCCAGTGATCAGCATAACTTAAGGGAGTGGTCTCATTTACATTTGAACTTTGAGCAGTTTCAATGATGGGGCGACTGTTTTAAACTAACTAGGTATGGGTAGGTTACTTTGAAAAGAAGGAGCAGCTGATCCCATTACAAAAAGGAAACATCAAAAGCAAGTAGTAAAGGAGATGTTAGTGACAGATAGACGGACACAAACATGACGGTAAAATTTCTTTACGGCGTTATGAAGAAAATGTCTGAAAACACATGCTTACTGGCCAGTGTTGGGCATGTTACTGAAAAAAAGTCATTTATTACTCGTTACTTAAAAAAAAAGACGGAATATAATGTCTTTACTTATTACACTATGTAACACAATTTTTGTTACCAGGACAGTGATATTTTGAAATGTACCTATTTCCAATGAGAAAACGGGCGAATTTGTGTCTTTTCGTTCACATAGTCAGAAAAAAACAACATATGAATCCAAATTAACATGTATTTATACTAAAGTAATACAAAAATGACTACAAAAGATTTAGAAGTGAGTAGTTTTTCGAGATTTACGATTATTCTGTAAATCACTTTCACAAATGAGCCCCCAAATGTAGTCTCCCATCATGTTCTCGTTATACTATCCTTGGTAGCGGCGTTCAAAGTCCAGTAAATCCAGGTGGAAGCGCTCGCCTTGCTTCTCCGAGTACGCTCCCATGTTCTCCTTGAATTTATCAAGATGAGCATCAAGGATATGGACAGCCCAGAGTCTCAACCAGCTCCACATAGTTTTCGGCCCTGTGATTGCCCAGGAAGCCCCGAACCACTGCGACAAAGCTGTTCCAAGCCGCTTTCTCCTTACTAGTGAGCTTCTTGGGGAATTCATTGCACTCCAGGATCTTCTTTATCTGTGGTCCAACGAAGACACCGGCTTTGACCTTTGCCTCAGACAGCTTAGGGAAGAAGTCTTGAAGGTACTTGAAGGCTGCCGACTCCTTACCTAGAGCTCTGACAAATTGTTTCATAAGGCCCAATTTGATGTGCAGTGGTGGCATCAGCACCTTCCGGGGGTCCACCAGTGGCTCCCACTTGACGTTGTTCCTCCCCACAGAGAACTCGGTCCGCTGTGGCCAGTCCCGCCTGTGGTAGTGCGCCTTGGTGTCCCTGCTGTCCCAAAGGCAAAGATAGCAGGGAAACTTGGTAAAACCGCCTTGGAGACCCATCAGGAATGCCACCATTTTGAAGTCTCCTATGACCTTGATGCCATCTCAGAAAAATGCAGATATGTATCCACTTAGGCAGCTGGAACTAAACTGAACTGGTGGGCTTAAGGCCCCTGTGTTTATACTACTATTTATATTACTGGAAAGTTCTAGAAATTTCTAAAAGTTACTCCAAGTTTACTCAGCACTGAATCTATCTGGAATGTTCTGGAAAATAGGTACATTTCAAAATATCACTGTCCTGGTCACAAAAGCAAAGTTTGCGGGGAATAATAGCCATTTTCTATACTTTTGAGGCATAAGCAATTAGGAAATAACACTTACTACCCAGGAACAAAAAAAAAAAAAAAAATTGTTACACGGTGTTATTAAGTAGAGCGTTATATTACTTATTACACATTACTTGTTATATTTTTTTCGCTTGTCTTGTCCTGCGAAACAGTTGTTGTGACTGTTGTTTACTATGTAACTGTATGTCTGTACTACTATGTATTACTGTATGTAAGTTAAGGTGAGTAAATTAATTTAATTGAAACATGCAAAAGTATTTAATCTGGATGTGTTGAATTGCATATTGCCATTGGAAAGAGTTGAGACGGCACTGAATTCATTTTTTTTTTTCTGTGAGTGCAAGACGCTGTTGTTTCAGCAACGGGAGTAACAAAATAAAAAAATAATGACGTCTCGGATTTCAATAATTTTTCAAGGTCTGTGACGGAGAGGGGTGGATAACATGCAGATGTGTCTTTTTGTGTTTTTCTGTAGTGTTTACAAACCACTAAAAAGATTATTTGAAGTGACAAAGTCAGGGTGAGTGAGTATAAAGCAAGTGATTTTTTTTTATTTTTTTATTTTTTTCTGTTTTGCTATCTTCCAGTTCATTTAATTGTTCTTCATCCAAATCGGAATGTCTGCTTACTACTTTTGGTTTTTTTTTTTTTTGCTGGTAATTGGTCACTCAGTTTTACAGCTACTGTACATCTGTAACTGTAAACAAGATGGCTACTGGTACTTTAAATTCTGTGAGGCAGCGCAGTGATTTCGAATATGTGAAAAGGCTCCAATTGTCTGTATCCATGCAATAAACAGACAGCTGGAAACTTGCTCCACCAATCACATTGTTTGTTTCATGTTCCATTGCCAGCCCTGGATTATAATACTTGTTATATTTCTTTCTCTTGTCCTGTCCTGCGAAACAGTTGTTGTGACTATTGTTTACTATTAAACTGCATCTCTGGTTATTTATGTATTAAATGTGTCAAACAGGTTTTTAAAATGTTTGTAGTATAACAAATAAACAACTCTTAATAATTGACTGTATATAGCAAATAGTAAATTGTAATCATTACAATACATGCGACTTTGCGCAAGTCTTAAGGAGTGAAACATTTATAAACACTTTTTATAATAGAATAGCGAGTGTTAGTTAGGAAAAAACGAACATAATGTATATAAAACTGTCACAGGGTCCCTTTTAGCCGAGCAGTAATCCAGGTCCCCGGGATTAAATAAAGAAAACTATCCGACGTCAAACTTTCTTTTTTAAATAACAAGAGTTCAGTTTATTTATAAAAGGAAACAATGCCCACATTCCAATGCAGCAAACCACTTTGCAAATATATTTAAAGTGAAAAATAAATAAAAAATAACAAAACAATATAAATCCAGAAATAACTAACTTTCAAAATAAAAGTGTATAGATTGTATACTTCCCTATAGCCCTAACCCTAGCCCTAGCCCTAGCCCTAGCTTTAACTTTAGCTTTTGGGATATCACAGCAAAGGTCTGTGTCAACTGAGCTCTTGGGTAGAACTGACTGCTGTTGGAAATCAGTCCTCTTTATACCTTCCTAGCCCCGCCACACCTCATGCACTTTAATGAGCTTTTTACCTTAAAGGTAAAGCACCCTAAAGCATAACAGGAAGGCAATACACAGGAAATAACAATACACATAACAACTACAATTAAGAGAGTAATTCAGTTAACTGAATATAAAAACAACCATGAAATAGTTACTGACTTACACTATACACAAGACCGACGGCCGTCCTGTGCCCGTATATAAAAATATAATGCCCGCAAGCATTGTAGCACTCTTCCCAAGGGTGGGTTTTCATGATGCAGCATACACAAAGACATACAATAATCAACAACACAGAACAAACAAGAAGAAAAACAAGCACTTGGAAAAGTTTTACAAAAACAAATGTCATTTATTTATCTGTGTTTTCCAGGGAAGACGACAGCTAGTGATGATGAGGACGGTGATAGATGTGTTACTGGAATACAGGTAAGTCTTCCAGGGAAGACGACAGTTAGTGATGATGAGGACGGTGATGATGAAGACGAGCTTGTTTATTTTTTGCAGAAAGTAACTGTAATATTGTTACTCCCATTAAAAATCTAATGCATTGAATTACCTCGTTATTGACAAAAGTAATATTATTACAGTAACGCGTTACCCCAACTCTGTTACTGGCCATTCCTCCTCAACAGCAAGCCATTTTCAAGCTGACAATAACAGTTTAGGTGCTGCGCCTTTTCTTAGTTTTAAGACCAAGCAATTGTGCAGACTCTAGGTGTAATTTGATGTGTTCCGATGAAGATAACACGCAGCTGAAAGATTAGCGTTAATGCAGCCTTGATCAGTTTCAGACCAGCTACTGTTATAAAACGAATCCTGTATATCCACTATCTGGGGTGGTATAAAATGAGTCCTGTATATCCACTATCTGGGGTGGTATGAAATGAATCCTGTATATCCACTATCTGGGGTGGTATGAAATGAATCCTGTATATGCACTATCTGGGGTGGTATGAAATGAATTCTATGTATCCACTATCTGGGGTGGTATGAAATGAATTCTATGTATCCACTATCTGGGGTGGTATGAAATGAATTCTGTATATACACTATCTGGGGTGGTATAAAATTGCAGACATGAGTTTCTCTGAAAAATTCTGCCTGACTGCAGTTTGTGAGCAACTATAAAGAATCACTAGTGTAACACCTGCCCGGTCACGGAGGCATAAAAACGCACCACAAACCTGCCTTTAATTACAAAATATCACAAGATGCAGCAAGTGTTGAATATAAAAATACTAATGTAGCCTGACTACGCCAGTTCAGTGCGATAAGGCACCGAACAGATTGCAGAAGATCCTTTAGGTTGTTTTTATTCAGATCTAAAAATGTAGGAACAAGGTCACCTAGAAAATCACAGATACATTTTAACAAGCATTTGTTTATTGTAAACTTCCAATAGCAACACCTAGTTTCAAATGGTACTGATTATAAAACAACAATTCCATTCACCTATTAACAGGTAGCAAGATTTCAAGCAGTTAAACAAGGTTCACATGAATGAGGTCATGGATTAAGCTGCAAATACAACAACGCTGCTACCCAGCAATACAGTGGAGATACACATTCCAAAACACGGTAAAACTGTCATAATAAAAACAATACCACGGTACAAAAGTACAAATACCTACACCACACACACAAACTATGTCCGTGCAGGGGAGGGAACACACACACAGAGAGAGCGAGAGAGAAACCAGAATCGCAATATAGCCGATTCTGTGCACTTCTTAAACTCAAATCGACTACCAAACAGGCTAAAAACACTCAGGCGCTCATTATTCCACACCAGCATACCATCAACTCGATATTTATTGTCGGGATGCTCCATTTACTGGTCCGTTTCAGTCTCTCTCACTCGTCGTTCTCCACTCCAAACACTGCGTTCCCACTCCTGCACAGACATACAAACCCCAGGATGGCCATCCCGTTTGTGAAAACATGTGCTGTTTATATTCAGGTGTGTAAATCGATCAATAATTCAATTACTAGGTGCTCAACAGGGCAAACACAGGGAAGCGGGTGGAGAAGCCAACATAACGTGATAGAAATCAATTATCAAAAAGTGTCAAACAACACAAAGCGTACACTAATCAAATCATAAAATAATTTTATAAAAATAATAACATACAAATATAAAATAAATTTGAACACAGCATTCTTGACCCTGTTACACTAGCATATAAATCTACTGTATGTTATGTATGAGGACTGTTCAAATGAAACCTGCTTTAGAGTGCACAGAAAATGACACACTTGTCTAATCTCCCAAGGTCTTCCTACTGCCCAAACTTTTCATTTTGGCTACAAGACCACCCTCAGAGGGCTGGCTCTTTTGGTTCAATTGTTTTCTAATTTTTAGATAATCATTGTATACATATACATAAAGTACACAGAAGTCATTTTTTGTGTTGTATTTTTTCATTCTCTAATTCAGTCCTACCTTTTTGATTGTTCAATATCTACAAATAACAATGCTGTAGAAATTTGATTTGATTTAAAATAAGTTAGGTGTTAATGGATAGATGGAACAAATTACCTGATTTAAAACTCTGCCAATAAAAAATAACCCTGCTTTTAAAATACAAAGACATGATTATACACAAATGGCTTTTATTTATTTAATCTGTTATTGTTTGTATTATATTTTATGCTTCTATTGCATTGTTATGATTGAAGTAAATGCTTAACACCACCTGTCCTATGATGTTACATCTCATGTGGAAATTAAAATAATAAATAATTTAATCCATAATACAGGGCTACTATTACCAAAGAGGTCAAGAATAACCACTGTCAGATGCAGATTTCCACTGCCACGAAGGCAAAAACATATTTCATTTGAAGGCTTTAACATCTTTTTTAGAATTAATCCACCCTGGCTCGTCCAACACGTGATGCATTTTTCTGGCTCCAAATGTGCTGTCTATCCTAAATCAAACCCATATATGTCACTTTGTTTATACAGACTGGCATTGCGCACAGCTTTTGGCCCAGCAGGATTAAGGTTTAGGACAAGGTGCTGTGTAATTACAGGCGAGATATTAGGTGATCATTTACAGTTGCTACAAAGTAATGGACGACAATGTCATCTTAAACAAGAATTGATGGTATCAGGAATGTTGTTTATAACCCTGTCAATATGTTATAATGGGTAAATGGCACGAAAAGCAGGGTAGAACATAATTTGACAATGGAACTGAATCTATCTATAGATTTTTTTATACAATCTTATACTTTTTAAATAAAGTACTTTATACTGTATTTGCTTCCTTAAAGCTACAGTAACACAGTAACACTATCTAAAAAAATTAAATAAACAAAACCACATTGTTGTCCTAATATAATTTAGTATATTTAAATAAAATTAAAACAAAATGAATTAGTGTGATCTTAATGCAATTGTAGTCCATGCCATAGCTATGTTTACAGCAGAAAAATAAGCGACTCGTACGCTGTTGGCATTCTTTTGTAATGTGATAACATTTTCCATTGACCTACTTTTTTTAGTGGGGTTTACAACAAACCTGTTTGGAGTTTGGGGTGGGTGTCATTGGGGCTATGCTAACATTTTTATGAAAGTTAATTACAAAATACATTTGGGGACATATAGTATAGTCAAATAAATATACAAAAAATAAAATAAAAATTACTGTTTACCATAGCAAAGCAAAATAGCAAAACAGGGGTAGGTCTACTAAAATGGGCCTGTCGCAGCGCGAACATACTGCAATTTGCATTTTTCTTTGCGACACTTAGAAAAGTATACATTTTGTCGTACGACTGTAAGTCGCCCTGGATAAGGGTGTCTGCTAAGAAATAAATAAATAAAAATACTAAGAGAAAATATGTAACATGGTACCATCCTACAGAGAGAGAGAGAGAGAGAAAGTATATAATGTGCAATATGTTATACTTGTGTAACCCTATATACGGTCCAAATCAATGAAATGTATTTTTTTTAATATGAGATCATCTGAGATTATGAGTAACCAAATCACACCTGCCAGGGAGTCAAGGAATCTCATCATGTAATCTTCATTTGTGTGAGCGCTTGAACACCTACACCATGCTTATTTTTGGTGCTATGTGGATACAGTAATTACAACTAGAAGTCAGAAGAGTCAAAATTCCATTGCATTCTAATGGGAGATTTTGACAACTTTCAAACATCAATAACTTTTTCCTGACATAAATATTTATTCAAAATGAGCATACTGTTAATGAAAATAATAACATAAAGAGTGGGGGTCCTCAGACTGTCCACTAGGCACCTTCTGTTTTCAGTGTATATACAACAAATGTATTCCAGTTAGGGTTTTTCATAGCCAAATTCAAATCGTGTATGACAAACTTTTTTCTGACGTTACCATTTTATTCAGACTGAGCAAAATAAAAGTACATAGAAATCCAGACTTAGCTTTGGAACAATAGAGCACCAAACTTGCTCTGTATTATTCCACAGGTACATCTGGATTTCTTTTCATCACAATGACCGCTCAACATTAATGTGGTGAAGCTTATGTTCCCAAGGTTCTTCACACTATGAATATAAAAAAATACCAAAGCAGGAATAGAACTATTTACAACCAGCCCAATTGCTGGATTCCAATAGTTTATGTCACTACAAACAATAAGTACAGGAGTTAGTAATGGGGAAACAGTAACATATTTCTTGAGAGAAGTGTACCAGATATCATGTTTAAAAATTAAAATCATGTATTCATGTATAGCAAATCGATGTGCATGACAGGTAAGATTTAATACCCCATACAACTTCAGCAAAATGAAACTAACACATGTACACCACAGTTTTTGGTGATTATGGAAGAATGATTTGTTTTAAAGTGGACTAATCCTGTTAAAAGGTAATTTAATGGCAATAGCAGTGTTTTTTGGATTAAACTTGCTTTCAGGTGGTTTTCCAAAAAAGATAGTGAGGGAGACACCACGCATAAACTACTCAGCCTGAGAGCAGGATTAAGGGGCACGTAGAAGCTTCAGCCTAGCGGCCATGAGTAGTAAACACAGTTGAAGACAACCACAATTATGATTTAAACACAAATGCTATGTGAAACAGTTGTTAGTAATAATAATAATACATGTATTAACTTCTGTGTTGTCTGTAGATTTTTTTATAGCAATGCACATGTTTACTTCTGTTTTAAATGTTTCAAACTCTATTGACTTTGGCATTTGCCTGCTTAACTGTGAAACATATTGTTTTTTTTTTCCACTGGAGGGTTGCATTTATCTTCACGTAATGGTGCAAAAGTACTATGATACAAGACTACAAGATTTCTTAGCCGGAAGAAGCCACTTGTTCTGTATTCAAATGTCGCCATTGTGTGAAATCAGCAGAATGTTTTGGGAGTGTTATGTTAACCCTTCTTTGAGTGATGGCATTTGCTTTGCGTACCTGCAATTACTATTATTGGTGTGCTCTTCTGTGTAACTAAAATTAAATATATCACATTCAATTTAAGATGTATTTTAATTTGTGTATTTAACCTACTTTCACTTATTCAGCATACTTTCAGCGAAGTATTATTTTTTTGGCCAGACTTTTGTTTGTTGTTGAAAGGACATTTTCTTTCGATCTTTAAAACAAATGTTATAGCTCAAATTATAGTTGACATGTTAAATACTGTTAGTTGTGTGAGAAATGCTAGTGAAACCTTTACTTGGCCATTCAGAGGCGTGTCTCTGTTCAAGCCATATTTGCATTCCAGAGTCCGCGTAGTGGTAATCCCCATCCACAGCCAGCTAAGCGGCAGAGATTTCTGTATGAAAATGTGCGTATTGTGGGGGTGTGTAGCAACAAGTGCGTAGATCCAGGCTACGCAAGGTTTACGCTCTTTTTTGAGAATAGACCTCTAAGAAGATATATACATATGTCAGTGAATTCAAATGATAAAGGTTGTAATTGTAACAGGTGGAAGCTGCTGTTAATGCATGGGTCATCTGTTAGGGCTGTTGTCAAGGTGGTGTAGTGATGGCTTTACATTATGTGTACGTGTGTCTTTTATAGTTAAGTTGTTTTTAATCATTATTTTTAAATTGTGTGTGAATGTGTTTTTATAGTCGTTTTAATGTGCTTACTAATTCAGTTGCTTAATATGCTTTTATATTAAGTTTCTATACAGCATTGTGCAAGTTTCAAGTTCTTTCATTTCCCATTGGCAAAACCAGCTACGTGCAGTTTTGCATAGCCTAATATGACTCAAAGTCACAGAGAGGTGTCTGAGCTAAACGCCAAAAGGCAGGAGATTAACAGAGATAGTGTGAGATGGAGGAGGGGAACTGAAAGGCAAGATGGACGTGCCCTGTTAGGTACAGTGTGGTATGCAACACGTCATGGACAGAGTGCAACCCCCCCCCCACCCCTTTTTCCCCCGCAGAGGGAATCTGCAATGATAGAGTGGAAACCCCTATCATTGGACAGAAGACAAATGGGAGTGGAGTCAACAATTGTTTACAAAGGTATAAATATCAAACATTGTGAAGTTTTGTCAGTCTTTTCATCTCTTTCAAACTGACTCCACAGATATCCGTGCTTTCTAATACAAACATGTGCACTGAGCTGTATTCAAGCATTCAAAATCCTAAAAGGTATAGACAATGTCAACCCAGGGGACTTTTTTGACCTGAAAAAAAGAAACAAGGACCAGGGGTCACAAATGGAGATTAGATAAAGGGGCATTCAGAACAGAAAATAGGAGGCACTTTTTTACACAGAGAATTGTGAGGGTATGGAACTCCCCAGTAATGTTGTTGAAACTGACACCCTGGGATCCTTCAAGAAGCTGCTTGTTGAGATTCTGGGATCAATAAGCTACTAACAACCAAACGAGCAAGATGGGCTGAATGGCCTCCTCTAGTTTGTAAACTTTCTTATGTTCTTGTGTTCTTACTGAGGCCTTGTGCTTATATGATTGTATTGGAGGTATACCTTTCTTGTATATAAAGTGTTTTTGAAACAAAAACCATTTGTCAGCTTAATTTCTACACTACAAAGGTACTGTAATTGCTTGGACACCCTAGGCCATTGAGTCTACAAGATGCAGGAAGGTCTGCAATGGCTTTAGAGACCACCCATTTAACAAAGTCTCAAAAATAATGTGTTGTAGGTTTGTGTAATCTTCTGGCATTTGAACACTCGTGTGGATTTCAAACAGCTAATCAATGACTCTCAATTAAATGAAGGCTCTTTGTATGGAATGAACTTGATAGCAAGCCAATCGCTAGATTTTTAGCAGGACAGTTTATGCCTTCTATAATTACAGTATGAACAAAAGCATTTCTCCATTTAATAATTAAAAGATAACTACTAAAAATAAAGATGATGGTAGGTGACGAACCCAAATTTATAAAGCCCTTAACAAAGTTTCCAAATGGTTTCCTATAAATTATACCAATCAAGTTTCATCCTTGGAAAAAAGTGGCTGTATACATGACATGCAATGAATTAATAACATTGTATCAGGGTTTCTGGAACTGGTTCAAATAACTGGAAAGAAAATCATTAATTTTGTAGAAAATGAAACTCTCCTACAGAGGTCAAAGCAGTGTAGCATGGTTAATTCTGAGAATTAACCACTAGCTATAGACAATCTAGTTTTATTGCAATTGCTTAATCATACAAAATGCATGATTAGTGTTTAATTAAACCATGAGTGCTTTCTCACCCCTGGGTCGCCTTATTTTAGAGGTAACTATATTTAATCTTCTTGTTGTCTAATCTGGCAAAGTGGAAATTCAATGTACCCAGGTCTGTATTTCAGCAAGAGATATGAATTATTCTAAATTGAAATAGTTTTGGTCTAATGTAGCTTTTCTGTAATTCTGAAATCCCACTACCTGTATAACACTAGGTTAGTATGCAGTTGCCATCTCAACACAGTATGCTTCATTGGTCTTACAGTTATTGGCTTCTGAGACTCAATTTTTGTCTGAGTGTTCCTCTCTCTATAGTCCACAGTTTTACCAAATACATTGGTAATTACTGTACAGTAAAAGGCAGCAAAAATCCTGATATTGATCACAACAAAACATATTACTAGTAGTAGGCACTACGGTAGGTACTGGTACCTAAACTAAAGTAACCAGTAATACATCAGTTATTACATTAAGCACTTTAAGTTACATTTATTTTGTTTATCTTTTCCCTGAAGACATTTTTATTTGGCTCCACGTCACTCAAATAATGGCTGAAGAAAAAAAAAGTATATTGAAATGGATAGTGGTGTGCTGGTTTACAGAGATTCTGTGCTATCTAATGTTTTACATAAGAAGGTATAATGCTTTGAATCTCTATTACAGATCATATAGTGAAAGTTTTGCAGATGTACCATAGTGATTTATATGGAATGTAGAAGGGCAGGATTAGACATGCAATAATGAGTACAACCATCAATGTATTTTCATAAAGGTTTTGTGCCATTTACACTTGTATAGTCTGATATAACACCATTATATATTTTGTTTATATGTTGTGTTATTGTTTTTTAAATGTTACAAACGTTATAAAAACTCAAATAAGGAACACCACAGTAAATGTTTCCCTATTAATTACAATCCTATTCATACTACCTACACAATCCACAATCTATGCAGGGGAGGGAACAACAGAGCAAGAGAAAAATCTGAATAACAATCTCATTACTTTCCATACCATAGGTTCCAATCAGCTACCGACAGGCTAAAAACCGACATACTGTATGCCAGACGAATACTTATTATTAGGAAAGTCCATGAACAGGCTCGTTTCACTTCCCTCTGTTACTCTCCATTCCAAACACTACATTTGTGTTCCCACTCCAGACACAAACCCTCAGGATGGATATTTATTATTCATTTACTCAGTACCTAATATGGCATAAAAGGTGAACGCCGTGGAGAAGCTACTAGTAAAGTGATAAATCAATTACAAGGTGTTAATCGATACTATATAAAACTTGCACTAATCAAATCAAAGTGTAAAAGTATAAAAAATAAAATATACAAGTGACAAATATGTGAAAGATAACAGGGTAATTATTGACCCTGTTACACATGCAGGTAGTATGGATAGGTTCTTTGTTAAGGTTTTGTTGTATTCATGATGACACAGTGCAGTGGTGCTTAGAGTAATTAGCTTTTAATGAAGAAAAGGCTAAAATATGCATGGTATCTATCTGAACCACTTAATTAAAACACTTTAAACATCTAGAACCACCACAGTTGACATACCATTGGCTAAAGGGCATGTTGTTTGCCGTCTCACACAATTTAGCTAATCTGAGCAAAGCTACCCATTAATTTAAGGACTGGGATCGTGTTAACACGATCATACGGAAGCGAGCTTCTAGGACCGCAATCATGTAAACATGATGAAAAAAAGCACGTTTTGATGACTTACAGGGCCACCGTACTTTGCAGTACAGGATTGAAACACATATAATTGGATAGGGGAGGGACTGACGTTCACTTCCTGATAGTTTTTTTTTTTTTTTCTTTCGTGTGACGTCACTGAGAGGGGCATTTAGTGTCTAAAGGGCGGAGACAGTTTACAGCAGCCTGGCAGAGACAAAAGCAGAAACAAAACATCACAGGAACTTGTTTAGACTGAATAAAAAAAGAGAAACACTGTACATCTGATGTATTTTACTTATTATATTAGAACATTTATTCTGTCTCATATACAGTATGTTTTTACAACATTTATAAATATCAAGAAACGAGTGGATATAAGCAGTTCTATTACACAAACTAAATGTATCAGGCATGATTTTCTTTTTCCTTATTACTGATAATGGGATGAATAACTATTATTTTATTTAAATTGTATTTATTTTGAGAAAATAATGGAGAGTATTGTCCATTATTGCTTATAAAGACCCTGAGAATAAACATGTATTATGTCATTGCAATCACTCAGGTGAAACAATGTCTTGTAATTTGCCCAAACATCAATATTTTTCTACAAAACTTTCAGGAAATATTGTAAGGTCCCTCGGGTCATAGAATTATATGTTTTTATACATGTACCTCTAAGCAGAATACATAATAAAAAATACTTAACTAAACAAAAATATTGGGTTGGGGGTGGGGGTGGGGGGGGGGGAATAAAGTAAAATGTTTGCATGGTTTCTGAAGTATTTTATAATGTATTTTAGAGTGTTCTCAAAAAAGGATACCATTTCCAAGATGCTATTGTGAATTTTTATAGAAAGAGAGTCAAATACAGCCAAAAAAACTGGTCCTGTGGGAGCATCCCACTGAAAAAGTCTTTTTGTAGACAATTAGGTGTTGACTTGATCCACAATCGCTAAAAATCTAAATCTAAAGGGAAAAATTTAAATCTAAAGGGAATCCATGCAAAATGACATCCTTTCCTGTAACCTATATATTTTCCATTGTTAACATTCTACTGTTCCATGTTCTCCCAATTAAAGTGAAAATCTTCCATCTACAGTATAAGAAATCTGCATAAACACAGTTTATTTTTAATGATTTTAAAGGATGGAGACACCAAGATAGACCATACGTCTTTGCATGGTTAATTATTGCACAAATATCTGAAACTACTATTATCTAATATCATTAACTGAATATTTATTAAAATAATGTAAAGATGTAATAGCAAAAGACGAAGAAGATGACAGAGGAGGAGGAAGAAACAGTGGAATGCATTTTAGTCAAAGGTAAGTATTACAAAGTGAATAGATACAAACATAGATCAAAGAAAATTCTATATTTAAACCTTGACAAATTACATGTATTATATCCTGATTCCCATATACAGTGCTGTCACATGTTTGTTCCCTTTGATTTTTTTTTTTTCAAATGATGGTAGAAATGCCCACATACATATCACACAGCAAAGTTCTTAACAGAGTAAGCCTTTGATTTAATATTTAGAATAGTGCTTTTCAAGCGAACGGTTCATTGGATTTGATTAGGTTATATATTCATTTCCATATTCCTAATGTAACCTTCAACACCAAAGGATAACTCATGGTACGATGAAATTAGCCCTTTTAGTAATAATGACTATGGCTGAGTGTGACAGAAATATGAGTTCTGGCTGTAAATCTCCCTCCTGACATGTGAGGGCACTAAGCAGCGAGGACAGAGTTCTTTTGACGGGCTGGACTGACAGTTCTTTCCCAGGTTGGGGAGTTGGCCAGTCTGGAAGAAGGCGAGTCTCTGTTGCAAGAACATATTGACCAGGAAGGTAAACAATGTAGCAGCCGCTGATTGTAAAGGCAGCTGCATTAGTTTACCAAGGGGTCATGCGTGACAGCATAAAAAGGGGACGGAGACTCGTAATCAGTTCCTTCGCTTGGGTTCAGAGACGCACAGAACTGGAAGGACCGGGAGAGTTCCCAAAAATTAAAAAAATTATTCGTGAGTGTTTTGTTTGTTTGTAGCACTGTTAGTAATTGTCTTTTGTTTGTAAATCCACTACACGGCTAACACATCTCCGGAGCTGTCACCTTGGGCCAGCACTACCCGGAACAACAACACCACAGTCACTGTTATTTGTTATCACCCACCTTGAGCACTACTGCACGCACCGGACTGGTGATTTGTGTTAGTAGTATTGTGGGAGTGGATAACGTGTTATTATTTGTTTGTGTTTACATATCGTTATTATTCTCCTGCCGAGCTTTACACAGGGGTGTATTGCTGGAGGATTATTGTTTGGTCGCCAGACCAGGATTTGTCTAATATTATTATTATTATTATTATTATTATTATTATTATTATTATTATTATTAATATTATTATTATTATTATTATTATTATTATTATTATTATTTATTTCTTAGCAGATGCCCTTATCCAGGGTGACTTACAGTCGTAAACAAAAATACATTTCAAAGAATCACAGTACAAGTATTAATACTATTAAGAGCAAGATAAAATACAATGACTTTGGTTCTAGCAAGTACAAGTACATGACAAAATACGATTCAATAACGGAGCAGATAGCAGTGTCAGTGATAGTTACATCAGGATATAATTAAAAACAAAATACTACAGATTAAATGACACTTGAAAGATTACAGTACTCTAAAGTACAGGATTAAATGCAATAAAATAGGGAGCAGTACAAGCAAGTAAAGCACATTTAAATAAGAGTGATAAGTGTCCAGAGGGAAAAGAGGAGTTTCTACAGGTGCAGTCTGAAGAGGTGAGTCTTGAGGAGGCGCCGGAAGGGACTGGGAAGTCCTGACATCTGTAGGAAGGTCATTCCACCACTGTGGGGCGAGGGTGGAGAAGGAGCGGGCTCTGGAGGCAGGGGAGCGTAGAGGATGTACAGCCAGTCTTCTAGTGCAGGAGGAGCGGAGAGGTTGAGTGGGGGTGTAGAGAGAGATGAGGGTCTGGAGGTAGCTGGGTGCAGTCTGGTCGAAGCATCTGAGTCTTGTTTAGAGAGGTTGAGTTTGAGGTGATGCGAGTGCATCCAGGAGGAGACAGCTGACAGACAGGTAGAGATACGGGAGGGGATGGTGGAGTCAGAGTATAATAAAAAGAACATTTCCAAATTGGATTACAGTTTTTCACTTGTGATTATTTCTGCACTGCGTCACCTCTGCATCTGTTCTTAATCAGAAGCCACTTTGCCACACTGAGTTTTTGCATTCAGGGACTGCCATAAAGTAGTCATTGCTCTGTATCAGCTTGTGGCTTTCACAGTGACAGATGGACATTAAAAAAATGAAATGGAGGGTTAATGCTGAGATCTGTACCGTGATGCTGATGCTAATAGATAATGGCATCTCCATCAGTCAAAAGGGTAGGTTGGATTTCTGTGTGTGTTGGGTCCCACCAGGTTTGAGACAGATATGTGACACAGCTCTGGTTCTGCTATCAGCCATTAACCCAGAGACTTCTTGGAGCAGATGGCCAGGGAGAAGATAGTGTTTCACAGGCACTTACAGCTTAACCAGCATCTAAGAATAAGATCCTGTTATGATCCCATTTCTGTTGCTGGATTGTACATCAGGTAGGTGTCTTATAAAAAGGCAAAAAGTGGCATCCCATAAGATCTTATTTGGATTCAGATATAGTGAATGGGAAAAGCCAGAGTGTAAATGTGGGAAGTTTTTGCTTTGCTCTTCAAAAAGACTAGTTTCTTCTATGGGATATATTAGTTCAAAATGTATTTCCCTTATCGGGAATACTATTAAACACTGGTGAACATGCTATTACTGACTAAATCTAATCTGCACGTTAGGATTTCTCTTGCTCACTTTCCAACAGAAAATACAAAATCTAAATATGCAGTAATCCGATCCAAGTGCTTGAGATTAAATGACGTTTTGTTTTCAATGTATTCATTTTATGAACAAGTTTATGTATAATATATAATTATGAATATATTTAGCATTTGGGCAATGTTACAGCATACTCTCTCTGGGTGTTTGGAAGGAGAAAGACCAAGAGAGATCTGGGAAAGAAAGACAGAAAGAAAGAAAGAAAACAAACAGCTACTCGTGCTGGGAGGACCAGCACAGTACTTGTTTTTGGAAAATTATTTGTGTGTGAGATTTGTTTTTGTTTACCCTTTTTATTTTGGCTCTGTGAGCTGTGGTTTTTGCATATCCTTTTTGATTTTTTTTTGTTATTGTATATATATTCAATAAATACGCACAGCAGCACTTTCAAATCCACAAGTACTTGTCTGCCTCTCTGTCAGCTTCCTGGTCTGGGGACATCACTACTGACGCCAACCGGTCACACCGACATTCAAATGAATAAACATGCTCTAGAAATGATTATGAAACTGACTTGCACTGTGAGAGGTGCTAGTTGTCAAGAAAGAGCCCTTTTTGAATGATTGCAATGATGGCTGTTTTAGGATCCAATACTTTTTCAACAGAATACAATACATCCAGTGTCTAAATTGCAAAAGGGCTGAAAGGGAAAGACGCTGGTAAATTCACAACACATAACAATGATGTTACTATAGTGTAATTGGTTGGCAAAATTATTTTAGGACTCTGGAGAAGGCATCAAGTTGGAAAGTTTTTTGCTTAAAATAATGTCTAAAGAAATATACATCAGTGAACCGTTGAGTAGACTTTGTAAAACACACAAGCTTATCTCCTCAGACTTTAAATTAAAGTATACTGAAAGAGTAGAAACCATAATGCGAATATATGATTTTTTGTGGCACCTTGCCAAGATATTGTTTTCTTTTATTGTTGACTTTTGCATCTGAACCACACTATAAAAAGTAATAATAATAAAAAAAATGCTTCCCATTACAATACTGACACAATCCACAGGAAATGTTCTTCTGTTTAGGTACAGGCATATGAAGTTACTGAAGTGACCTTCATTTGTTCTTTGCAAGCTGAGTAAATGGTTACTCTCTCGGGGGACCTTCCATGCTATTTGTGTCAATTCTACAGTGCTATAGCATAGCAGGGCTGTGAACAGACTGATATCCGATTTAAGATCAACCATTTAAAAAGACACCAGCTGTGCAATCATAAATTATACAGCACCGTTGCATAATATGTATAATCTTCATTTCCACCATTCTAAATGCACTTGAAACTCCAAATGAATGTACTTGTTTATTATTAGATAGAAAGTGTTTTTATTTTAAGTGCTGACTAATGATTTTGTTTTGTCACAGCATCATAACATACATGTGCTATGATCAGTGCAATCACTGTGTGAATCCGAATAAAAGCTCATATCTTTTTTTTTTTTTAACAATTATTTTTATTCATTTTGGAATGCCCAATTATTACACTATGTAACACATTTTTTGTTCCTGGGTAGTAAGTGTTATTTCCTAATTGCTTATGCCTCAAAAGTATAGAAAATGGCTATTAATCCCCACAAACTTTGCTTTTGTGACCAGGACAGTGATATTTTGAAATTTACCTATTTCCAATGAGAAAACGGGCACATTTGTGTCTTTTTGTTCACATAAAGTCAGAAAAAAACAACATATGAATCCAAATTAACATGAATTTATACTAAAGTAATACAAAAATGACTACAAAAGATTTAGAAGTGAGTAGTTTTTCGAGATTTACGATTATACTGTAAATCACTTTCACGAATCAGCCCCCAAATGTAGTCTCCCATCATGTTCTCATTATACTGTCCTTGGTAGCGGCGTTCAAAGTCCAGTATATCCTGGTGGAATCACTCGCCTTGCTCCTCCGAGTACGCTCCCATGTTCTCCTTGAATTTATCAAGATGAGCATCAAGGATATGGACTGAGAGACATCCTACAGCCCATTGTGCCGTAGTTCTTCACCAGAGTCTCAACCAGCTCCACATAGTTTTCGGCCTTGTGATTGCCCAGGAAGCCCCGAACCACTGCGACAAAGCTGTTCCAAGCCGCTTTCGCCTTACTAGTGAGCTTCTTGGGGAATTCATTGCACTCCAGGATCTTCTTTATCTGTGGTCCGACGAAGACACCGGCTTTGACCTTTGCCTCAGACAGCTTAGGGAAGAAGTCTTGAAGGTACTTGAAGGCTGCCGACTCCTTATCTAGAGCTCTGACAAATTGTTTCATAAGGCCCAATTTGATGTGCAGTGGTGGCATCAGCACCTTCCTGGGGTCCACCAGTGGCTCCCACTTGACGTTGTTCCTCCCCACAGAGAACTCAGTCCGCTGTGGCCAGTCCCGCCTGTGGTAGTGCGCCTTGGTGTCCCTGCTGTCCCAAAGGCAAAGATAGCAGGGAAATTTGGTAAAACCGCCTTTGGAGACCCATCAGGAATGCCACTATTTTGAAGTCTCCTATGACCTCCCAGCCGTACTCATCATACTTCAAGGCGTCCAGCAAGGTCTTGATGCTGTTGTAATCCTCTTTGAGGTGCACCGAGTGAGCCAGGGGAAGAGACAGGTACTTGTTACCATTATGGAGCAGCACGGCTTTGAGGCTCCTGGATGAGCTGTCAACGAAGAGGGGCCACTCATTCTGGTTACAGGCGATTCCGATTGCCTCGAAAAGACTGGTCACATTGTGGCAGAAGCAGAGCCCATCTTGACGGGTGAAGAAGCTGGAAAAAGGTTGGTGACGCTTCCTCTGATCTGCGACTTGCACACTTTCATCCAACAAGTTCCACTGCTTGAGCCTAGACGTCAAAAGCTCGGCATTGGACTTGGTGAGACCAAGATCTCTAATCAAGTCGTTGTGGTCTTTTTGGTTGGGGTAGTATGGGTTTCTCTCCTCAGCTCCACCTCTGAAATTGTCATCTGGATCTACAACGTCTTCCTCGCTCTCTGACTTGCTGCTCTCTTCCAAAGACGGCTGCTCTCTCTCCGGAGGAGTGGGTACGGGGAGCTCATGGCAGTGTGGCACCAGGGCGATGGATGAAGGAAGGTCTGGATACGTGATAGCAGGTGCATTCTTGCCAGTCCGACGTTTGGAAGGGTCCACCATGCAGAAGTAGCAGTTGCTTGAGTGGTCAGTGGGTTGCCGCCAAATTCTTGGGATAGCGAACTTCATGGCTCTCTTTTCCCCTCTGTACCATCCTACAAAAATACATTTATTTCACCCATGACTAATGTGTAAGAGATTCTCGCAACATTTTTCATATATGATATATTTTTTCAATAACATTGAAAATTGTAAAACATTTTAAAATTAAAAACTTTTACAATTTTAAAAATTTTAATAACATAAAATTCCGAGCAACAATTGTCCATCTTACCTTCCAGAGTTTTTTTTGCCGTGCTCGCAGGTGAAATGAGGTGCCCAGGGTTTGTCTTGATCCCCGACAGGCATGCCGAAATATGCCTTGTAGGCCTCACACATCTTAGCAGATGCTTCCATGGAGTACTTTTTCGCTCTTGTCTTGATAAATTGGCCGCAGACATAGCAAAATGCGTCTGCCGGATGCTTGCAGCCTCTTGATGCCATCTCAGAAAAATGCAAATATGTATCCAATTAGGCAGCTGGAACTAAACTGAACTGGTGGGCCTCTGTATTTATACTACTATTTATATTACTGGAAAGTTCTAGAAAGTTCTAGAAGTTACTCCAAGTTTATTCAGCACTGAATCTATCTGGAATGCTCTGGAAAATAGGTAAATTTCAAAATATCACTGTCCTGGTCACAAAAGCAAAGTTTGTGGGGAATAATACCTACTAATACCTACTACCCAGGAAAAAAAAAAAAAAATGTTACACGGTGTTATTCAACCTGGCTCCCCGCTGCAACCCCCGAATCAACTCAGGAGAGACAAAGACGAGCACTCGTGTTCTTGAGTGCCGTCAGCCATCCGCTTTTTTCGCTCTGCAAGCCCACCGTGCAGCCATATTCAGAACTTACAGCGTCGGAGGACCACGCAGTTCTGAATTGTGTACAGGCCGGCCTGCAGGTCCCCGGCCAGCCACAGGGGTCGCTGGTGTGCGGTGAGCCAAGGACTCCCCAGCCGACCTAACCCCTACCCTGACCCTGACAGCGCTTGGCCAATCGTGTCCTGCCCCCTGGGAACTCCCGTCCACGGTCGGCAGTGGCATAGCTTGGATTTGAATCTCCAAGCTATGGGGTGCATCCTTCACTCTGGGTGGAGTGCCTTTACAGGATGTATCATTTGTGAGCCCCAGAAGCGCCTATCTTGAATTACTGAGATGGCTTTACTATTATATACAAAATAACAATGCAGTGGCAGTATAATGCCAAAGCCATTATTTTGTACCAATAGCTCTATGGAAGCTCAAAGCCAGCTACAACTGGTGCTTACTGGTGAGCATTAACATAAGCAACTGTTATCACAACCCATTATTTCATCAAAGAAGTGGGAATTTAGAATTATAAAAAACTTGATTGTCCTGTGCTGAGCAATAAGTACAAACAAATACTCACGATGAGTATGGCAAGTTATCTGAGTATGCTTTTTTTCTGTAAAAAATGCATTAAAATAGCTCCTGGTTCCAATAATGCAGTGCAGTCTAGAAATAGAGAGTCAATCCAGGGGGGGAAGAGGAGTGACCATTAGCAGTATGACAGTCTCGGAACTAAGCAAAGCATTAGACATTTATCACTGTCTCAGTGGAGCAGAGCTGCTGTCATCAAACTGTTATACACTTTCACTTTGAAAAAGGGATTTACCAAAGATAGAACACACTGTATTAAAAACATTTTTTTTTTTAGCTCATATTAGTTTTATCTGGAGCCTATTGTGAGCCTTAAAAATGTCAAAGAAATAAAAAGTATTGTCTTAAGATGTTTTGTGTTTTTTGGACGGGGGGTGACCTGTGTGGGATATAGTTAGGGCAGTGGTCCTCACAGTAATTTGGGCACGAGCATAAATTGATCTTACTTGGCTGTTTGCGGACACGCTGACTATTGCGACATATACAGTATATATATATATATATATATATATATATATATATATATATATATATATATATATATATATATATATATTAAAAACATACAAATTCAAATCACAGTTATTCTTGGCTCGCTCTGATAAGGCCAAATCTCAGGCAGTAATTGGGCATGCTGCTCTTATTCTTTAAACAATTTATATAAAATACATAATGCAACTATTTTTAAATAGCATGTTTAAACAAATAACCATGAATAAACTAAAATGAAAGAGGATAGCTAGTGTCTCACCTTGTTTCAATTTGGCAAATTTGTCAACACTACGCTGTTTTAAAGAGCGCTCATCTCCAGTACAATTATTCAGAGAAAGTGGATTCGTAACTAAATCTACTACAGTGTTTCCCTTGTCTGGTGAAATTAAAAAATATATATAGAGAAAATTAAATTCTAAATACTGAAATGTATTATTTTTCTCAATAACAGTCGCCGAAATTCAGTGCTTACCCGGCATATTAACACCCCGCCTCTGCTCATGAATGATTGGACAGTTGTCAAATCTTTCACTTTCCCATTGGCTACTCACTCCCCTTCAGTTTTCATGCTGAATACCATGAACAGCCTCTGCTAGCTTATGATTGGACAGCTGCGTAAAACTTGGCAGATATTTGACTCTACTATTGGTTAAACTTACTGTCAGTACCTGCAACTTAAAGAGACACAGTTTATGTCCCACCCAGCTAACTTATGATTGGGCTACCGCAGAGAAAATGCAGATATTCAACTGGCTGATCGTATCGCAGAGGCCCTTCAGGAAAAAAAAAAAATATGTCGAGTACAAGCACAGCATAAGCGAGCAGCACTGTCACCACACTGCTGTGACACTTTTGTTGGAAAACGTGTTTAAAGCTTTATTTATTTTCCCACGCTGCGACCCGCCAGAAATGTGTTCACGACCCATAATTTAATAACAGCTGCCGCGGGCATGATGACCTGGCTTCGCAGGCACGAATTTGAGGACCACTGAATTAGGACTTCTGATTTTTAGTTTTAACTGATAAAAACCGATAAAACACCCCCGATACAAAAAAAATTAAATTGGTGTATAGCCAATAAACACCGGAAAAACACTTGAAATGGTTACTCAATTCATGTTGACTTCACCCCTTTCCCATTTAATAAAAAAGAATACTACAAAAAAATACCTTGCCCAGTGCAGTTGGGCAATGTCCCTCCATCCTGACTTCGATCTGAATGCTTTAAACCAACCCCAACTATTGAGTGGCAACAAATTCCTACATTTCTATTGGAGACTCTGCTTGCGAGATTATATTATGAAGCTATATTACGATTAGAATTAGAAGGATTTAAAACAAAATTTCAAATTGTGCCGAATTGTAAAAAATGCCTAGAAACACAAAAAAAACAGAAGAATGTACCCGTGACCATAAGGATTTCATTGAGGAAGACGGCAAAGGAAAGAAGGTACAACTTAAGTGTGCAAGTACTGTTGAGTTATTATACATATTGTGACGGAAGAAAAAGCCCCATTTTGGAAAGCAACTGAAAACAAAAATGTCATACAGTATATGAAAAGCAAAAATCCAGAAAAACAAATAAAATATGTTTGTGTTATCTCGAAAATAGCTAAAAATAAGTACTGAAAAATTAAATTGTGTGTAGGCTACCATATTTTACTTTACCAAGCCCCCTTTTTCATCAGAAATACAACAAGTATGACTTTCCTAAATAAGATTTTTTTTAAGGTTACAGATTTAATAAGCAGTCACTTTTTCTGAGCTGTCTCTTCAATTGTTGTATACACCTCAATAAGCAGTATGTTCACACAATCACACTTCAACAGACTACATTTAACACCACTCCCACCCCCTAAAACAACAGAAATCTCCAAATAACTAGTACTTACATAATAATAATCAATACATAATTAAAATGACACATTATGACTTCAAAACAATCAACATCTTTGTTAAATAAATGCTAAAGCAGTGTCTGGACATTTTACTGCTTGAAAATAAGTGCTCAAAATGCATTATTGGCCTCGTCCACATCCGACAACATCATAGAAGTATGATAAATGGGTTCACTATACACCCTGAAAACTTGCAATGCCTCTATGTTGTGTAAAATATATATATAAAGACATGTAGTTATAAAAGGTAAGCAATAAGTTAGTAAACAGTATTATCGTGTATTTCAGAAGACCACATCCTGACACTGAAATATCACACATCCATTAAAAAAACAACCATTCAATATATATAGCCAGAAACAGCCTTGTTAGAGATGCATTTACTGTCATTCCATTAGACAGTCATTCAGTCATAAAGCCCTTTTCTATTTGATATAGTCTCTGAGTACTGCCACACAGTAAGTTTAATCAATAGCTGGATGCACAAAATTAATCTATTTAATGGATTTCAGGTTCAGCTGACTTATGTCATGGGGTTACCTGGCACTTCTGGCAAACTGCTTTATTTTACATTATAATATTGTTAAAACAATTTCAATTTCCAGTTGGCTGGTAACGTGTAACAGGTCAGGGAAGAGAACATATTGATTTGTGTTATTTTAGCTGTCTAGGATGGTTTGTTATACACACACACACACACACACACACACACACACACAGGTTATATTGTGCTTTTTCAACTTATCACAGCACACCATCTCAAGTGGTTTCAGGAGATATGTGGTTTCCCCAGGCAATTTGTGTGTTCTGCTGCCACCGAACAAAATTAGGATAAATTACCTGGTAAATGCATGTGGTTACCTATTGTTATCACTGGAATGAAGTAGTATCCTGTTGCTATTTTTAGACAAGCTATCAGTTCGAACTAAATGCAGGTTATTTAGAACACAGTATAAAAATATGGGCACAAAGTTGTCCCCATTTTATATATGCGAGAAATCAAGTAAAATGCAAAGAATGCAACTTGGTGTTGTTATATACTGTGTATATATATATATATATATATATATATATATATATATATATATATATATATATACATACATACACGTGTGTGTGTGTGTGTTAGCACAATTAGTAACCCAACATATGTGAAGGGTTAAAATACATATTAGTTAAACAACTAGTATGAAAATGCTCGAGTATGTCTGTGTAAGCTATGTTGAAATATGGATAGGTAAGTCAGCGTTTTACAAGGACATTGCACTTTGGCTGAGTGCCGAGAACATCTTGTGTGTATCGAGAACATCTTGTGATACTTTGTTTCCTTTTAAGATGAATATACGTTCTGCTGCACGCACACACTATTTTGTCTTGTTTGTGCATTACTATAAAAAGCTGTACCTTGCTGCCTGCGACGTGTTGTCTCTCCAGATATCTGCTTGAATAAAACTACTTTCTTTATCATCGACTCTTGGAGATTGAATTCATTTCCCATCCCTACAATTTGGCGTAGTCGGCAGGATACTGCACTGCGGTCTGAGATGTTTCTGGTCCTTGCGATGTGCATTTGCACAGTACTACAAGAGTGCGTAATAGCAATTCTGTTTTTGTGTATGACACAGACCATTTTTTAACCATGTTGCAGTGTCTAATTAAATACGGGACTTCCCTTGAGTTGTATGATAGTTGGTGTAAGTTTTTGTTGTATTTGTGTTGTGTTTTTGTTGTGTCAATTGACCATAGAGGATCATAAGTACAGGGTATGGAGATCAGATCATAAGTACAGGGTACGGAGATCAGATCATAAGTACAGGGTACGGAGATCAGATCATAAGTACAGGGTACGGAGATCAGATCATAAGTACAGGGTACGGAGATCAGATCATAAGTACAGGGTACGGAGATCAGATCATAAGTACAGGGTATGGAGATCAGATCATAAGTACAGGGTACGGAGATCAGATCATAAGTACAGGGCATGGAGATCAGATCATAAGTACAGGGTACGGAGATCAGATCATAAGTACAAGGTACGGAGATCAGATCATAAGTACAGGGTACGGAGATCAGATCATAAGTACAGGGTACGGAGATCAGATCATAAGTACAGGGTACGGAGATCAGATCATAAGTACAGGGTACGGAGATCAGATCATAAGTACAGGGTACGGAGATCAGATCATAAGTACAGGGTACGGAGATCAGATCATAAGTACAGGGCACGGAGATCAGATCATAAGTACAGGGCACGGAGATCAGATCATAAGTACAGGGTACGGAGATCAGATCATAAGTACAAGGTACGGAGATCAGATCATAAGTACAAGGTACGGAGATCAGATCATAAGTACATGTATTTGCTTGCGATTGTAAGTCGCCCTGGATAAGGGCGTCTGCTAAGAAATAAATAATAATAAATAATAATAATGGAGATCAGATCATAAGTACAGGGTATGGAGATCAGATCATAAGTACAGGGTATGGAGATCAGATCATAAGTACAGGGTATGGAGATCAGATCATAAGTACAGGGTATGGAGATCAGATCATAAGTACAGGGTATGGAGATCAGATCATAAGTACGGGGTACTGAGATTCGTCAGTACGGGGTACGGAGATCAGATCATAAGTATATTCAAACAACTCATATTGTTTGAATATGTTTGTATGTTAATAATATATGTTTGTATATGTATTCTGTGTCTAATGGTGATCAATGAATTGATAATATTGGTTGGCCTTAAGCATACCAGCTGAGCCAATTAAAAATTGACAAATATGACTCTTATTGATAAAGGGAACAGTGTCGTACCTAGGGATATTTTGAAGTTAGTCGCAAAATAGGATAAACTTGCTACAATAACTGCCACCAAATAGTGGGGCAGATGAAGGTATTGGCATCAACCTTAGTTAAAGCCCTAAGTGCACTAAACGACGTGTACATTTGGAGTAATAAAACAGCGAAATTAAGTATATAGGATGGCATAGGATAAGCCGATAGTGTAACTGTCCACACCAAGTGGAACTGATAAGGAGTAATTGAACCATAAACTCCAGTTAAAGCCAATAGGTGCACATACAAAAGTCTAAATTTAATGTGCAAAGAAACAAAACCACTCATTAAAGTGCATGTCCAGAGAAGGAGTGCTTTTTGCTTTCTTAGAATAATAACTAAAAACTAAGTAGAGACAACAGAGTAGCAAAATGGTTGAAAACGGCAACTCTGCAATTAAAGGGAAAGGTGGAGAAAGACGGATGGTCAAGTATTCAGAGTCATGAACAGCAGAGAGAATGGTTGAAATAAAAGAAAGACAAATTGGAACGGGCATGTGTAATTATGGAATGTAGAGGTAGAGTATTGCGTAAGGCTTACTCAAGAGTTTTGCGTGTGTGTGTCTAAGTGTAGTTTTGTTTTGTTTTGTATGGTGTTGGGTGCATTGTCTACTCCAGGATGTCAGAAGACAAAAATGAGAATGACGAGAACATGGAGCATAGATTATGTTGCAAATGGTAAAAAAGGGAGTCTATGTGCAGAATAGCAATTAACCTGTTATCACAATAGGGCAGTAATGCATAGACAGAAACGAGAAAGAAAAAATAAAGTTAAACAAGCTAATTGTGTGCGAGCGATGTGGCAGACTGTCGAGGAGTTACACACGTGATATGATTTTACAAAGGAAAATTGTAAGTAATTGTCTGTTGGGAATAAAAGTTTGAGAGGGCAAGTCAAGCAGTTAGAAACAATTACAAGTACTACTTTGGTTGATAGGCAATTGTCTGCTACACAGCAATTGGAAATGTGTATGGAAAACGCAACGCAAAGACAACAATTGATAGATTGCCAGAGCAAGATAATTAATTTGGAATCAAGTTTGGAAAATGCACAGATAGCCTATTAAGAGCTATGGATAGTGTCAGGCTGTGCAGGGTCTGTGCCTTGCTGCCTTGCAGATTCAAAGAAAAAGAGCATGATCTTATTTGGGCATAGGAATGCTTTGTTCCTTTAGAAAGGAATCTAGCGAGCCAATTGAATAAAATTACTTCTTCTTAGGATATTTAAGTGTCAAACCAAGGGAATTTGAATAATGTTTAAATTATGTTACAAGCAATGGCAAAATACAGATACATAGCTGTTTTCTGTTAAGAGTGCTGTTTAGCTGAACAACTTGATACTAGGAGAAAGGGGGATGAGGTCAGCACAGAGAGAGAGAGAGAGAGAGAGAGAGAGAGAGAGAGAGAGAGAGAGAGAGAGAGACAGAAGGTCGCTGTTACACAGACTGTGTTGGAATAAACTTTTAGAATCAGAATCTCATCAAGCAGCTTCTTGAAGGATCCCAGGGTGTCAGCTTCAACAACATCACTGGGGAGTTGGTTCCAGACCCTCACAATTCTCTGTGTAAAAAAAGTGCCTCCTATTTTCTGTTCTGAATGCCCCTTTATCTAATCTCCATTTGTGACCCCTGGTCGTTGTTTCTTTTTTCAGGTCAAAAAAGTCCCCTGGGTCGACATTGTCAATACCTTTTAAAATTTTGAATGCTTGAATCAGATCACCGCGTAGTCTTCTTTGTTCAAGACTGAACAGATTCAATTCTTCTAGCCTGTCTGCATACGACATGCCTTTTAAACCGGGGATAATTCTGGTTGCTCTTCTTTGCACTCTTTCTAGAGCAGCAATATCCTTTTTGTAACAAGGTGACCAGAACTGAACACAATATTCTAGATGAGGTCTTACTAATGCATTGTAAAGTTTTAACAATGGGAGGACAGCTAGCGTCTCACTTGGTTTCAATTTGGCAAATTTGTCAACACTACTTTGTTTTAAAGATCACTCCTCTCCAGTACAATTATTCTGAGAAAGTGGATTTGTAACTAAATCTACTACGGTGTTTCCCTTGAACTGCTATAGTAAACCAATATGAAAGGGATATTACTGATTTACTACCAGAGAATCATAGAGCTCAATTACAAGCAAACACTGAAGGTGGCTTAGGGATAGAATGGGCTGCTGAAGTTTGGGACACTGTATTCACCCATCCATTCCGGGGCCCTTATTGCACCACACACTTACAACCAAGGGCAATGATAGCTGTCTGACATTTAGCAATGCAACAAGGTAATCATGTATATATGCTAGCCACTGTAGGTTGGGTGGGTAATAATTAATAATATTATTGTATGTACTTGTGATGGGAAACTTAACACTATACTAATTTGCAATGGCTTGCTATTGTTACACCTCTTAAAGGCTTTCAGCAGCTTGTGCAGCAGAACCGTACTCACTGGTGTATTACTTCTGATCGCACTCACCTTTCCATACAACATAGGCAATGTTCCACCAATATCTCATACTGCATAGGTTCTAAAACCATATATGCTTTACCATGCTTTGTGGACTCCCTCCGGGACTCTTGTTCACTCACCACTCCTCCAAACGATACAGAAGATGAAAACTGCTCTGGACAATGCTCACCACAAAGCAATGATGGCTGAGGTACATGCTGATATGGCGCAAGCTGGCACCAAGATTATCAGATCACATGCCTCTTCCTCAGGATGGGGTTTTGGACCAGGGGCAAAGGTCGAGTTGCCTCCTTGGGGTCCTTTGTCACCCTTGTTCTGGTGTTCTCTCTGTACTGTCGAATGTGCTGCACTCTCTGTCCAACAAGTAGTATGAAAATGCTTTAGTATGTCTGTGTAAGCTATGTTGAAATATGGATAGGTGAGTCAGCGCTTTACAAGGACATCACACTTTGGCTGTGTGTGCCGAGAACATCTTGTGATACTTTGTTTCCTTTTAAGATGAATATACCTTCTGCTGCATGCACACTCTATTTTGTCTGGTTTGTGTATTACTATAAAAAGCTGTACCTTGTAAATACGTGTCAGATAAGCATTAGCAGACTGCCTGCGACGTGTTGTCTCTCCAGATATCTGCTTGAATAAAACTACCTTCTTTATCATCGACTCTTGGAAATTGAATTCATTTTCCATACAATATGTTATTGCGGAAATAGCTGAAAGGCAGCTGCAACCACATGTTGAAAGCTTACCTAGCTAGGTTAAAGATACAACACATTTTAGGATTAATAATATAAAGGTTAAACTTCCACAGAATTATTTAGCATGGATGTAAAATCCCTGTACCCCAGTGTTCCCAGGCATGAAACTTGACAAGCATGTAAAGAGGCACTGGAAAATAGAATAGATAAGAACACGATACCTACGGAAGAAATATTAAATATGATCAAGATAGTTTTAGAAAATAGTTATTTTACATTTGGAAATAGAAGTTACAAACAGAATGATGGCTCAGAAATAGGCTCAGAGTTAGGTATGCATTTTGCAATCACATATATGGGTAAATGGGAGGAAATGTTATTGAGTAAACTAGAAAATAAACCATTAGAATACATAAGATATGTGGATGACATATTTGGAATATTGACACATGGAGAAGAATCTCTTGTATAATTTAATAAATTAGCAAATTATATCCATCCTAACATTTTGGTGGATTTAAGGTGGACAAAATCTGAAATTTAATTCTTAGACACCTTGGTTAAACTTGATCAAGGATCTATTAAAACAGATCTTTACTCAAAACCTACTGATAAGCATTAGTACCTACACATGTCATCTGCACATCCTATCTATACTAAAAGAGCAACCCCTAAAGGACTGGGTATAAGGATAAAAAGAATCTGTTCTGATGAGAATGACTACAAAAAACTAAGAAATGAATTAAAAATAAATCTTAAGAAAAGAGGATATAAAGAATACATTATTTAGAGAGAATTGAGAAAAGTTGACAAACTCAGTAGGAATGAACTACTTGATTATAAGAAAAGGGAAGAGAGGGTAAGAGAGTACCATTAATAATTACTTATTCTAAATTATTACCCAATGTTTCAAAAATAGTTTGGAAGCATTTACGTATGATTCATAATTCAGAAGAAATGAAAAACATATTTCCGAAAGCACCAATCATAGCTTTTAGAAGGGATGCAAATTTAGCTGACATTTTAGTCCACAGTAAACATTTCACAGGGTGAGAGCTGGGGCTGGAGTGAAAGGTTGTTACTTGGAGAGGTAGTTTGAGGAGTGGCCTCAGGGGATAGGATAGGAAAGGAAAGAGGTTCCCGACCGGCGGGAGCCTTCTTAGCCAGAGAAGAGAGAGCGGCCTTGAAGGCAGGCTGTTCAGCAGCTTCGGGAACCAGAAAACACATAACATATATAGGGATAGGGAACTGGAAATAGAGCCCAGTCTCAATTTGAGGAAGACAAAGAGCAGGAGCTGCTAAAGGATAGAGTGTGTGGCCGGGGGTCCCCACTGACTCACGTGGTGAGAACCCCCTCGACGGAGGTTGGGAAAGTGAGCCTCACTTACCCCCAAAGGTTGGACTTTTTGACAAAAGAATGGGTAGAGACGAAATTATGTGTTTACCTGCCGCACAGTGGAGAGGAAAAAAAAAACCTAGGGGGGAAAACCTCTGGTGGACCCAGCGGATCAGGTAGCCCCCACTCCAGACATGCCAACAAATTTTTGGTGAGCTGCAGCTATATCGGAAACAGATGTGCATATGTATGATTCTACTGCTGAGGAGGACCAGCGCCCTAGTGTCTTAATTAGATGCTGATTGATGTTGGCTTTTGCTGCTGAGTCAGCTGTTCCAATTCTAAAGGAGTGAGGAGTGTAGAACTGAGGAGAAAAGCCTGCTTTTCTTGATTAGAATAAAACCGTTGGCTTTAGAAAATGCTGCAAGGTAGATTAGATTTGATTATTGTGATCAATAGTCCACGTGATTGGAATGTTTATCCTAAATGCTCTGATGCTGTATCATGCCAACACCTGAAATCTGGCGATCTTCTATAATATTGCTGCAAATCTGTGTAGAAAGAGAATAACGGTGGATTGTATTTGGACAGCGGAAAGTAGAATGGGCGGTGGATGCACAGAGTCCATGGGCGCTGGCTCACAAACCGCTGAAAACACAGTTAAAAGAGGTCTAAAATCAAGGTAAAACCAATCGCCAAAATGGTTATCTGCTGATAAGATGGTGCCGGCTCCACGATGTAGAATAAAGCATTGCTCCAGCTCTTGATGGCAGTGTGGAAGTTAATGTTGCGTGACTTCAGTGTAACATTGATATCTTTACCTACAATTATTTATTTGTTAGGAGAGAGGGTGATACCTGATACAAGGGGCTGTTGAAATTATGGGTGACTCGTCAGTACAGGCAAGTGAAGCATGGCTTGCTATCTGACTATCTATGAAGACATTTTACATAGTCTTTATTTATTATTAATTAAAAAATATATTGAATAGATATTTTAGGACAGTTAAGCATGTATATAAATAAGTTAACATAGGTCCACGAGACACGCCTGTAGTTGATTTCAATGTCACGAATTCGGCAAGTTGAAATTATAGTTGTGAAAACGCAGCGGCAGGAAGCTGTAAGATTGTGCAGTACTGAGGCACAGAGCTCACAGGGCATCATGAATCTGCCTGGTAACACTCCCAGTAGTCACTCAATTGGGGCGTTGCCGTGGTAACCATGGCCTGTGAGGTACCAGTGAAAAGTTGCAGCGCAGCAGTGACGTTGGAGTTTATTTTTTTTTTATTTTTTTATTTTTTTAGTAATGGTTTGTTTTGAAAATGATATCATGCGAGTAGGCTTCACGTAATACATTACAAAGCATGAAACTAGAACGAGAACAAAGCTGGGGTTCCCACGTTGAACTGGGAATTGAAACCAAATTAATGTCCTTACCATTATGATTTTGTGTCGGCTGCTGAATGTAAGTAGCAGTGAATTGCTAAATCAGGAACTCACATGGGGAACAGATGCAAGCGAGATGATTGACAGATCTACTGTGGAGGCGGGCATTGACAGAGCAGAGGCTGCAATGAAGTCTGCAAGGAGACGAGAGAGTAACAGAATTGTGTGATTCTGTTATCGAATGACCAGGTGGGGAGGGACACGACTGCTGCTTTAACACTGAATTTCTACGGAGGAGAACATACATTTACAAAAATAGCTTTCAGAATCTTGTTGATGTACCAATCTTTAAGGAAAAGTCGGGTAGGGTCGCCTGTGTGTGGTTGTTTGCAGGCGTAGGAAAAAACAAACAAAGCTTCGCAATAGATGTTGAGGGCAAGGCGATTGCTGCAGACGGGAATGTTGATGCCTTTGTCGAAACAGAGCTTTAAAAAGTTTGGCGGAGGGCCGATCCTTAGTTTAATGGAAACGCAGCGGAGGTTAAATGGAGCGGCGCTTTGAACGGTGCGGCTGGAGAAATAGTTGCAGGCTTCTCTGGTGATGCAGCTGATGCAGCGAGAAAGAAAGAAGCTGAAGGACGAGAAAAATCTTCAGAGCAGATAGGAAAATTGATCTAAATCATCTGAGTCGGACAAGAGAACGAGAAGACCAAGTTCAGACATTAGTAAAGAGAGAAAGTTTAAGCACGTTGAGTCTGAGCGATTGCTAGACAGCGAAAACACTAGATGAGAAAACAAACTGAAAACGCTAGATAGCGAGCTGTGCGAGATTCAGACTTAAATAGGAGAAGATTGACAGGGAAAGCAGGGTTGAGTCCCGGATCTTGTCCCTGAAATAAACTTTGAAAATCATCAAAGAATACAATTCATTACAGCTTTGATACATTACAGAACTATAGGAATCATTAAACTTCAAAAATTCTGTAAAATGTTTCTATACTTTGATACTTGCTGTTAAGGAATTGTAATAATATGCAATTGACATGAATAAAATAAAAGTTCTTAGCTGCTCAATAACATAGATAGGATCTCCAGCCCTTACTGACAAAATAGAAGAAAAATCAAGAACAAGGTTACTTTTAATTTGCTTAACTGCAACAATTTAAAGCTCCATCTAAGGTTTTGGTGGTCTGAATAATTCTGTAACTTTCATTTGCCTCGGTCTGATGGTCTTTATTTTTTGGCAGCTAAATCTCGTAGCCATTTTAGCAGCAGAAGCTGTGTGCATAATACACCACACGTAATTCATCACGTTTACAGGTGTGTTCGGTTGATTTGACAGCACGGTTGATCAAATATCGGATAATTGACTCTGTATGTAAGGTATAAACCATGACGGGCCGTGCGGTTCCCATGATATATACCACCCCAGAAGTGGTATATATCATCGGAACCACACGGCCTGAAGTGGTTTATACCGTTTATAACACGGCTACCTGTCATTTGTGGGAAGAAAAATAATTTAAATAATTAAAACACATTTAAATTAAGACAAAAACAGAAATATTTATTGTGTATACATCCACAGTGTAATATTTTCCCAAATTTAATTGAATTTAATTCATTGTTCGCTTATTAAAAATAAAGTGCACACGTTAGTTTATTGTGAATTTCTGCATCAAAAGTGCCATCTCACTAGAAATTGGAGGACTGAATACAAGCTGTGATGATGGGCGGAGTTTCAAATTACACTATGGAAGTAAGGAGAGCAGCTGCGATGGAGACTGAAGCCGGATCTTGAAGTGAGTTTGTGAACTCGTTATATGCGAGGCACACATATTCTAGCACATTTTCATCCTTTTGGATCTCAAAATATGTTTTTGTTAGTTGTCGGACATCCTCGCATCCAAGTCATGCCAGATTAAGTTGACTATCGAACCAACTTTATGCACCAATCCGACCGCGGTGTCAGGTGACAGTACCTCAGTTTCCCGCAGATGCTTAAAATCCAGGCCAGTAATTCGGGGGGTGGTGTCTGGCCTTGTCGTTACCTGCTTTTCTAAGAGTTTTCCTGACTGACAGGAATACATTATTGCTGGTTTTAAACTCACTGTCAGCAGATATGTTAAAACTTCTACTGTTAAAATATGTATTTAGTCCAGCTCAGTGTTATAAAACTGGAGACTGAATACTGGTCCTCAGTTAAACTTCTTGCATTGGCATAAAATTCCCTTATGTTGTTGAGATTTTTTGGACTTATTTCCATAAGTGTGTGTGTGTTTTTTTCAATCTTTGTTTTCTTCTATTTCATTTAGCTGTTCCTCATCTACTGTTATGTGTCTACTCTTGCTGGTGCACTTATTTTATTTATTTATTTTTTTCAGATGGACTGCTGTCTTCACTGAGAAAGTTGGTGTTGTACCAGTTATGTGGAGTTTCATCCCCAAATATATTAAAGGAAATAGGTGAAATGCCACTCATTTTTGGCTGTGGTTTTGTAACTAATAACAAATAAAATGGCAGTTTGTCCTAGAATTTAGAATGTAGTGGTGCGTAGTGATTTATTCAGTGTGAAGCGGCTCATTAGTATGCAAGCCATGCTATACGCTATATATACGCATGTGATGCTGTTTAACCAATCATAGGTTGTGTTATATATATATATATATATATATATATATATATATATATATAATATACGGTATATATATATATATATATATATATATATATATATATATATATATATATATATATATAATATACGGTATATATATATATATATATATATATATATATATATATATATATATATATATATATATACCAGTATTGTTTTTTTTTAATTTAGTTGTTGCCAATTAGTTTTTTATTATTTTCTCCCCAATTTGAAATGCCCAATTATTGTATTATGCTCAGCTCACCGCTACCACCCCTGCGCTGACTCGGGAGGGGCGAAGATGAACACACGCTGTCCTCCAAAGCGTGTGCCGTCAGCCGCCCGCTTCTTTACACACTGCGAACTCACCGTGCAGCCGCCTCAGATCTACAGCGTCAGAGGACAACGCAGCTCTGGGCAGCTTACAGGCAAGCCCGCAGGCGCCCGGCCAGACTACAGGGGTCGCTGGTGCGTGGTGAGCCGAGGACACCCTGGCCGACCTAACCCTCCCTCCCCCCGGGCGATGCTCGGCCAATTGAGCGCTGCCCCCTGGAAGCTCCCGTCCACGGTCGGCTGTGGAATAGCCTGGACTCGAACTCGCGACATCCAGGCTATACAGCGCATCCTGCACTCTAGCGAGTGCTTTTACTGGATGCGCCACTTGGGAGCCCCTATACCAGTATTGTTTATAGCTTATGATAGCTTCAGAGCTATGATAATTCAACACAAATGTGTTTTTTCAACAAGGAGCAACATTGCTTGTTTTTTTTGTCTGTATTTCTAATTATGGTCAAAGACAGGTTGGAACACCATCTATATAAGAGAGGTGGCTTACATGGCCAGTCTAAAACATGTGATTCAGCAGCTCAGCCATGCGTGACAGGGGGGTGGGGTCAACGACCATGTACTGCTGCGCTAACATGCTTTCCGAAGATCAAGGCATGGAAAAAGAGGCATTGTGTGGAGGTGAGCTTACAGGTTTGCCAGCATCAGATTTTTTATTGTAGAAATGCACAATATGCACTGCTGTGTTAAGTGCACTTGATGGAATCCAAAAAATGTAATAAAACTAATGTGCTGACCTCTGTGTCTTGCAGTATCATCAGCACAAAAAGGCTTCCTTGGCAGCTGTGTTTTTCAAAAGAAGAAACGGATATCTTTATAATTAAAGCCTATTCTTTGACAATTCAGTTTCCCTTTTTGAAATAAATTGCCACACTGTGTCCTGCCATGTGTGTGTTCCCTATAATAAAATGTAAACTTTAACCCCTGCCGTAATGCAAAAACATAACAGCAACATGGCAGAAAAGGTGTTTCTGGACTGTTTTATAGAGTCAATAAAGTTTATAATTAAGGGATAATAAATGTGTTGCTTGTGGGTGACGTCAGTAAAAGTCAGTTACCTCAGATAAAATACAAGGAATGTCAAATTATAATTTAGTGTTCTATCACTGTATGTTTGTTAAATTAACCACTTCAACACCATGACGTGCACACGTACGTCAAATGAAAACCCACTTACAGTACCATGCCGCACATGTTTTTATCTCTTTATTGAACATGGATATGTAGTAGACAGGAGCATAAAGGGTTAATGTTTAGGTGTAAAGTTTAGGTCATGTATTTGTGTTTTATTCGTCATGTGTTTACATTTTATAGCAATTACAGGTTTGAAAACATTATTATTATTATTATTTTCAAAATCTGGTACCTGGGAAGGGGTTTCATTTTTACATCTGGAGTTGAAGTGGTTAAATAAAGATTGCCACTTTAACCTGCATAGACCACTAACATAGAATATTTTATACTAGTCACCTGCTGTCACTGTATTACACTAAATATTACATTCTGGGTATGTTAATGGTGCTCATCAATGTCTCCCCAACATGAGTCAGTCCACTATGGCTCTGGTACAGTACATATTTATTTTCGTCCCTTAGCTCCCCTATTACCCTTAACTAAAAGTTAATTAGGAATGTCCTCTTTTCTTGTGTGGGTTTAGTTTCAGTCTGACCTCATGAACCTGTTAGTCACATTTGCAGTGGGGGTAACAGATGTACAATGATCTCTGCTGCTTAAACTGCAGGGGGACTGTAAAACATAGATCACCAACAAAGGAAGTGATGTTAATGCAATGTGTGAACACAAAACCCTTAACATGCCATTGGCAACTTCACCCTTTGCCCTAGGAGAGGATGTCAAATAAGTTGTTATTAAAAACAGCGTATGCACCTTATGTTGATTTGTATGATATCATATGCACATTACTGGCAGTGGTGTAGTGGAGCCGGAACACATTTCTGGAAGTGTTTTGATATTTTATTAATACTATTTTCTGTAGGCAGCTCAGACACACAGACACGTAAAGTAAAGCATTCTGAAAAGATGGGGAAAGACACTTTGTGGACACTGTAGAAATTAGATAAATTATTACCTATTGTACGTGTTACTAGAAGTTCTGTATATACACATACAATGTGAATTCGTATAATTCTAGTTTAAGAAAAAAAATATTTGAGTGATGTTCTGGTACTTTCAGATTTAGGATCACACCAGTGATTACTGATTTGTAAACAATTTACAATGTATATTGTGATATTTTTTGTAATGTTTTTATTTTAAAGGGAAAAATAAAGTGTAACAATATGCATGCAATTTAAAACAGTATGCTGTACTGTGACTTATAAGATGCATAACAAATAACTATTTAAAAAAAAAATAGTTATGGTTTAAGCTTGAAGCCACACAAGTCCTTCCAAAAAAGAAAAGGTAAATTAATTCAATGGTTCAGTTTGATGCCACAAAAGGAATAGCCATACCACACATAACTCAGCTGCATCCAAGTTAGGATGTACCAGAGATACTGAGATGTGATGGGTAGGGTAGCCTATTTGTAAAGCAACCAATCAGAACAAAATAGCATCTTGGTGTTCTTCTACTCGAATGTACACCGTTGGAAATTAAGTCAACAGAGGCCGCTGCCTCAACGCCGAGTACTATAGCTGTTGCAGATCTGCTGAAAAAATGACATTATATTACACATTGTACGCAGAGGAATTTTTTTTTTGATCCCCCCCACCCCCTTTATACTTTAAAAAAAACCATCCTATTGAAAGACTGCTTAAAGATTCAAAGAGACAATGTCACATAGTGTTTATGTTCCAAAGGACATCACTCTACACCCTACCATTGCACATATATTAATGGTAAATCTGAGTTTAAGATAGACATATTGTGCTGTTGTAATGTAAGCATAATAAAAGCATTACAGAACACGGTGTAGGTTATTTAACTAGTTGTTTATACTGCATTGTTCTAACTACAACTCTTTCCTCTGCTGGGTGAATTATCTTATTAAACATTTGTGTCATTGTTTTGATATTTTTATGAATACTTCCTAAGGGTTTAACCATCTGGGGAATGTGGCCAAATAACCAGAAGATTCCCCTGTTATGTTATCCAGCAAAGGTAAGTAAGTTTGATAAATAAAAACTATGTAACATTAAGGCTGACTTTCACATGGATATTAGTAATTATTTTTTCTATTTCCTCTCAGATTTGTTGGTGTTTAGTTTGATAAAATCATTGATGCTTGATGTGTGATTTTGGTGACTTAAAGAAAGTTGCAGATCGCAGGGATTAAAAATGACTTGGTTTTCGTGAAAAAATATTTTGGGACAAATTATTAAAACTAAAGCAAGTGCGTTAATAAAGAAAGAAAAAATGAACGGAATTACCAATTTGAAAGAAATTAAACTTCATTATGAGCCAAACATAATTTGACACATTAATTTAACTTAACCAAGCTGAAATTTGATGTTCTTTATACATTTACCAGTAACTTCATAAATAACCACATATTCTATAAATTAACCAACATTTCCTTAGTCATTTTATAAACTGACCAATCAGCTGGTTACTTTATAAATGTACCTTTTACAAAGTAACCTAACATATCTATGGCCTTGTGCCTTCAACTACCTTGAAGTGCAGTAAGATATGTCTTACAGCACACCCTGGAGTGGGGTATTGCGCTTATAAAATGGCTCTATGTTTATTTTATAAAAAGAAAACAAAAAAAAACAATAACATTTTACATTTTAAATTAAGTTGTATGTAACGTATCCTTCCACCAGTGCAAAATAGTTCATATAGTTTGTCTTTATAAGCTTCAAATCAAAATTTTTAGATACTCAAGGTTATTTTTTTTTTAACTGCAGTTTGAAAAACTAAAACTCGAATTGCTTATTCGCATGTTTTATACACTTTGGTAAGTAAAGTTGATGTTTGAAATCACTGTTTCCCTAGTACAATAATCGCGCGCTGCCATTTCATTTTGTATTCCTCCAAACGCACTGCCGACATCTCTTCTCAACACTAGTTTAACTTCTCCAGAGTCTCCCGGATGGTCAGTGAGGCCTTCATGCAGAATGTCACATCAGTCATATTAATCAACCTGAACAAAACTGCCACTGCATTATCAGACACACTGGTGCCTGCAATTACCGTAATGTATTTAAGTTTTTATACCATAACCTTGAAAATACTTTTTTGTCTTACGCAATCACTTCGTTGTTCCAGCGCAAGTGATCTCCATCTCGATTTAAGATCCTGCAGTCTGGCATAATTTGGTACTTAAGCCCCAGGCTTTACAGGAACTATCGCCGTGGGTGAATATATTGAGATTTTAAAGAAAATAAATCCACGAAAATTGATTATCATTTACATTTTGTACAATTATATTTGATTTCTGTTAGTGTTTGACTTCTAAAGAAATATACAAATACTGAATATTTATTTGGCCTGAAGTCCTTAACTGCCAGTAAGACAGCAACATTTTGACCCGGACATGCTTTGATCTTAAGAGGTGATTCGCCCCTACCTGTGCATAATTATTTGTGAGGTTATTTTTTCGACAGTGAGAAAGCCAACCTAGCCCTTTGAACCTTGGACATCCTTTTTCCTGTTCATGAATCGTCAGGCAGCTTTCCTTCATTACTGATATGATTACATGTCAATCACCAAAGTACTTATACAGCGTGACCAGCCACCGGTTTCTGGTTTCAACCTGGAAAACACTTATTATGCAACTGATCCCAGTAACCATAGACAATGAAAGGTTACAGAGACACATTTGCAGAAAACTAGGATACAATTTTTAGTTATACTGAGTCCTATTTCCTATACTGCTAGTGGTCAAGACGTGGCGTAATTAAATAATTCAGAGTCAAAAGCTGGCATTCATTTGTACTGTACTTGGTGTACTATCACTTGTTGACATGTTTCTATTCTTCCTAATGGGTTGGGACCAATGCTATCAGCTTGATTAAATGTAGTGTACAGTATACTGTATCGACCCCAGATTCAGAGAATTAAACTGAACATTTGTTTTTCAGTGTGTTGTAATTAATTTGTAGATTAATAACAATTATTTTGTATATGTCCACACCTGGTAATTACTTATTTTGACAAATGTATACAAAATTAATCTTGTATTTATTGATTGTTAAAGAAACAGATGTTTTTTCCAGGAATCTTCCTTTAATGGTTAAATAAACTTGAATGTCTATGTCTGGGCACAGGGGGTTAAGCTGCACATTGGCAATTTAGTTTTCTTGAATCCTTGTGAAGTATGAGGGAGCAAATTGCTAAGCCATACACTGACAAGTGAATCTGTTCTATCATTTCCACATCTCATACCAAAACAGCATAAAAATCTAATCAAAAGTGTGTCCCATTTTGAACATTAAAATTGTATCATGGGTTAGATATTTTACCAGATTGATTTACAGCAGAAAAACACTCCTTTCCACAAACCATTTACTGTATGTATGAAAGTCTGGGTAAAGGTGCATCATCAAAGCTACAAATGTAAAGCATTGACTTTCACATAATTTTCTCTGCCTCTCCTACTAAATGAACACAAACATTACTCATTATTTTTAGAGTGCTGTGAAGACAGGAAAGCTATTATTTGTTTGTATTATTATGGTAATGTTGGGAAATTCAAAAGCTGGCATTTGGCATTACTTTAAAATAACGTATCCAACACCTGAGACAGCCCTGACTCAGATGACTACTAAACACCCCTGCCATTGTCATTCTGTGAAGTTAGACTTGGGGCTATAATTTTTTAATAACAAAAATATATCCTAATGTATTGCAATTTATCAAAAATGAAATAGGTACTCCTCAAGTGGTTCACATGTGGTGTGCAGAGTCAAATAGCAAACACTGGTTTGCTGGGTATTTCACACAATATCAACATCATGTAATAAATCCAGACATGAATAACATTTTTTTTTTTTTAATTGTATTTACTTTTATCTGCCATCCATGCCTTATTTAACACATATTGTAAGGTTTGGAGGACCATGGTCAGCAGAGCAGCCTCAACAATGTAATATATATATATATATATATATATATATATATATATATATATATATATATATATATATATGTAAAGTATAAACCACGATGGGCCGTGCGGTTCCCATCATCGGAACCGCATGGCCCGCAGTGGTTTATACCGCTTATAGCACGGCTACCTGTCATTTGTGGGAAGAAAAATAATTAAAATAATTAAAACACATTTAAATTAAGACAAAAACAGAAACATTTATTGTGTATACATCCGCAGTGTAATATTTTCCCAAATTTAATTGAATTTAATTCATTGTTCGCTTATTAAAAATAAAGTGCACGTTAGTTTATTGTGAATTCCTGCATCGAAAGTGCCATCTCACTAGAAACTAGAGGACTGACCACAAGCTGTGATGATGGGCGGAGTTTCAGATGACACTAAGGAAGTAAGGGGAGCAGCTGCGATGGAGACTGAAGCTGGAGCTTGAAGTGAGTTTCTGTGAGTTTCTGTTTTTGTTAGTTGTCGGACACCCTTGCGTCCAAGTTGTGCCAGATTAAGTTGATGATCGAACCAGACTTTACACCCCAATCCGACCGCGGTGTCGGGACAGTACCTCAGTTTCTCGCAGACACTTCAATACCCGGCCTTGTCGTTACCTGCTTTTCTAAGAGTTTTCCTGACTGACAGGAATACATTATTGCTGGTTTTAAACTCGCTGTCAGCAGAGATGTTAAAACGTCTACTGTTAAAATATGTATTTAGTCCAGCTCAGCGTTATAAAACAGGAGACTGAATACTGGCCCCCAGTTGAACTTCTTGCACTGGCATAAAATTCCCTTATGTTGTTGAGATTTTTTGGACTTATTCCCATACAATGAAGGTCCATATGTTTTTCTTTAAGTACATTAACCAGCCCATGCTTTAGTTTATTTTTTTGTGTGTTTTTTCAATCTTTTATTTTTTTTGTTTCATTTAGCTGTTCCTCATCTACTGTTATGTGTCTACTCTTGTTGGTGCACTTGTTTTATTTATTTATTTTTTTCAGATGGACTGCTGTCTTCACTGAGAAAGTTGGTGTTGTACCAGTTATGTGGAGTTTCATCCCCAAATATACTAAAGGAAATAAAGGAAATAGGTCAAATGCCACTAATATACTGTATATTGTGGGTCACACGGAGAAGATAGACAGGTGTTTTCCAATCAAAACCGAAGGTTTATTGATTTAAACAGAAAAGACAATCCCGTTACTCAGACGTATTCAAACTGGCAATAAACAATTCAAACAGGACTAAAAAAACAAACAAAAAAAACAGATGTAAACCAACTGGTACATTAACCATGGCCAGCTGGTGGGAGAGTACTTTTGCCTGGCAATGCCTGACCAATAACTGTCCCGAACATCTGTGTGGGAGTCCCCGTTTCCGTCCTGTTGTTGTTCTATTAAACCGGCACACTGTCTCTGAATCCCCGGTTGGAACTCCACGCTGGGTGTTTGTTTATAAGTCCCGCGGTCCAGGCTCCAGCCCTGCAGGTAGGTCTCTGCTGATTAATTCTGGATCTGAATAGGCAGATCCCCACAGCCCCTGTAGCAAACAGGGATTTGCAGACACAAACAACTGACAGCTCTTCACAAAGGTATTCTTAATTCCAACTTAGGTCGAAAAGAGACGTCTGACTAGCCATTTACCAGCCCCTCATCAGCCAGGAATTTGGCCGATACAGGCTACAGGTGTGGGCCAATTAAGGCTAATGAGATTATACCATGTTCAAACAATAATTTCCTACCTAACCGCACGTGCAGTCTGTTCACCCGTTAACTCCTTGACATCATGGCAGGCACGTACGTTGCCTTTATTGGCAACACCTGTGAGTGTGTCCCCAGCCTGCCATGAACGCCTCCTGGTGGTGAACTTGTGAGCTGGCTCACATTCCATCCCCCTTTGCAGCTGCATATCCCTGGAAAAGAGAACAGAGTTATCATGGAGCCTTGATAGCACATCAGCATTCACATGTTCCTTACCAGCCTGGTGTTTTATCTCAAAACAATAAGGCTGGAGGGTCAAGAACCAGCGTGTAAGACGTTGCTTGCTATCCTTCTGGCTATACAGCCACCTAAGAGGAGAATGGTCGGTGACAAGTGTGAAGCGGTGGCCCCACAAGTAATACCTGAGACTTTCCACGGCCCATCTTATAGCCAAGCACTCTTTTTTAATAGTTGTGTAATTACGCTCACGGGGAAGGAGTTTCCTACTTAAGTACATAATCGGATGCTCCTCACCCTTGACCTCCTGTGCTAAAACTGCGGCCAAGCCGACATCTGACGCATCAGTCTGTAAAATAAATGGTTTAGAAAAATCAGGATTACGCAAAACGGGGTGAGAGGACAAAGCTTGATTGAGGTCCTGAAAGCCTGCTTCACATTGGTCTGACCATAAAATTGGTTGATTCCTTCTACCTTTTGTGAGTTCTGTGAGGGGTGTAACACGAGTGGAGAACTGTGGGATAAATCTCCTATAATACACCGCCAGTCCCAAAAATGCTCTAACTTACTTCTGGGTTATTGGACAAGGGTAATTATGAAGGACCTCCACTTTTTTTTCCGGCGGCTTCAGCCACCCCTGTCCCATAGAATACCCTAAATACTGCGTCTCGGAGTATAATCTAATCTGCACTTCTTCGGATTCGCTGTTAATCCAGCCTCTCGGATTGAATCCAGCACTGCCTGAAGACTTTTTAAATGACTCTGCCAGTCATTACTAAAGATAACGACATCATCTAAATACGCCCCGTGAGGACGCAGCACCTGCTCCATTAACCGCTGAAAGGTAGCAGGGGCCCTGTGTAGACCGAAAGGCAGAACCACAAATTAAAATAGGCCGTCTGGGGTGGAAAAGGTCATCTTTTCGCAGCTCGGGGCCAACAGCACCTGCCAGTATCCTTTAGTTAAATCCAGGGTGGAGATATAGCGGGCGGTTCCCAACCGCTCCAGGAGCTCATCCTCCTTGCTCATAGGATAAGCATCAAATTTAGATATTGTGTTCAACTTTCTGAAATCTATACAGAATCGAAGTGGCCCATCTGCTTTAGCCACCATAACCACCGGGCTGCACCACGCACTACGTGACTCCCGGATAACCCCTAACTCTAACATTTTACGCACCTCCTCACGCATGACTGAGGAGGGCAGCAGTGTGGTGTAGTGGTTAGGGCTCTGGACTCTTGACCGGAGGGTTGTGGGTTCAATCCCCAGTGGAGGACACTGCTGTTGTACCCTTGAGCAAGGTACTTTACCTAGATTGCTCCAGTAAAAACCCAACTGTATAAATGGGTAATTGTATGTAAAAATAATGTGATATCTGTATAATGTGAAATAATGTATAATGTGATATCTTGTAACAATTGTAAGTCGCCCTGGATAAGGGCGTCTGCTAAGAAATAAATAATAATAATAATAATAATGACTTCTTGTCTAGCCTCCAGCACCCTAATGTACCTTTGTTGTACTTTTGTCCCCAGTTCAGTCTCTATCGGTGTTGTGCATGGACCTCAGGAGGTCTGAGAAGACTGCTCCATTACCCTGCATTAGCCTGTCTAATTCAGCCTGTTGTTGCTTACTCAGGTGGCCGTCCGTAGGTACTGTGAGGGAACCCCCTGGTCGATTTTCTCTCCCTTCTAGGTCTGGCTGTCTGAAAAAAAAAAACAATCCCTGTCTCTCCAAGGCTTCAATAAATTAATATGGTACATCTGGCATGACTCACTAAAATCAGTCTCATCGCGCCACACCCCTAACCAATAAAACTTAGGCAAAATCCTAGCCCTCGTTTTATCAGTCCCCAAATGTCCCCCAAGCAAATGTACATGTGCTAGGTCTAATACAGTTTTCCGCTGGGAGCACAGTATTAATAACTGATGGATGCGTTCCCCAGGAATGGGCCCTCATATTACTCTATACAGTAAGTCTTTGTTTAATAAAAAATGTGGAGTATGCCTTTTTTCTGCATTTCGCCATTACTCCTCATCCGTTACCACTGCCTGTTCGAAAGTTGTTTTTAAATTTTCAGTTTTGTTTAAAGTTTTCTTTGTCTAATTCAATGGCCTGTTTAAGAAAATCTTCAGGTTGGCTTAACTCTGGCAAGCTGGAGGGCGGTTGAGGATTACTGGCTGTGTGTTTCTGCTTAGCTAAAAACTTTTCCCCCTCTTGTCTCTTCTGAGATCTAGCTTTCCTTTTGCCAGCAGATGGCAATATCACCTCACTGTGAAAGGGAAAGAGTTATATCTCAGGTTCTGGGGTCTGCAACGAGGTGGAAGGTTGGGGTTCCTCTTCCCATTCCACCTCTGGACTTGGATTGTAGGTGTACAGTGGAAGCCCCTCCTCCTGCCCCCACAGGCCTGCCCCTACTTTAAACAACTCTAAAAACTGTGGGCAGTTTTTCCCTATGATCATCGCAAAGGGCAGGGCAGGAACTACCCCCACCTTTACCAAAAATTTCTGGCCCACAACCTCCACCCCAATCAATACTGTGGGATATGGCTTAATGTCCCCATGAATACATTGTATGTACACATCCTTACTATCCTGCGTGTATCTCTCCAACGGTACTAAATCCCTTTTAACTAAGGTTTCAGAACTCCCAAAATCTATCAGAGCAACCACATCTTGACCCTCCACGCTTACCCAAACAATAAAGGGATCGGTACTCACCAAGCTGGTTTTGGAGACATGTCATGCTGTGGCTGTGTCGGACATCCATTCTTTCCGGTGACTGGCTCCGGCATTGTCTGGTGATATGCCCAGTAGCGCCGCATCGGAAGCACTGGATAGCTTCCTGTTGATTAGTTATGGTGGCAGGTGCGTCTTGCTTCCCTAGATGGTTCCGTCATGGTCGCCTATGGTGGTCACCTCCGGTGCTCAGGATCATACTGCCACTCATAGAACCGCCAAGCTCGGACTACTGTGGTCACCCCCAGTCTAGCCAGGATCTCTGTTTTTAACTTTGGATAGTCGCAAGCTGCTTCCCGGTCCAGGTCAAAATAGGCTTTCTGCACCTCCCCGGAAGGGAACGGTGCTATAATACTTACCCATTCTGCCGGTGGCCAGCTCTCCCGCTCGGAATATCCATATTCAGTGGCAAAAACTTCATTAAGTAATGTTAAGGTTTGGTTGCAAAAGTCCAAAAGGTTAGGAAATTGCAAGTTAAGGTAGCCACACAACCTTAACACTGCACCCTTATGTGTATGTTTCCCGTCACACATATGACATCATCAATGACACTGGCAATGACATTACTAAGCACATGATAAATTCTCCCCGAAGACTGGCCATACGGACATACCACTGGGAAATCATAGTCGTCCTGATTGGTAACATGTTCCGTTTTTTTCGCTACTCTGTATCTCAAAAAGTATTCAACCAAATGCTACCCCGTTCACAGGGTTTGTTGAGCCTGCTAATCCGACCACACATAAAATCGACTTTAAACAGTACCTTCGTTCAAACCTTAACTATGTAAAATAATAGTACATATTTATATCATCTTCCAAGATTGCCAGTCACACATAATATCAAAATATTTAATTTGTTGTAACATTTCCTTTTATTTATTTAGCTTGCACATTTTTGTGAACTGGGACTTTCTGAGGCATATGCATAGAGCCCAATGACACAGGTTGTTAAGGACCCCAAATCCATTATGCAAACCCTGGAGGTGATGTGCCCTCCTTATTAATAGCTACAGGCTGGCTTGAAAAAAAGCAAATCCAACTGTGACCTCCACCGTTAGTCTTCTCTTTTTATCTTTCATGCTGGCGAGACTGAAGCATACAAGTAGTATCTCTTTGTTCCCCTGCAGCCAATGTTGTACTCAAGGTCAATGTTATTGGTTTGATATTTAACCGCTAGCTGGGTGGGAGCTTCTTAAAGGTCAGTCACACTCATCTGGAACATTCAAATAATAGTATGGGTTTAAAGGGTACATAAGGACCTTTTTATTTGATTGTGTTACATGTTCCCATGTGTTGCTACAACTGTTTAAGTAAGGTGTGTGTATTGTTTTATTTATTTTTTTTACATTTTGACCACTTTTTTAAAACTTTTAAATTACATTCCCTGCCTCAAGATGGCTTCCCATGTACCCGCATGGAGCTCTACATTTCCCATCATCCACCTGCTCACTGGTAAATCCATCTCCGTTACATATGTGAGCAGGAGGATGATGGGAAATAGCAACACATGGGAACATGTAACACAATAAAATAAAAAAGGTCTTTATATACCTTTTAAGAGCATGAAGCAGATACTTACTCATGTGAGTGTCAATAAGTAACCTCTTGCTCTGAATTTAAATGCATAGTTAGGCCAGATAAATGATACAGTGGAAGGTCACAAGGAGAACAAAGCTTAAAAGATGGATTATAAGTTGCAGTGGGAGCCCAGACTCAAAGATCATTAGCTGTGATTTAGATGGCTGAGGATAAAGGGCAGGATTGTTTTATTAACATGAGAGTGCTTTCACTTTTCACTTAACTGCAGAAATCGAGCAGTGTTAACATGTGTAAAAGTGATTCTGAAACGGCTGGGGTAGAAAAAAATTACAGCAGCACGATTGGAAATTTTTCAAAGAAGCTTTGACTTGACAAGAGACACGGTTTTGATTAGAGAGCATTTACAATGTCAGTCGCTTTCTATATGAAGTGTGTGAAGCAACAAAATATTCCTTGATAAGAATGCAGCGTTAGTGAATGCGAAAAAACAAACAAAAAAAACTTCAATACAGTAATAGCAAGAGTAAGAGATATCTGAAATTGAAGCTGGTCCAATAAAAGTGACAATGCAGCCTAATGCACTGCAGGAGTGTCTGAACAAGGGCTGCACATAGGCAAGAAGAACTGATGAACAACATTATCAATATCTTGCAAAATGACAGCTTGGAACCAAAAGCCAATGAAAATAGTAGGAACTTACATAAAAGGGTTGTGATGGGTCTGGCAAGAAAGATACATGGGGATTTTGCAGGCAGGTGGAGTTCAGTAAGAGACTTAAAGACTGTGTTTTTTTTTGTGAAACAAAACACTCTTAAGTGTCAATGTTTTTTCCACTTACCTTTAAAAAACACATTAAAGTATTTCTACCAATTCACCAATAACATTACTTTATTGTTTGGTACAATACCTCTTCAATGAAAAACATCATTATCCAAATAGTTATCCAAATAGTTTTATATGTGTGTGACCATAGAGTTTCAGCTCTCCATGCATGCTAGGATCAATTACCACACATTGATAATGATAATGTAAATAGCCTCATTGAGAGACCATATGTAGAAACAATTTTGTAACACAACAAAAACTGCCTCCTTTCTTCTCATAATAGTTGTCATTCTATTATTACTGTACAGTATTACAAAGATTGTACTGCAATGTGTCCTGACATTTGGACAATATTTAAATACAGACAGAAATGCAGACATGTACTTCATTTACAAAACAAACACAATTTACATTAGCTGTGTGATAAATGATGAGTCAGTCATAAAGTCAATCTGTAAGCTTCTTAATGATTGGTAAATTGTGATTTACAGGTCAGCAGCTGAATACAGACTGGGTTTCAGGAAGAATGAATATGTAAATATATAATCCAGGCTAAATCAAGGTCAGACTTGATCTTTGGTTCCAGAGGTGCTGACAGACAACTTTCAATAGGTTCAAAATATAGTTTAAACCATTAAGCTCCTTTACTAAGTCATTCCCACTAATAACGAGGAGCTGTTATTGAGGATTGTAGGTGCTATTGTCCACATATAACCTCATTACTGCTGCCTGCAGCAATAATGCTTGCTTTATTTTTTTTTCCTAAGCAAGGAGAACCTGAATTAATTTAATACATTTGAATGTAATTATATAGTCATAAATCTGTCGCTTAAAAGTTGACAGTTGTTGTGGAATTGTCATGGCTCTGTGTTCATGTAAAGATCAAGTACAGCACAAATGGGCACTTTGCCAGTCATTCACACTGCCCTTACGTTTCAGAAGTGAACTAACCCTGTATACTTCAATGACAGGACATTTTGGGCAGAAAAGCCAAATTATATCCAATAATGTGATAAGACATGCTCCGTTGACGCCTCTCACTTGCCCCAAATACAGAATGAGATAGATTCAAATTCATATTTTGGCTATAATCTGGATCTTCTCTGTTTACTAAAGCATAATATTCCATAAAATCTGGCTTACTTTTTGGTTTACAGTATGTTAAAGATCAAACACAACTTCTTAAAGGCATTGACATTAATTGTATTCCTTCTTCAACAATCTAATGTATGCTAAAAACAGTTGAGGATCAAGTTAGAAAGAGAGTCTGGGTGTGTTAGGTTTACATTTATTGACATTTTAGTTTAGGTTTACTGACATTTTAGTTACTATTAATTTAAGAAAAGAACAGACCATATGTATTGTGCATGACAACAAATATTTTTTTTTTGTTTGTTTTTTTTATAAATTTAGTCGTTGCCAATTATTTTTTCTCATTATTTTCTCACAACTTGAAATGTCAAATTATTTTTAGGCTCAGCTCACCGCTACCACCCCTGCGCTGACTCAGGAGGGCGAAGACGAACACACGCTGTCCTCCAAAGCGTGTGCCGTCAGCCGACCGCTTTTTTTCACACTGCGGACTCACCATCCATCCACCCAAGAGCTACAGCATTGAAGGACAACACAGCACTCGAGCAGCTTACAGGCAAGCCTGCAGGCGCCCAGCCAGACTACAGGGGTTGCTGGTGCGCAGTGAGCCGAGGACACCCTGGCCAACCTAAACCCCCCCCCCCCCCAGGCGATGCGCGGCCAATTGTGTGCCGCCCCCGGGAGCTCCTGTCTACGGTCGGCTGTAGAATAGCCTGGACCCGAACCAGAGACGTCCAGGCTACAGGGCGCATCATGCACTCGGGAGACCCCTCACAAATACGGTATTTTATATTATTATTATTATTATTATTATTATTTATTTCTTAGCAGACGCCCTTATCCAGGGCGACTCACAATTGTCAGAAGATATCACATTATTTTTACATAAAATTACCCATTTATACAGTTGGGTTTTTACTGGAGCAATCTAGGTAAAGTACCTTGCTCAAGGGTACAGCAGCAGTGTCCCCACCGGGGATTGAACCCACGACCCTCCGGTCAAGAGTCCAGAGCCCTAACCACTACTCCACACTGCTGCCCTATTAGATGTGACAATATTAGATGATTAACAATACGCACCTTTGCTTTTTGGAGTATAGTGAAATCTTGCAGATCAGTGCAACAGCTGAACTTTAAGAGTCAATAATTTAAATGCACAATTTCATTGGACATGTATAACGTGTCTGTGTTTCAGATGATAATGTTTTTGTCAAAAGAAAATAGTGAAAACATGTGTTGCTATTTTGTTTTTTTCTGTTGTGCCATCAACAGACTGCTGTATTTACAAAGTAGTCCTTTCATTTCAACATACTGTATGCACATGTCTGCCCACCCTCTTTTGGGTAGTTGGTTCTATAAATGTTAGCATTTGTTTATCTTACCATTACTTTTTTGTTTCCATGGAAACCTTTGTTGTCCCAACAATATATAAAGAAAAATAAGATCTTCAAGGACAGACACTTTCTGTCAGTTTTCCAAATTAGAATAGCAAGAGCATTTCACAGCATGCAAAGAATGCCCACAGTGTTTGCACTCTGTAAAGAAAATACCATCAAACGTGTTATTACCTTCATGGGAGTAGTCATTTTCAGTCCAACATATACCTCAAGTAAGTCTTCATGCGGGGTACAGAGTATGTTTGCATATAAAGAAAACTAAGCAAAGTACAATGAAATTAAGTTTATTTTCTCAAGCTGGTCTCGCCATATGTTATGTTTATAAAGAAAAGAACGATTTTTCACATAAATATTGCTAAATGAGCTGCATTAGCTGTAAAACGATGTTGTATTGTGAGTTCAGAAACACCACACAACTTTTTAACTTTCACCAGATATGTTAAACCCTTTAAACCAAAAGTATATAGTATTAAAATTAAATATTCCTTAAAAAAATTCACATTCATTTGGATGAAAAGTTTGTGTGTGTGTATATATATATATATATATATATATATATATATATATATATATATATATGGAAAACATTACCAACCAATCAGCACATAAGAATCTACAGTATCTTAATATATAAAGAAGAAAATTTGTCTGTCTGTTCCTTTATGCATTCGGACCCCGCAGGAGCCAGTGCAACCAAACTTTGCATGGCCTCCTCTTTCATCCAGGGGAAGGTCGAGGGCTATGTCTGGATCCAAAATTTGGACCCCCGGGGTACTTTATTTAGTAACCCCATTGCTGGATCACTACAGCAGTCATGTATCTCAAATTAAAGAAACCCACAAAACCAAAAAAAATACATAAAAATAACAAAAATTTAAAAATGGCAAAAACCAAAAAAAAAATAAAGTTAAAAAAAGGGAAAGAGGTCAGAGCGCATTGTGCGACACCCAAGATCGGTAACTTATAGGAAACCATAAGGCTACCATTCCTCAATTTGTCATACATGAAATATTCAATTTTCACTTCAGCTAGTAGCATATAAATGAGAATAAAAGTAATTGTTCTGCTAACAGTTACATGCTGTTGTGCATTATACTTTGTAACTCCTCTTGAGGTGTAAGTATATAACATTTACCACACATCCCCTATTATGCTGTAATATAAGAATATAAGAAAGGTTACAAATGAGAGGAGGTCATTGGGCCCATCTTGCTCGTTAGTAGCTTATTGATCCCAGAATCTCATCAAACAGCTTCCTTCTTGAAGAATCCCAGGGTGTCAGCTTCAACAACATTACTGAGGAGTTGGTTCCAGACTCCCAGAATTCTTTGTGTAAAAAAGTGCCTCTCATTTTCTGTTCTGAATGCCCCTTTATCTAATCTCCATTTGTGACCCCTGGTCCTTGTTTCTTTTTTCAGGTCGAAAAAGTCCCTTGGGTTGACATTGTCAATAGCTTTTAGAATTTTGAATGCTTGAATCAGATCGCCATGTAGTCTTCTTTGTTCAAGACTGAATGGATTCAATTACAGTGCCTTGCGAAAGTATTCGGCCCCCTTGAACTTTGCGACCTTTTGCCACATTTCAGGCTTCAAACATAAAGATATGAAACTGTAATTTTTTGTGAAGAATCAACAACAAGTGGGACACAATCATGAAGTGGAACGAAATTTATTGGATATTTCAAACTTTTTTAACAAATAAAAACCTGAAAAATTGGGCGTGCAAAATTATTCAGCCCCTTTACTTTCAGTGCAGCAAACTCTCTCCAGAAGTTCAGTGAGGATCTCTGAATGATCCAATGTTGACCTAAATGACTAATGATGATAAATAGAATCCACCTGTGTGTAATCAAGTCTCCGTATAAATGCACCTGCACTGTGATAGTCTCAGAGGTCCGTTTAAAGCGCAGAGAGCATCATGAAGAACAAGGAACACACCAGGCAGGTCCGAGATACTGTTGTGGAGAAGTTTAAAGCTGGATTTGGATACAAAAAGAACATCCCAAGGAGCACTGTGCAAGCGATGATATTGAAATGGAAGGAGTATCAGACCACTGCAAATCTACCAAGACCTGGCCGTCCCTCTAAACTTTCAGCTCATACAAGGAGAAGACTGATCAGAGATGCAGCCAAGAGGCCCATGATCACTCTGGATGAACTGCAGAGATCTACAGCTGAGGTGGGAGACTCTGTCCATAGGACAACAATCAGTCGTATACTGCACAAATCTGGCCTTTATGGAAGAGTGGCAAGAAGAAAGCCATTTCTTAAAGATATCCATAAAAAGTGTCGTTTACAGTTTGCCACAAGCCACCTGGGAGACACACCAAACATGTGGAAGAAGGTGCTCTGGTCAGATGAAACCAAAATCGAACTTTTTGGCAACAATGCAAAACGTTATGTTTGGCGTAAAAGCAACACAGCTCATCACCCTGAACACACCATCCCCACTGTCAAACATGGTGGTGGCAGCATCATGGTTTGGGCCTGCTTTTCTTCAGCAGGGACAGGGAAGATGGTTAAAATTGATGGGAAGATGGATGGAGCCAAATACAGGACCATTCTGGAAGAAAACCTGATGGAGTCTGCAAAAGACCTGAGACTGGGACGGAGATTTGTCTTCCAACAAGACAATGATCCAAAACATAAAGCAAAATCTACAATGGAATGGTTCACAAATAAACATATCCAGGTGTTAGAATGGCCAAGTCAAAGTCCAGACCTGAATCCAATCGAGAATCTGTGGAAAGAACTGAAAACTGCTGTTCACAAATGCTCTCCATCCAACCTCACTGAGCTCGAGCTGTTTTGCAAGGAGGAATGGGCAAAAATTTCAGTCTCTCGATGTGCAAAACTGATAGAGACATACCCCAAGCGACTTACAGCTGTAATCGCAGCAAAAGGTGGCGCTACAAAGTATTAACTTAAGGGGGCTGAATAATTTTGCACGCCCAATTTTTCAGTTTTTTATTTGTTAAAAAAGTTTGAAATATCCAATAAATTTCGTTCCACTTCATGATTGTGTCCCACTTGTTGTTGATTCTTCACAAAAAATTACAGTTTCATATCTTTATGTTTGAAGCCTGAAATGTGGCAAAAGGTCGCAAAGTTCAAGGGGGCCGAATACTTTCGCAAGGCACTGTATTTTAGCCTGTCCAGGGGATTTGTTTATTTTAAGAGTTCCTAGTGCCTTTAACACTTCTGTTGTGCTAAAGTTATTTAAAACTGGATATGTGGGGCATGTTGTCTGTATCCTCCTTTGTAAAAACTTCTGAAAAGTAATCATTCAACACTAGACGAGATTTTGGACTACGTACAACCGCTGCACAAAATGTGCGGCTCCATTTTAAAATGGCTTTGATATGAAAATGAAAAACAAACAATCGGATACAACTTAATATTTTTATTTATGAACATCATACATAACATTTTCATAGCAGAAACACTGTATTTATATTGAACATTAAACTTTTTTTCTTATTTTTTCAAAAAGAGCACATATACATAAACATGAAAAACTGTAATAAAATAAACTTTACACAATAAACTTCTGTGTAAATAGGTGTAGAAAGCTGTATGCACATATAAAATTATAAAACATAAATAACTAGCTATAAAAATAGCATAAAACAAAATATAACATAACTTATGCAACGTGAAAGCGCTTTGAGTGAAATAGAGTTCAAAGTCTCTGTCTGTCTGTTTAGAGTTCTATTACAGCTTTCTAAGTACAATCTACGCAGAAAACACGCTTTTCAACTGTACCAGTGCATTTGCCACAGACTGCTGAAGGTTGAGGGGCATTTGCCAGTCGGCTTTCGTGTCTCTTATCCAAATGTTTCTGCCGTAGCTCCAGGACTAGCTGCAAAATGAAGTCCCTCCGAGTGATTGTGTTGCCGGTGCAGTCCTTGTACAAAACCAACGCGTTGATGACTGCCGCGTCCAAAACATTATAAAAAACAGACACAGGCCACCTGCGAGTACCACCTTTGACAGAATGCAGCCGTGCCATTTGATCTAGTATATCCACACCGTACTTTGTTGCGTTGTAAAATGCAACAGTCTCTGGGTTTCGTTTAACATTAGTCCTGATGGTCACTGATCTGTGCAGAGAGCTTAGAATATGCACATTTTTTTTGCACCGTCACACTGCTGGCACAGTCGTTCTGCTTGAGAAATGTAGTGTAAATAATAATAATAATATATGACGTGTAGAATGACTTTCATCAGTGTTTCAAGCACTCGACAGGATTATAATAATGACTTTGATTTTATTACAAAGCCCAGACTAAATTGTCGGCTATATTGTATTGATTTCAATATGCTGCATAAACTGCGGGTCTGGCGGTTGAAGAAGCAAGTGCTTATAACTTATTCATTTTTACGATTCTGCAGCTGAAACACCGTATGGGTATTTAATTCAAATATTTAGTAACACTTAAGAATGGACATGTACGAGATATTCACATAAGCAGAGATATTTAAATTTGAATTGCAAAAGCCGTTCAAAAAGCGGCTATGGCATTGCTAGTGTTAATACATTTGCAATTTGTTTCTATTCATCTATAACGTTGCTATTTGTATCTCTTAGACATTTTACTTCCTCCTTGAATGTTCTTTTGCTGTTACAATATTGGAATAACTTTTTGGAATTGGTTTTAGCCCCCTTGGCAATGTTAATTTCTATCTCTCTCTTGGCCTTTCTAACTTCCTTTTTGACTTGCGCTTGCAGTACTCTTTCTGTGTACTTTGTTCTTGGCTCCTTTATAATGCTCTGTAATATTTCTCTGAATATTTTTTTAATTGCTCTATTAAACCATTTTGGCCATTTTGTTTGATTTTGATTTGTCCACTTTTGGGATGTACTTGTTTTGCGCCTCTAGTACTGCATTTCTGAAAAACAGCCATCCTTTCTCTATGGATGTTTTCTCTATTTTACTCCAATCTACTTCTGTTAGTCTCTGTTTCATTCCTTCAAATGAGACCATGTTGTGATCTTAGTTTGCCAATGGTTCTCTGACTTCTGTTTTAGTTATTCTGTCTTTGTTATTTGAAAAGACTAAATCAAGGTATGCCCCCCCCCCCCCCCCCGCCCCCGCCCCCGCCCTCGCCCTTTAATTGGTGCTTTGACAAATTGTGTTAGGAAGCAGTCATTTGTCATTTCGACCATTTCAATTTTGTCTGTCGTGCTCCCCACCGGGTTTTCCCATTTTATACAGGGGAAGTTAAAATCCCCCATTAGTGTGGCTTCTCCTTTGCTACACGCATTTCTAATGTCATTGTATAACAGATTATTTTGCTAGGTATCTGAATTTGGCAGTCTATAGCATGTCCCTATTATTATGCCCTTTGAATTTTTGTCCATTATTCTGACCCATATTGATTCTGCGTTGATTTTTTCTTCCAGATTTAACACCTGGGCTTCAAGACGATTTCTGATGTATAGCGCTACCCCGCCACCTCTTCTGTCCTGCCTGTCTTTCCTATACAGTGTATACCCACTAATATTATATTCGTCTCCATCACTCTTGGATAACTAAGTTTCTGTAATACCTATCACATCATAGTTACTTGTTAGTGCAGTAGCTTCAAGTTCTAACATTTTGTTTTTAAGATTTCTAGCATTTAGATAAATACATTTAATAGCTGTGTTACCTGAGTTGTTGCCCTTGTTTTGATGTAGTCTCTTTTCTGTTTATTCCTGAAGACAAATGAATACACACAAACTGCTTTGACGTGTCATGGGCAGACTCTTCGCGTACCACTTACAGACTGCCCGTGTACCAATGGTAGTACGCGTACCACAGTTTGGGAACTGCTGGATTAGTGAATCCAAATCCAACAGGCAATCATACAAAAATAAATACTGTATTAAATATGTGTAAAATAGGTGTCCAAGGAGGCTCAACATTTGAAATGCTGAGTGTATTGTATGGCTAAATCCACTTAGAAACTGTTTAATTATACATTTCAAAGATCCCAATTCAAAATCAGTGCATGAGTTAACTTTAAGAAGATATGATTTCTGCTGAAAAAGAATGAAATTCAACATTCACGAAACATAGATCTTTGTAACATAAGACCTTTGAGGCAATGCAATTTATGTATTAAAAAATGTCACAGTAATCTCATCAGTCTCTCAAACAAGGATGTCAGACATTACCTGTGGCCAGCCTCCAGCTGAGATTTTGTTGTCCTTTCTGTCTCTTAGCATTGTGGTGACATGATGGTATCCAGCACTCTCTGTATTTAATGGACTAAACTCAGAATTGCAAACAATGCAAGAGAGCTGCTCTTATGCTAGCAGTGAGGTTCAAATAATTGGCTTCATCCAACAAGAAAGCAATAAACTGATCTACCAGGTATATTAAAAGCTGGAATTGATTGTTTCTTAATGCAGTTTAAAAGCTTTCCTCTTTGTTCTTCTACACCAGGGCTTATAAAAATTAACTACAATAAATATGTAAAATAAAAAAAATAAAAAAACACTAACATTGTAAATCAATTTGTGATATAAGAGGTGTGTCTTATTTTTGAATCCAACAAAGCAGCGCGAGCATCACACCAGCCCTTTCCAGTCACTAAGCCACTCGGTGAGACTCATGCAAGCCAGTTCCATTGAGGTCCGCTTTGCGTACTCTGTGGGTGATTTTAGTTTTTTACTCATGTTGTTATTAAATATTTTTTTTGTCTTATTTTATTTATTTTATTTTATTTATTTATTGCATTTATATAGCGCTTTTATACAAAAGTATCGCAAAGCACTGTATAGTACATAGCAGAAAAAAAAGAACAAACCACAATACATTTGTATAGCATTTCACACATACAACTGCCACAATCAAAGCATTTAAATAACAGATAAAAATAACAGTATACACATCTGTGACAGAGACAGACTGATTCTTGGTGATAAATCTCCCTCCCAACCTGTGAGGGCGCTGTGTAAAGGGAACAGAGTCCCCTGGACTGGATGGCCTGCCAATTCATTCCCAGGGTTAGGTGAAAGTTGGCCATCTAGACAGGGGGCGGAGCTACGGTACACCAAGTCATCGCCCCAGAAGGGAAGCGATGTAGCAACCCTGGATTGGAGGAGAAACGGTTGCACTCATTAACCAAGGGGGCGTGACTGACGGTATATAAGGGGACATAGCAAGGTGATCTATTCCGTTGTTATGGTTAAGGTCAAACCGCTAAAGGACGAATGAAACGTAACTGTGAGTGTTTTGTTGTATTTGTTATTTGTTAGACAGCTAACACAATCTGAAGCTGTCGCTACAGGCCAGCACAAACCCAGATAACCAGCACTATTGTTCACAGATAAATTGTATTTGCACCACTAGCACTAATAGCACTCACCCTGGACTTGTGTTTGTGTATTGTGTGTGTTTAAATACCGTGCTTATTATTTCGGGACTGAACCCCGTGTTTATTTAACTGAGCAGTACACATCGTTGGGTACTACCAGTCCTCCATTTATTGTTTACTGTTGTCATCAGACGTGATTTGTGCCCTCCTCGTGCCTAAATACAAATCTACATTTTTAAATACATGTGAAACACAGACCCGTTTATATCCCGTGTACTAATGACTATACACCAACATTTAACACACCACACGCAACATATAACAGAAAATACACACAGGGGCAGGCACTTCGTCACATATACCCCCCCCAGTGCAAAGCACACATGGCCTCAACGGCCACCTCCCCCCTTAAAAACCCAGCAGTCCAGGACAAAGTCTCGGGCTGGGAAGGGAGGCTTCAGTGGGCCCATGGCTGGCAATGCTGTCAGCACCCCTGCCGGTAGTGGCACGGCTGACAGCATGCTGGTCCACTCCTGCAGCGAAATTGCTGCGGGGGATGCTGGTCTCCAGACCTCTTCCCCCTTTCTTCGTAGCCGGTAGCTCCCCTTGGTGGGGCTCCGACCACAGTACTTCCGGCAGCGAAGAAGCTGCAGTGGGAGCAGGTCTCCGGACCTCTCCCACGATCTCCAGCAGCGAAACTGCTGCAGTGGGAGCAGGTCTCCGGACCTCCCCCACGATCTCCGGCAGTGAAACTGCTGCCATGAGAGCAGGTCTCCTGACCTCCCCCACGATCTCCGGCAGCGAAACTGCTGCAGTGGGAGCAGGTCTCCTGACCTCCCCCACCTTCTTCGTGGCCGGCAGCTCCCCTTGGTGGGGTTCCGGCCACAGTACTTCCTGCTGCGATGCGGAGCAACAGGCAGCCCCAGGCGATGCGGAGCGGCTGGCAACCCCAGGCGATGCGGAGCGGCTGGCAACTCCAGGCGATGCGGAGCGGCTGGCAACCCCAGGCGATGCGGAGCGGCTGGCAACCCCAGGCGATGCGGAGCGACAGGCAGCCCCAGGCGATGCGGAGCGACAGGCAGCCCCAGGCGATGCCAGACAGGCATCCTTGGGCGAAGCGTGGCAAGCATCCTTGGGCGAATCGTGGCAGGCATCCTTGGGCGAAGCGAGGCAGGCATCCTTTGGTGAAGCGAGGCAGGCATCCTTGGGCGAAGCGAGGCAGGCATCCCTGGGCGAAGCAAGGCAGGCATCCCTGGGCGAAGCGAGGCAGGCATCCTTCGGCGAAGCGAGGCAGGGAGTCAGGACAAGCTGGGGTGCGGGTGTTGGCCGTCTTCTCGACCTCTGCGGCCGGGCGGTTCTTCCCCGTGCTTCCCTCAGCAGCCTATGCAAGGGCTGCTGAGGACCGCCAGCATCTAGTCCTGGTCCTTCTGGTGAAGGGAGAGGCAGCTGGTGGGGGAAGTGATACCAGCAGGTATTCATCCTCTGCTGGTGGACGGGAACCCAGCAGGCATTCACCCTCTGCTGGTGGACAGGGACCCAGCAGGCATTCACCCTCTGCTGGTGGACAGGGACCCAGCAGACATTCACCCTCTGCTGGTGGACATGGCGGAGGCAGAGGCAGCTCCTGCTGCTCTGCTCCTGCCGGTGGAGGTGGCGGAGGCAGAGGCAGCTCCTGCTGCTCTGCTCCTGCCGGTGAAGGTGGGAGCAGCGTGTAGTCTCCTGGCGACGAAGGTGGGAGCAGCGTGTAGTCTCCTGGCGACGGAGGTGGGAGCAGCGTGTAGTCTCCCCCTTTTGCAGGGGACTGGTGCTGCTCTGCCTCTCTTGCAGGGGACTGGTGCAGCTCTGCCTTTCTTGCAGGGGACTGGTGCGGCTCTGCCTCGGAAGGGGAAACCAGCAGGCATTCTTCCTCTGCTGGTGGAGGTGGGACCAGCAGGCATTCTCCCTCTGCTGGCCGCTTGGGTCCTAGGGCTGTGGAAGCCCCGACTTCCCTCTCTTTGGGCTGTGAACGCACCGACTCCTCCCTTTTGGGCTGTGGACGCACCGACTCCTCCCTTTTGGGCTGTGGACGCACAGACTCCCCCCTCTTGGGCTGTGGACGTTCGGGCTCCCCCCACTCAGGCGTAGGATGTTCGGGCTCCTCCCGCTTGGGCTGTGGACGCTCTGGCTCCTCCCGCTTGGGCTGTGGACGCTCTGGCTCCTCCCGCTTGGGCTGTGGATGCTCTGGCTCCTCCCGCTTGGGCTGTGGACACACTGGCTCCTCCCGCTTGGGCTGTGGACGCTCTGGCTCCTTCCACTCAGGTACTGGAGAGGGCAGCGACTGCTCCTCTCCCTCTTGCTCACTGGAAGGCATCCCTCCCATGTCTGCAGCTAGGTACCCCAGCACCACCATGGTAATGTCACGAACTGATGCCGGGTTGTGCTGTTGCTCCCAGTCCTCCCATCGTTCCCCATCTCGCATCCGCAGCGTGTTAATAACCCAGGGGAGGTCACTGGCGAAGTTCCCCTCGGGGTGCATCAGCCAGTCCCATATTTCCCGGGACGGTGGGGAACCCGGTGGCAGTGGGGGTACAGGGATGGCTACTGATGCTTGGGGTGACAGCTGCTCCTTTCCCTGAGCCCACGTATACGGGCACCCTGCCCCGTTGTGGCTGTCCTCCTCCCAGCCCGGCATGCAGGATGAGTGCTGCAGCTGTTGTTGCTGCTGCTGCTTCCTGCAGCTCTTTCTCCCCATCCTCGCTTTACTATTTATTTTTTTATTTTTTTATTTATTTTATTTATTTTTTTTTTTCCAAAAAAAAAACTGCGGTTCCCGCTCTGGCCTGAGTCCTGGAGGCGCTGTAGATCCCGCGCAGGACACCACGTGTCACAAAGACGGCCGGAGTGGGTGGCGTCAGACCAGAGCCAGGAAATAAATAAACAAAACGAGAGGTAGAGTTTGGTGGAGCTGAGCGAATGCTTTCACTCGGCATTTAATAAATAAACAGTACAGAAAATAAAAGGTTTTAAACACAAAACAGGACACGGCACTTGCGGCCAAAGTAAACAGGTAAACAAAAAACAAATGGTGAGTGAAGCAAAACAAACGTTTCTTTCTTTCTTTCTTTCTTACTTTCTTTCTCCTCTCTCTCTCCTGTTCTCCACTCACGAACACCCAACCCCGAGTGAATGAAAATGTGTCTATATATACTGTTGTGCTGGGATTCAATTACTAATTAATTATTCACCTGAATCCCAGCACGTGAATTCATTACATGCAACCCCGTGCTCACATATTACATCACGTGAAGTGATTTGTGCCCTCCTCGTGCCTAAATACAAATCTACATTTTTAAATACACGTGAAACACAGACCCATTTATATCCCGTGTACCAATGACTATACACCAACATTTAACACACCACACGCAACATATAACAGAAAATACACACAGGGGCAGGTACTTCGTCACACACACCTAAATAAGATCTGGTGCAACCAATTGTCTTTAGAAGTCACATAATTAGTTGAATGGAGTCCACCTGTGTGCAATTAAGGTGTTTCACATGATTTCAGGTTAAATACACCTGTCTCTGGGAGGTCCCACAGTTGGTTAGTACATTTCCTAACAAAAACTACATCATGAAGATGAAGGAACATTCAAAGCAAATCTGGAATAGTTCTTCAAAAGCACCAATCGGGTAGGATATAAGAACATTTCCAAGGCAGTGAATATCCCCCAGAGCACAGTAAAGTCCATTATTAAGAAATGGAGAGAATATGGCACAACTGTGAATCTGTCTAGAACAGGCCGTCCTCAAAAACTGAGTATCCGGGCGAGAAGGGCACTAGTCAGGGAGGCCACCAAGAGGCCTATGGCAACTCTAAAGGAGTTACAGTCTTCCACGGCTGAGCTGGGAGACACTGTGCATACAGCAACAATAGCCCGGGTGCTTCACAAAACTGGCATTTATGGGAGAGTGGCAAAAAGAAAGCCATTGTTGAAAAAACTCATATCAAATCTCGGCTAGAGTTTGCCAGAAGGCATGTGGGAGACCAAGTGGAAGAAGATTCTATGCTCTGATGAGACCAAAATAGAGCTTTTTGGCCTCAACACTAAGCACTATGTTTGGCACAAGCCTAACATCGCACATCATCCTGAGAACACCATCCCTACCGTGAAGCAGGTGGTGGCAGCATCATGCTATGGGTATGCTTCTCTACGTCAGAGTATTTTTTTTCACAGTCAAACGGGTTTAAAAGGCCCTGCATACCAACAAAGCACTCACTAGGCATCTCCAGCCCCGCCCCACCCTTTCGTTCGCTATTGCTTTCACATATGCTAAGAAATAAATAATAATAATAATAATAGTCGTACATACCGATCAATCATCTCCTGATCACTCGTTTTATCACCAAACTCCTCAATAATGCAATCCAAGTCATTATTTTATTACTATAACATCTCAAAAAAGCTCTGCAAATGTCCGTGATAGTCTCTGTGAATGGTTTTCTTGGCTTTTTCTGGAGAAAAAACGACTAGAAACCTGTTTTTTTGCGTTTTTTTGATGATGGACCGCAAAGGGTTAAGGAATACAATGTGAAAAGGCATTTTGAAACCAAACAAGGGGCTTTTGGAAATACGTATCCAGAGGGCACAGCAGTCAGAAGCTCAAAAGTATAGGTGCTGATCTCTTCCTACCAACTATTGCACGATCTTGCACTCATCAATTGTTTGAAATTCATTAAAAAGTATACCATACAAAGAAGATTAACAGTTTGGTCACAAACATCAAATGTCATTAGTTGGGAAATTAAAACGTAGAAACATGATTACATTGATTTCCCATATGCTACTGGTATCCCTTTATATGGGACAAATCTGTTTGTTTTTAACTTATTCAAGTTTTTATTTGTGTCACAGATGAAACAGAAACGAAGACACATGTGTATTTGTTTTAAGTGGCACACTCACATATTGGGTAGATGAAAGTTTTTTGTGTGCATTTTTACTCTTTTTTCAGTCACATCATTATCTTACTTGCAACCACATTGTCGCACAGTTCTCTCTTAGACTGTATATTAGTGTTATACTATTAATATGTCACATACGTTTTAAAATGTTTGTAATGATACTACATTAAATGTTGAAGAGGCTGTGTGGTCCGCTGGTTAAAGAGAAGGGCTTGTAACTAGGAGGCCCCCAGTTCAAATCCTGGCTTACTCACTGTTCAATATACAGTACTAACATTATGTTATATAATATTTATTATTGCTTAAAATGTGCAGAGTAAAATATGTATGGTCTGCCTACTCCCAACTTTTTTTCCAATTTGGCCCCCTTAAAAAAATAATTGAGCCCTGTTATACACCAACAGAGGGAAATGCTGTCAAATAGTTTTTAGGCATCTTGTTGAGGCTTTCTGCTCTTCAGGAGAGGCACTTGTAATATGGACTCAATCACTCACATTTTCAGTAGTAGGAAGCTCTATGATTACATTGATGTCACTGAGATATATTTTTTATCTATCTGTAACTTAGTCCGCTTACTAGCAGGAACCACCAATTTATCTAGGTATGAAATAAGGAACAATAATTACTGGCAAAATAAATCTATTGGTAATCTAGAAACAGAACGGGTAAAAATTATGAAGGCTGCTGTAGTATCATTTACATTTTGGCAAGCTGGGCCTTTTTTAACAATAAGATAAAAAGGTAAATAAAAAAGGTGACAGCTTTTTTTTTTTTGTTCCTCAAAACCCTAGTATGTTATGTAACATTTCATTACTAAAAATTAACACAATTTAAGGAATACAAAAAAAATCAAAGCACAGAAAACTATTTAAACCTTAAACATTCATTAGGGATTTGGGCCATTCACAAGGTCTAACAAAAAAAATACTGAGCTAATGCTGATTACTAAATTATTCACAGTTGCTATCGATATATCATCCCCATTGATTCGCCTTTGAAGAATCCAATTTTGACTCTGTAAACATACAGAAGATGGTCAATCGTAAAAAATTCAAAATACATTAGACTCCTATTGATCATGTCTTGACTGTTTCAGCAACTGTATCTCAATCCTTAGGCTATCAAGGTTAATGTTTTAACAATATTATAGGTGAGCTCACTTCACACACTAGTGTTACTCAAACCTTTTGATGTCTCCAAATACTTTTGTGCTATGGGTTAGATGTTTGTGGGGGTTTAAACAAACTTGTGTATCACATTTTTTAAACAGATTTAAATTGATGTACAGTAATTTAATCCATGACCCAGTTACAGAAAGTTCATCCCCCAAATATAAACCATATACAGCTGCTGCCACAGGTGTTATGTTGTTGCTTTTTACAGTATACAGCAGTTGAAATGAAGATAAGTATGCTGGTAGGTCTCTCAATTAGATCTAAACATACCATTTACATGACTAAGATATCATTAACTCCTGATAGTTACTCTTTGAATAGTTTCAGTACTTTTACTGTAGTGATTTTCTTTAAATCGGTATGGCTTTTTGTTCCTGTTCTTTAAAGTTCTTTTTTTTCCCCCCAGCAGTGAACAGTACAAAGATTTTATTCAACAGCACTTTCTGTTCACTTGAACTGCCTGTGAATGCCAGTGTAAACAATGATATTGTAAGAGCAAGATCTTTTCAGCAGATTCTGATTTTAGCCCTTTTGTTATGAGCTGTATAACCTCTGTAGATTGGTGATGTCCTTGTTTCACACTTTTAAAGTGTGCCTTATAACCTACATTTACCTTACAGTTTAACATTTGACGTGTGCCTCCCAGTCTACATTGCATAGTACCAATGCCATGAGATGCTAATGTAACGTGGCACTACTATTTGTTTGTTTATTTACCAAACAGGTTAATTTCTAAGTTGTAGGTTTCTACTACGCCACCCTCAATTAAGGCAAGGGACCTCTACTTATCCCCTGCACAGATAATTAACTGGACAGAACATCAGTGATGGATATGTACACAAAGCAACAAGGAAACAGATTAAAAGAAAGGCAATTTATTTTTCCAAGTTCAAAAGATATAAAACACACCAGTCAAAACAGTAAAGGCATTAATTAACTCCAAAATTTACAATTGAATGTAGTTAGGGTAATTAATCGCAATAGGACTAGTTTAAAATTATGGAAAATTCAAGTATTACATTTAAAACTGAAAATGTTTAAAGTTTCAAGGTAGATTACATCCAAAAGAAAATAAAAAAAACTAAACAAAAAAGTGAAGCACACTTTAGTGACTTAGATACAATAAAATATCAAATTTAACACTCAATTCAGTTTCAAACAATCTCAAAAACAGCAATAAAAATACAGTGAAAATACTTGAAAGTAATACTTCAAACAAATATAAGAAAACTAACTTTCTAAAGTAGTTAAATATTTCACATAAGTAAAAGTAAAATAATTCACATAAATTCAATACAAGAACAAGATAGAAATCTACTCTCAAAAATCAGTTCCCTTAAACAGTCTCAGTACTGCAAAAAGCTTACTTACTTGAAGCTAATACAGTAGAGCTGGTATAATACTTGAAACAGATGTACAAATCACTAACTTTCAAAAGTAGTTGACATTCCAAGTATAGGACTTTCAGAGTTATAAAAAAATCAATACAGAGGCATTTAACTGAAACAAGCACCTTTCCAGTTCATTATCATAGTTTTGTTAAATCAAATAAAAATAATTTTAAAATGGTTCACCTGCACGTGTAAATAAAATAAAATTTAAAAAAAACTAAATACATACATACATACAACAGTACCCGAGGAGCACCTGTGATGGGAGAGTGGCTGACCATATAACACACAATAGTGGAAACGTACTTCAATAATACAAACAGTTACACAGCGTCAAAAAAAACTCACCAACCTGGTAACCTTCACTGCTAAAGTACGGTGTGCTGCGAAGATATCACTCACTCGGTCGGCACACGCTTTCCAATTAAACTACAAAAATAAATAAATATCCAAAGTCTACCGCCTTTGTTCTCCCATCTCAACAGCTCATGTACAGAGTGGCCAGCCACCTTGGCCTGCCCGCTTTTTCTCTTCCAACCAAAGTTCTTTCAAAAGAAGCCCTGGAGCAGATTCAGCATGACAGTCTCCAGGGCAAACTATTCACCGCCATATAACATGGAAAGCAAGGTGGAGATAAACAAAGGTTACATTAGATAAAAAAATGAATGTGCAACTCCCTCCTGGCTGGCCTCCCTGCGTCCGCCACCCGTCCGCTCCAGCTCATCCAGAACTCTGCTGCCCGCCTGGTGTTCTCTCTGCCTCGCTTCGCCCACGCTACTCCACTACTCCGCTCGCTCCACTGGCTCCCGATCACCGCTCGCATCCAGTTCAAGACTCTTGTACTAGCCTACAGATGCCTTGACCAGACTGCACCCAGCTACCTCCAGACCCTCATCTCTCCCTACACCCCCACTCGACCTCTCCGCTCCGCCTGCACTAGAAGACTAGCTCTACCTCCGCTACGCTCCCCTGCCTCCAGAGCCCGCTCCTTCTCCACCCTTGATCCGCAGTGGTGGAATGACCTTCCTACAGATGTCAGGACTGCCCAGTCTCTGACCACATTCCGGCGCCTCCTTAAGACTCACCTCGTCAAACAGCACCTGTAGAACTCCTCTGTTTGTATCCTGGGACACTATCACCCTTCATGTAAATGTGCTTTATTTTGCTCTTATCTGCCCCCTATTTTACTGCATTTAATCCTGTACTTCAGAATACTGTAATCTGCCAAGTGTTTAACCTGTAGTACTTTGTATTTAATCACATCCTGATGTAACTATCACTATTTAATCATATCCTGATGTAACTATCACTATTATCTGCTGTATTATTGAATTGTGGTTTGTCACACTTGTACTTTGCTTGAACAAAAGTTATTGTATTTCTTGCTCTTATTGTATTACTTGTATTGTAACACTTGAAATGTATTTGCTTACGATTGTAAGTCGCCCTGGATAAGGGTGTCTGCTAAGAAATAAATAATAATAATAATAATAATAATTGAAATACAGTAATGAAAAAAAGAAAACACACAAAATCACACCCAAAGAAACAAATATATACAGATAAAGTAACACCTCGTTACACTAAAGTAGAGCAAGAGAATATACCTTAGATTAGAAGATTCAGATTTTTGTATTTGTTCAAATCTATTTGTTAATACGTGGTTTTCATTACAAGTTGAAACCACTTTTTATCTTCTTGGAAATCGAGGATACTATTTCAGAATAATGAAATGTTGAACATTTTCAAGGTCAAGTATAGTGTGAGATAGACATTTTCTTTGATGTCCCTGGCAGAACAATTTATCCCTAGTCTCTGCTAAGCAAACATCTTTCCTTTCTCTCATGCTTTCTTTCTCTCTCCTTAGCATACCAGCATTTGTAAAGACAAGTTTTTTTCCAACACCACATGTGATTTATTGTGTGTTTACAAATCACTAATGTTTCCTAAGAATTTGAAAACCAGCCCAAACCCGAAACCCATCTTTGATATTTTTAAAGTGACCATTTAGCAAATTCTATCTTTGTACACCCACAAAAGTAGTCAATTTCACAGAATCATGTGAAGAACCAATAGATTTTCAGCACAATGGGACCAATACGAATGTTAATACTTGGATTCACCTGGATAAGGTGCAGTTGGATGTGTTTTTTTCCTTGCTAAAAACTATTTTTTGTTGTTAATATGATTCCTCTTCACTGGTTCCCAGAGGAATTTGGGGAGTGGTCGCTTAATTTACCTCTCCTCTCAAGCCAATTTCTTATTAAGATGATAGTGGCTTCCTTTTCTTGAGACGTGGGACTAAAGGCCAAAAATCAAAAATATCACATTGGGAAAACAAATGCAGTGATACAGAACTACAAATATAGTGATATTCTAGCTATATAAGATCCACCTGCTGAATGATCCAGTTTCTTTTCCAAGACCGATGTGAACCATAAGCATAAATGGAATAATGCACATTTATTGTAGCATGGGTTCTGCCAGCCAGTTACAACTATCAGTTGTGAACTAGAAGCGATGAGTGGCCAGGTATTGAGCTCTCCTTCACAGTTGAGAGACAGGAAAACAGTGATTCCTATGGCACTATTTAAAGGGGTGAAGTCAATGTGAATTGTATTTTTGTTTACGAGTGTAAGTCGCCCTGGATAAGGGCATCTGCTAAGAAATAAATAAATAAATAATAATAATAATAATAATAATAATAATAATAATAATAATAATAATAATAATTGAGTAACCATTTCCAGTGTTTTTGGCTATACACCATTTTTGTATTGGGGGTGTTTTATTTTCGTCAAAACCGAAAATCAGAAGCCCGAGTTATAATACACGTTTTACTGTATTAAACAGATATCCTTCTAAAAATTGCTGGCAGAGCTTTTTTTTTTAATAGTGTTCCCCAGTGTCTAAAGCAGTCATGGTTGACTGAATGGCATTTTCATATCACAATATGTTAACCTTCTAAAGCATTAGCATGAAGTTGAACATTTTCCCAAATGTTTATCAAAATAGTTCTGCAGAGATATTAATAATAATAAAAAAGTCTGTTTTGCGGCAGTGTTTGTCTCTTGATACATAAACAGAGCCTTTACCTTTGGGATGCAGTTCATCTCTCACAGATCAGACAGTTGTTTTCAGGAAGCAGCTGTTTGGGACTAAATAAAATGAGCTCCAAAGATATTAACAGTTTCTCGTCTATTAAAGTCAACATTAGAATATCCCCTATACAAAGTTTATAAGTTATGGGAAATGTTCATGAAACAGTTACATGCTGAACTATCACAAACTACCAATATAACACTCTAGGATAATGGAAATATATTCTTTCTCAATACTATGGCTATATCTGTTTTGGAATCCAAAATATTGGTTACTATGTGTCGTAACCCTAATGTATTCTTTCTTGTCTTTAGATTGCCCTGTAAACAACATGGATTAAAGATTGGTATCACTTGTTCAACCTTTCTAAAATACTTTCCTGTCTTGATTTTGACTCTGAGGTCTTCCCTTTTTCCTATCCAGGCTGAAATACAGTGCTAATGTGTTCACAATTAGATTACAATTTGTAATGCGTGTTCTTAAATAAACTATGAAATATGATCATAGCTTTCTGATCATGTCTGATCTCCACTGCTTTCCAATTAAATAGTGCCATAGGAATCACTGTTTTCCTGTCTCTCAACTGTGAAGGAGAGCTCAATACCTGGCCACTCATCGCTTCTAGTTCACTACAGATAGTTGTAGCTGGCTAGCAGAACCCATGCTACAATAAATGTGCATTATTCCAGTAAAAAAAAAAAAAAAACTATTACAAAAAAACTGCCTTTCCCAGTGCAGTTGGGCAATGTCCCTCCTTTCTGACTTATTTATTTGCATTTTTTATACAGTAATATCTCAAAGCACTGTACAGTACATAGTACAAAATCAAGCTACAATACATTTGTAAAACATATTACACATCTACCACAATCATACCATTTAAATAACATATATAAACAACAGTACTGTATATATATATATATATATATATATATATATATATATATATATATATATATATATATATATATGGAGAGGAGAGGAGGACTATAGTGGAAAATGACTGACCCAAGGGAAGACTATTGTTACCGACGGGGCTATACTGCCCGAAGCCACAGAGGTACCTGGAGGTAACAATAGTCTTCCCGAGTCAGCAGTACATATTTAATTTTTTAATTTTAATTTTTTTTATTTTTTTTTATTTGATTTCATATTGCTATAATGTCTCTAACTGTCTATGTATTGTTGTTTATTGTATTCATGTTGCCTCTAGGCCAGGTCGGCCTCAATGTCTTTACCTGGTTAAATAAAGGTTTGAATTGAATTGAATTGAATATAGGAGTCAGTCAAAATAATAAGAGAGGCAAGGTTGGATAGTAAATATGACTTTATATACTGTAATTCCATAAATATTTGTGAGCCTTTTATTATGCGTTTTTTGCATATGAAAAAAAAAGCCTAAACATTTTTGGCACGAATATCTTAGTGCTGTACATATAATGAAGTAATATACTACTACCAGTGCAACAGGTCGCCAACATTTCTGGAGCAAAATAGGTTTTATGGGTGTGATTCACCAAATATTTTAGTTGCAATTATTTATGGCTGTGCAGTATGTTGTTTAAATATAACTGATACAGCATAAGTAAAAAAACTAAACGACAGAAAATGTTTTTAAAGTTCATACCACATTTTATTCTTTCTTTTGTAGTATGTTTTGTAATTCATTTTCTGTTGTCACAGAATCACCGTTCAGCAGTTTTTTCATTCAGCCATTTTTATCTTGTTATATATATATATATATATATATATATATATATATATATATATATATATATATATATATATATATATAGTAAGACAGCAGGGAGGGGGTTAAATGCTCCCTGGAAGAAAACATGTGCGAAAGGCACATTTGTTTAATTTAATTGTGTTTTGCTTTATTGTTTAATTGAATTTGTTAATTGTTTTATTATTAACTATCCCCTGCATCTGGTAACTATTGCTAAATCAGAACCAGGTGCAGGGTATTTAAAGAGAGCAGTCAGTTTGCTCGGGGCTGCTGAGTAGAAGGAGGCAGATGAGGTGCTCTGCTTCTGAGCAGTCAAGAGGTAAAGAGTGTGCAATTTAAACCTGTTTGATTTTGTTTGTGGTGTTGTGTTTGGTGGGGAAATGGCTTAGCCGTCCCACTTATAGTCAGGGTGTTCCAGAAAGTTTAGTTAGTGCTTGTAAAGAGCTAGGTGTTTGCTTTGTGTTTGTTTTATTTTGTTTATTAAAAATATAGTGCGTCAGCACATAAAGTCCATTCCTGTGTGTGTTGGGTCTTGTTTTTAAAGGGGCAACAAACCTGTGTGGCAGCAGTCTTTTACATTATATATATATATAATATATATATATATATATATATATATATATATATATATATATATATATATATATATATGTGTGTGTGTGTGTACATATATATACATATGTACACACACACATATATACTGATGCACAAAAGAAATGCAACACTCAGGTCTAATAGATTTAATCAAATATTTTAAACATAGATATCAAACAAAATCCAAGAAAATGTGAACAAAAATACAGATCAAAGAAACATAATACGTTTTCAGTATGAAACATGACACACTGTCAAAATGAAAACATTACAAAGTTAGTATCGGGTATGACAACCCTGAGCATTAACACAATTCTGGCAGCGTTGATGCACAGACCTGATCAGCCTCTGGATAGACTGCTGTGGGATGTTCCGCCACTCTTCCTGTGCAGCTACAGCCAGCTGGCAAAGGATGGCTGGTCACGGCTGGTCACGGTTGTCTCCTGTGGATGGCACTGGCGATTTGGTCCCACAGATGTTCTATTGGACTCAGATCAGGAGAAAAAACTGGCCACAGCAAGATCTCAACATTGTTTTCTTGAAGTCGTGCAACTGTAATCCTAGCACTGTGTGGTCTTGCATTGTGTATATATATATATATATATATATATATATGAACATAAGAAAGTTTACAAACGAGAGGAGGCCATTCAGCCCATCTTGCTCGTTTGGTTGTTAGTAGCTTATTAGAATCTCATCAAGCAGCTTCTAGAAGGATCCCAGGGTGTCAGCTTCAACAACATTACTGGGGAGTTGGTTCCAGACCCTCACAATTCTCTGTGTAAAAAAGTGCCTCCTATTTTCTGTTCTGAATGCCCCTTTATCTAATATCCATTTGTGATATATATATATATATATATATATATATATATATATATATATATATATATATCAAAGCGGTTTGCACGGTCCCTAAATACTCTCTCTTTTCATTCTTCTGTCATATCGACGACGAGCTAGTAGTATAAGAGTTGTGATAGCTACTGAGACAGTTTGCGATGAAAATTACGACTTGCGGTTGGCCTCTAGCACTCGCAAGTTTCAGGAAAAAACATGCGACGTCACAGCCCTGAGAAAGTTTTATGTAACACAAATTGCAACCTCTACGAGGTTGCAATTTGTCTACGAGAGCGATTCCTCGCAAATCGCTTTTATGAAACGGGCCCCTGGTCTGCTGATTGTTGGAGCAGAACATCTCATTCTCCGGGCAACTTCTCTCATGCCGATAGCAACCAGGTGATCTTCATTACTCAAGCGGGTCACGGTTGTATCTTTCACTAAGCGGGGCATCGTCGTATCTTTTGCTGTTCAAAATCATGTGTTTTTGAATGGCTATTTATACAGATTCTTAATCAACTCATTTTGGCAATTTTAACTCAACTCAAATACCAAACACTGAGCACCTGGCTTTTTTATGAAATCACATGACATGAGCTCAGTATTTTGTTATCCCAAGGAACAATACTACTCAAACAGTCAACAAACCTAACTGCTCATTATTTAAAATGTTAATAATAATAATAATAATAATAATAATAAATGCAGCAATATAAAAGTTACATTAAAACCCACTAAGGTCCCAGCTTCCCTGACAGACGCAAGCAGAGCATTCCACAATTTAGGCTTTCTAAGTAAAAGTCCTACCTTCCATGGTGATTTTGTTGACCCTAGGAATAACCAGTAGCCCCGCATCCTGTGATCTCAGAGTGCAATTCGGAAGATATGGGGTCAGTAACTCCTGCAAATAACTGGATGCTAATCCATTCAGGGCTTTATAAGTTAACAACAAAATCTTAAAATCAATTATATACTCCACAGGGAGCCAGTGCAAAGAGGCCAAAACAGGGGTAATGTGTTCACTTTTCCTGGTTTTGGTCTGAATTCTAGCGGCTGTATTCTGAACAAGCTGTAAACGAGAAACCACATGTTTTGGGATACCAGAGAAGTGCATTACAATAGTCAATTCTTGATGAAACAAAGACATGATTTAGCCACTCAGCATCAGGTACGGAATTAATAGGTCTAAGCTTAGCTATATTTCTCAAATGACAAAATTATACTTTAGTAATTTTCCTAATGTGATCCTTCATTGATAGATCAAGATCAAAGATGACCCCCAAATTTCTCATTTCTAGTTTTAGTTCCGACGAGAGACTGCTAAGGTCTAGCTTATGTAAACTGATATTCTTTAGTTGATGCTGTGTACCTACAAGCATGACCTCAGTTTTGTCAGAATTCAACATTGAGAAGCTTTGTGACATCCAACACGATGTCAGAAAGGCAAACAGCTAATAGCACCCCAATAGAAGGATTGCCTGGATCCAAAACAAGTATAGCTGAGTGTCATCTGCATAACAATGGAAATTCATTCCATGCCTGAGGATAATATCACCCAATGGCAGCATATATAGTGAAAACAACAAAGGACATAAGAGAGAGCCCTGCGGAACACCACAGGCAACTTCAGACTTCACCTCTCCGACAGAGACAAACTGGAACCTATCGGAAAGATCAGACCTAAACCAAGACAGGACACCTCCTGACAAACCCACTAAACCTTCAAGATGATTCAATAGAATGGAATGGTCTACGGTATCAAAAGCAGCACTAAGGTCTAGGAGAATTAAAATTAAAGGAAAGCCAGAGTCAGATCTTATCAAAAGATTATTTACTACCTTAACAACGGCAGTCTCGGTGCTATGGGCAGCACGAAATCCAGACAGAAATTTCTCAAATACAGTACTGCGTTAGAAACTTGTGTAATTGATTAGCAACAACTCTCTCTAGAACCTTTGATAAAAATGGCAGATTGGATATTGGCCTATAGTTGCTAAGGGCTTTAGGGTCAAGGTTTTTTTTTTAGCAAGGGCTTTACCACCGCAACCTTAAATGCAGAAGGTACTATACCAGAGGAAAGTGATTCATTCATAATTGTTAGAATACGTGGATTAATAATCTCTGAAAACATATTTTAATAATTTGGTAGGGATTGGATCAAGGGCACAAGTAGTAGGTCTAATACAGTATGCAGAACTAATGCTATCAGGTCTTGTAAGATAATCAGAGAAAAAGCCTCCAACATCGCTCTATCAGGTCTAACAGGTTCAGGTAAGAAAGAATGGTCTATAATACTAGGCGTCTGTAAAATCTGATCTCTAATGTCATTGCAGCTAAAAGAGGAGCCAGTTGTGAGGGTAGAAGTATTAGAAGGTGGATTTACTAATTTATCTATGGAACTAAAAAGAAATTTAGGATTATTTTTTATTTGTTTCAATCAGATTAGAATAGTATGAAGAGCTAGTCTAGCTTGATGGCTTTTCTATGCAAAGTAATGAACATGCAGATTAGTACCCTTCCATCTGCGTTCCAATTTGCGACCATCACATTTCAGTAAACCATGCTGTACTTCTTTTGTAAAACACCCTCCGAGTATCTAAAATGTTTGTCATGGAAGTGTTGTAGGTGTTGTTCGTGGGATTTTAAGTTAGATAGAGAGGATTTAAAACAAAACTGCATATTGCGGCGAAATGTAACAAAAATGCCTAAAGACAAAAAACCCAGAAGAATATGCTTGTGACCATAAGGATTTAGTTGAGGAAGACAGCAAAGGAAAGAAGGTACAACTTAAGTGTAAAGTACTGTCAAGTTACTATATATTGTGACAGAAAAAAAAACCAAGCATTTTGCAAAGTAACCAAAAACAATAATTTTGTACAGTATATAAAAAGCGAAAGCCCTGAAAAATAATAGCTAAAAATAAGCACAAAAAAAATGAAATCAATAAAAAATGAAAAACAGAAGCCCTAATTATAACAAACTGTGACCACAGAGATTGCTCAGATGATCAAATTACTAATGTAAATTTCCAAATCAAGAAATAATAAAACAATAGTACAATACCTGCGCCATTTTCTTAAATATTGGACAGCGTAATATCATATACAACATGACAGGTACATACAAATTAAGCTTAGATAATCAACTTTTTTAAAAATTATTATTATTATTATTATTATTATTATTATTATTATTACTATACCAGTATGTTGTGCTATTAAGCCTACATGGGGTTTATCTAACATGGATTTTAATAATCCAAATGCTACTGCAATTATTATTTAATCTGGGCCAACGTGTGCCAGGGTTTGAAAAATGAACAACTCACAAGGATGTAAAAGTATGTACAGCAACATGCCAGGGAGTGTTCCATTTGAGTTATTTAAACTGGTAATATTTAGGTATGCCACAGTTTAGATCAATAAAATAGATATAAGCACACCATGCCTAAATACTAAAATAATGGTCAAGATTCTCAGAAAACCATCATCTTTTAAAAAAAAAATATATATATATATATATATATATCTCAAATGGATATTTATAGAGCGACTATCGTTGTGATATGTTAGCTTAATAATAATGAGCTATTTGCATACTTAAATGGAAGAACTGTCTACTAATTATCCTTTTCTATGAGGAATTAGCCTTAAATGCCAGAAGTGTCTGTGCTTGTCCATGTTTAAAGCTTCAAGTGAAAAGTCAGGGCTTGATATTACAAAAGCTGATTCTGCTTATCAGTTACAAAAACACATAGGCCTGTGGATTATAGCAGCATGGATTACATACTTTTGTTAATTGTTATGTGAAAATATATTAGTTTTTTACGATTGCTTTAACTCATTTTTCAATACAGCGACCCAATGTGCACAACTCTTAATACAAAATGACAAACTGAGTGGTAAAATGCAACTGTTTAGATACATTTTTCCATGCTAACATACAACATGCATAACTAAAAATCACCTCTTACAATCATAAAGTTGCCCTGTCAACCATTAGGACTTATGTCAAATGCTAACATTTATCTGGTTCTTAACTATTTGATCACCTGGTAACAACTGGGTTCATAATTGCAAATATCTTTCTCTATGTGAGAATGCAAGACAGCTTAATTGATAATTAGTTCATCACTACATAAAGCTCTGAGGAAATGGCAGTAGTAGTTAAAATGGAGCTAGAGGAAGTTGCTGATCGTTGTCATGCTCGTGGTCGTGGTCGTGCTCAAGGTCTTGGTCAACAAGAAAGGCGCATTACAGTGTCCAATGAAATCAGAGCTACAGTGGTTGATCTTGTTATAAACAGGGGTTCAACTATGGCAGAGGCTGGTCACACGGTCCAACCAAACCTCAAACGGTCAACGGTTGCATCAATTATCCGGACATTTTGCGCTGAAAATAGGTATGTGTGTAGCATTCAAATTTTATTCTTTACAGTAATTACTCAATGTTACTCATTGTATATATTTGGTGCTGATGTCAAAGTTTTGTCTTGCAGAACCAAAAGAAGACCTTCCTCTGGAGGGCGAGGGCGCATCCTTACTGCTCAGCAGGAGATGGCCATTGTGGACATGGTGGTGGCACAAAATGATATACGCCTCAGGGACATACAGCAAAACATCTTAGGAAATAATGAAACATTCCAAGGGGTTGAGACCATAAGCATTACCACTATAGCACGCATTCTGAAAAGGCACCAAATATCTATGAAGCAGATATATTTGGTTCCTTTCCAAAGAAATGAGGACCAAGTCAAGGTATTACGATGTGAATATGTTCAAGTGAGTATACAGTAATGTTGCAAGTATTCTAGTGGTGGTATGAACACGGTGGTGCTTAATGGTACATCATTTTGCATCATTGCGCATATTCTTTTGCTTAGTGGCCATTGTTCTACAGTACAATGGACAAGATCTAAACATTGCTCTGTGATTGTAATATGGCAGAATCTACTGTAAATCACATGCATTATCCTTGTTGTTCAGAGAATGATGGAATTGGATGCAGGGGTCAACCACCACAAATTCATCTTCAACCTGGCCAAACGTTGACGACGGGGTCGGAATATCATTGAACAATGAGCCACTGTCAATGTGCCTGGACAGCGTGGTGGAAATATAACCATGTGTGAAGCAATTTCTGACAATGGTGTTGTGGCCAGAGACCCAGTCATTGGGCCATATAATTCTGCTCACCGTCTCCATTTTCTGGATGTGCTTCACAATCGCCTCGTACAACCACATGCAGCAACTACATTTGTCATAGTTTGGGACAATGTGAATTTCCAATCACGCAGTGAGGAATTATTTTCTGCCTGGAGGTGGAAGGTCTATGAAAGTAACCCTTACCAGCAGGCCACACTCATCCAAGCCATGGATGAGACATTTGAGGATATAACAGCACAACAGTGCCAGGCTTGGATAAGGCATTCCAAAAGATACTTTCCTCTGTGCCTTGCTAATAAAAACATAAACTGTGATGTTGATGAAAATCTTTGGCCAAATGCAGAGCAGAGAGTCAATATCAGCGAATGCATGTTACAGTATATCTAATAGTCTATAGTTACTGTAAGTAGATTTTGTTCATTTGTAATTTTGATCATTTTATGTATTATACTTTGTAAAACAAAATGTCAGCATACTTTACTTTAGCTTTCTATTACTGTAGTTTTTTTTTTTTCAGCAGTATTTGTTATTGTTACTGTAGGACTCATTTATGTTATTGTGTTTCAAAGATTAAAAAGAAAATGTTCAAACAAAGTTTCTGATGTTTTGGACACATAATTTGCTTTTGATGTCTTTATTGTTGCATGGTTGACTCCACTGCATTCATTTTCCAATGTATACAGGATTTTGACCAGTAGTTTGGGTTTTGGTCATCTTTGGACTGCTACATAATATTTGATACAATTGTGTAGAATATCACTGAATGCTTGCTGTACATTATTTAGAATATTTTTTATTCTGTAGGTTGCTATCATTTTGCTCATTATAATGCTGATCATTTGAATATGAGCAAATGACACGTTTAGACTTTGTTTTGATTTGAATGATTTTGTGTTTGACGGCATTATTTGCTAAAGGGTGTTTTATTCAGCAATGCTTCAATGATTAAACTTCAGTGATCAAAGCAGCTGATGTTTTGGTGCTATGATTTGCTTTTGCATGATGTATTTATCTCATTTGACACAGTAGTATTTATTTTGCACTCTGCATGGGATTTTGAACCCAAAATGAGCAGTTCAGCATCTTGTGTTAAGAGTTATGCACATTGGAATGCTGTATTGAAAAATGAGCCAAAGCAATTGTAAAAAACTGTAAAATAATATAGGCACTATAACATTTGCATTGATCACACAGAAGTTCAAGATATGTGCCTTTCTAGACAAACTATTTGAGATGTAAGTACATCTGGCAATTAAACCACAAGACTTTCTTATGAATACCTGTAACAGCCGACTGAGAATACTAAATCAGGAGCGAATTAACCTATTCGTAATTACAACTACTTTTGGCCTAATGACCTTCTGAGAATTTCGACCAATATAATATTGCTGTATATCTTGTTCTTGTATACAGATACAGAATGGTTTTATTTATCTTTATTAAACAAATCATTCGAATACGGGATAGCAATAAATAAATAGCTGAAGAAAACTGGAGAACTGAAGTGCTGATAATGAATAAGTTGATCCTAAAATAGACGATTAAACTTCTTCTTGACCAGCTGTATACTAAACAATGCAAGCAAGTCTGTTATGTTGGAAAGACATCTAATTTCAATTCATGAGTATTTTACTTGGTCACTCTTTATAAAAGAGCCATTTTAAAAGCAAAGGCAAGCACTGAAAACATGGTAAAACAGAGTCAATAAGCACTGGAAATGCATGGTAAACTATACACCCGCAGTATAGGGCAGAATTTGGCCTATCAACCAACAGTGATAAAAATACGACATTGCTACACTGTGAAACCATTTAGGAAGAACACAAGCTCATATTCCTGCCAACATGATTTCCTGCTGTCATGTCTATGCATTTTCCTTCTCACCAGGGGTTCTTTGTATGCAGAAAAAAGCTGTGGCTTGCACAAAATTCTTGTACTTGCAGTCGGTGTGTAAGATGTTTTGTAAGGCTTTGGAGTGGTGACACCCATACAAAATTGAATACTGTTGTCCAAAAGAAATGTTTTCTAAGGGCTCAGAAAAAAAAAAGAAATGACATGATTTAACTATCAAACATGTTATTTAGAGACATTGGAAGACTTAAAGAATGTAAAATCATTTTAAAACATTATTTTACTGTTTCTGCATATCTTACCATTGTTTTATAGTTATGAATACAAAGTGAGTCTGTGGGTCAAGTACCATGAGGGTATAACAACAACACAAACTATTCTTAAACTGTGCAGTCCATCATTGAGTGCATTACTTCATTGAGTGGTTTGTGTGTTTAAGTCACAGCTCACTTACAAACTCACTGACTGGCCCCAGGCAAATGTTTTTTTTTTTGTTTTTTTTAAATTTATTTATTTATTTAATGTATGCATGCATGCAGGTGCATGTGGTAGTGCTTAACCAAGAAACTAGTTTTTGTTTACCTCAATATACTTGTCCGTCCAGTTATGTTTGCCTGTTTGTGTACAGCGCCATGAATTTTACCAAAGCAGCACTTTGAATAAATTTGTTTTTTTAACTGTGTGAACCATTACAGTAATCAGAGTTGTGGCAGATTAATTAGAACTAGATAAATGTGATGATTGTTTTTGTTGCTTAAGGCTGGCAGTGGTCTGCAATTGGAGTTATTCTCCCCAAGCTGCAGCCCAGGCTGCTAATGAAAGTCAAGATTTCCTATTTAAAAAAAACAAACAAATAAAACTTTCATTCATTTTGGTAACTTTCTACTGAGGAATGTAAATACTTCCACAAGTAAAAAAAAAAAAAAATAAATATATATATATATATATATATATATATATATATATATATATATATATATATATATATATATATAAATAATACGATAATTACAAGACAATAAATTAAATTAAAACATTTGCAGCCAAAAAAACATGTATTTTAATACAATTTAATATAATATAATTAATTTAAAAACAAAAATCAAATCATCTTTTAGATGTTAGATAGGCTGTCCATACGGAATCATTTTAAATTGTTCTGATTCAATTTTGCGAAACTGGTAATGAAAGTATGTTTGAAAAAAAAAAAAAAGGGTTATGTGGTGATCACAAGATAATATATCTCAGGAACGCAACATTTCAAAGCATTATACTGTATATCTGCATAGTTAATGTGATCCGAAGAAAATAGGCGAGAGGTATACAAGTCTTGGCCGGAGGCTCTGGAAATTATGTGGATCTTCAACTGCAGAAAAAAATGGACTTGGCTTGTAATATAAAAGAAATGATGAATAATGTGAAGTATATTTCTGACAGGTATTATATTATATTATATTATAATATAATATGTATTTTTATACACAGCAGTAAGCCACTACCTTTATAATGGAACTTTATGTTCAATATGTAATTAACCTATTTTGTTTGATGGGAGTTTTAGGGCTAGTCCATAGCATTGACAGGCTAAATGATATTTGAAAATGGTGGCAGAATATGTGCAAATCAATTCTCTTCTTTCTTCATCGATTACACTAAAAGCCTCTTTTCAAGATGGATCACACTGAAAGCTTTTTTTTTCCACATCGCATTACAGTTGTGGAATTTTCTCTTTTTCAATTTGCAGACCACAGATAGATTTTTCTGTGTTAAATATTTTACCTTAAAAATATTTCTTCTGCTAAGAATATCAGTTCACATCAGCGCATCTGTAGCACAAAATAAATGACAAAGCCTTTGTTACACCAGCTGTTTCACCCTGGTTTTCCATTAGATCTGCTGCCTTCTTTTAACAAAAGAAATTCAAATTTTGTAATTACCCACCATCATCTCGATATAACATAATAGAGAACAGAGTACAAGAAAAACTCAGGCTAATGTGTAATAGTGGTCACTCCCTGCTGGTATGTATAAGTGTTTCTTTTTTATGCAGCTTTGCACTGCTTGGGTACAGTAAAATCTAAAGTGTCTTTTTTATCCATGGCATGTCTTGTTCCAACTCTAGAATTGTTTTAAACCCAGCAAAATGAATAACTCAATAAATGTAATACACAATTTTTCCTTTCAGTCTGAATGTTACTGCACTGTTTGAGAATTATTTCTGTTGTGCAGCACACTAGATGATGCCCACGTACTGGTATTTCGTTGTATCTTGACCTCAGGCATGTGGAGTCCAGCTGTTTCATTTGGAGACACTGCAGTGCTTCACAGTGATATGTGAGGCATGACTTGTTTTATTAACATACTGTATGTGTCTTACAGTGCCATTAAATACAGGTCTAATACAATACCTGCTGTTTCATGATACATCATCAAGCCGGTGGAGGTTGCATAGTTTCAGTCAAAATGCAATGCAATCTGTCTGTTTGGAGGATCAGCTATTTTATATCACTGAGGTGCTAGTATAAAGTTTAGAAAAGAATAAACTAATTAAATAAACTTAGATCACCAGGGGCCGGTTTTTCAAAACGTTGAATCTGGATAACAGTGATCCGGGGTTTGTAATCCTATATTTTGTGATAGAGATTACTTTTATCTGGATCGTTTTTATCCGTTTTTTCAGAAAATGTCACAGCTAGACTACATTTTTCCAGATTACAAATATTCACGATTACGAAGTCCAGTTTTTGAAGTAGCTCTAATTGGTTAAATAGGCCATGATTTATGATATAGCCTGACTTAAAAAATAAAGTGATAAGTGATAATTATGAGGTTTATTTATTTAATACGCAGGTTTATTTATTTATTATGTTTTATATATAAAAAAAAAAACTCAGACAATTAACTTTTAATGTTACTGCACATATAGAGCATGCAAATGATTCACTTAGCAGTAAATAAATAACTAAAACAAGATGCACAATAGAAAGCATCAACGGGGTGCTTAAGAGACGATTGTTTTGTTTTGTACAACATTGCTATCAATCGCAATGTACCAGACATTGAAGGTGAGGATTTGAGCGACGACCTGCCAGAGCCTCAGGCAGGACACCATGATGCACCTTTGTCAGAACCACAACAGGATTGATTTGCTGGGTGGGCAGTGAGGGATGCCACTGTAAAGAACTACTTCTAGAAGAAGCCTCCATTGACATTTCAAATAAAACATATGTCATTTTCACCACATCTTTATTTCTACACAGCACGCACGAAGTAACATGTTGGACATCAAATTCTAAAAGTCTAAAACCCTTACCGTCACCGCGCTGTAGTTCCTGTAGCAAATAGGACATGAACATCACTTATTCCCACTCCAAGCAGCACTATCTGGTTTTAAACACACCCCGCTTTCAGCCCCCCTGCTACTGGTACTTAATGTAGAGTAGGGCATCGCAGTTCGGGTTTGTGTTGTGCTGCTGGTATTCGATCTCCTGGGTCTCGCTGTTTGCTTCTCTGTAGCAGCAATGTCAACAGTGCGGGTGCCTTTGAAACAGAGCCAAAGCACATAGGTTATTCACACTGGAACCGCCAGAGGTTTTCAAATTTAAATTACTCTGCGTGTCTGAAAGTTATGCAGTTGTCCGTTCATGACTTTTCCTAAATACATGTATTAAATACCCTGGCGGCGTTTGAAAGGCAGGATTGTGAAAATAAAGAAGTTATAATCCTGCCCACCTAGCACCACCAAAGCAGTCATTTTGACTGCCTTTTACAATACATGTTTTTATTTTGAATATTCTATTTTTTATATACAAGCCTGTTGTTATCTCTACCCCCACTGAGCTTACAGCAGTATGTCTTTGAATATAATATGGCTCTTGAAGTCTAGACATGTGTTATCCAAAGGCTGTAATCCTATCAATTCCCTGGAGAACTGGTGTCTGGCTGTCTACGTGAGCATATGTAGTCTGCTGTCGTATAGTATTACTATTTTACTCTTACAGGTACACTTACAGAGACTAGGCTGAAACTAAAAACGGCTCAAAGAAGACGCATGACCACTCAAGAAGCGATTGATATGCTTACTGCTTTGTCCAAAAATGATTCTGATGCAGGGAATGTGAGTGATCACGACAGCAATGAATCCTGGATTTGTGAAGCAGGCAGTTTCACCAGTGAAAGCGATGACCACAGAGGGCTCCCCAGGTGCAGAAGAAGTCATGGCAGAAGCAGCAGTCCTGTGAAATCCTTTCAACCACAGCTGAACTCCAGTACAATTTTGAAACACAATGACTGTGCTACGCTAACTGTTTAAAAGTTCAAGCCAAGAAAGAATGTAATTATTCTCAGCTCCCTTCATACATGAGTTGCCATCGGGACTGTTGACAAGAAAAAACAGAGACTGTGAATTTCTACAATGACACAAAATACAGAGTGGACTATTTAGACCAGATGGCACGTCAGTACTCGGTGAAGCCAGTTCGCGCCGGTGGCCAGTTGCTGTATTTTACAATGTACTAGCCACAGAGCATTGGCAGAAACTGCAAAGCAGCAGGCAAGTGCAGCTCAGCATGGATTCAATGCTGCACCCACTGACATACGCAAGAGAAAACAATGAGAGGTAGCTACATGCAATAAATATAAAACTTCTGGCATTGGTGCCCAATGTGAAAGAGCAGTATGTGGTAAATGCACAGGAAAAGTTGAGAAGCGTTACATCTGTGTGGATTGGGCTACTTAGGGTGCTACTTTGAAGTCCGTTTCCCTGAAAGCACATTCACGTTACATAATGGAAATTGAGTTATTTTTTTTTTTTTTTGTTTATTTTGTTTATACAATTTTGTATGCACATATACCGGTTTACACACTAGTCTTGTGAAATGCTTATTTTATTATAGTTTTTCATTTTTTGAAGTAGTACTTTATATGGGGGAAGTTAGAAAATAAACCATTTTATGTTGAATTGTTCATTTAAATGTGGTGTTTCAGCTGTGCAGATGTTTTTTGATATGATGTGCTTGTATAAAACTTTTGAGTTGTAGCCGATAGTTTGTCTTCCATTTTAATATTGATGTTGTTTAAAAGGTAACCGTCATAATGACCACCACCGTCGGTTCTAGGTATGAGTATAACCGCGGCAGTTCTAGTGTAATATATCCACGTCTGTCACAAGTGGCAGTGTGTGAGCACATGTGTCTTTTGGACTTGGAGGTCATGCAACCACACTTTTAGATGCAGTCCAACAATAATCCACAGTCATAAGCGTTATACTGTTGACTTATCTTGTACTTAAATATCTTGTACTTAATACTTCCCTTTGTATTATACTTAAGCGGTCCTCCCTCAACTCTGAACCATTTCGACAGACTGCAACTCAGTTTCTGGGTGTCTTGTTGTTGTTGTTCCTGCTCCCCAAAAAGGCAGACTTCCTGTCCGTCCGGTCTGCAGGCACCACCAGCAACCCATGCATTTTTCTGGTGAGTTTTGGTTCCCCTTTTATAGGGCTGTCAATGATGGTAATGGGCATATCGATTGAATGCACCTGTGGCTGATTATGGGTCCCTGGAGCAATGGGGACTAATCACAATCACTTCCCTGTGCATAAAAGAAAATGACAACTAATACAAACACAATTAAATAATTATACAAAATCAAATCTCCACAACAAGTAGGTAAACACTGCAAACAATAAAGAAAATATCCGTAAATAAACAATAATAATCTCAAAGAAAACACTGTGAAAAATATACAAAGTTAATAATGTGAAAAAAAGAACAATTATCAAGTGCAAAAGAAAAACAAAGCACCCCACACTACAGTGATAGTCACATGAGACAGCTAGACCAGTTAAAAACCAAAAACCTAGCTCTGCAGTCCAGTTGGTTAAGTATGTGCCTTGCTGATGCATCATCGATCACATGTTAGCTGAACGAAAATAAAAAAATGCTTTCTCTATTTATATAATGTATATATTTTTGTATTTCTTGCTCTTATTGTATTACTTGTATTGTAACACTTGAAATGTATTTGCTTACGATTGTAAGTCGCCCTGGATAAGGGCGTCTGCTAAGAAATAAATAATAATAATAATAAAATGTTTTTCAGATAAAAGTTCAACAAATTAGACCATTTGTTGCCTTATATATTGAGTTTAAACAACAAACACCATCCAAGTAAACCTAGTTTACTAAATTGGTCAAAAGTAAAATGTTTTTCCTACTTCTGTCTCTACTTGAGATGCTATTATTATTATCAGGGAATATAGCCAGGATGTCCTCGGCTCACTGCGCACCAGCGACCCCTGTAGTCTGGCTGGACGCCTGCTGGCCTGCCTGTAAGCTACCCGAGAGCTGCGTTGTCCTCCGACGCTGTAGCTCTTGGGTGGCTGCATGGTGAGTCCGCAGTGTGAAAAAAGTGGTCGGCTGACGGCATACGCTTCGTAGGACAGCGTGTGTTCGTCTTCGCCCTCCCGAGTCAGCGCAGGGGTGGTAGCGGTGAGCTGAGCCTAAAAATAATTGGCCATTCCAAATTGGGAGAAAATAATAAAAATAATTGGCAACGACTAAATAAAAAAAAAAAATTGAGTACCAGATCTTATAATTAAGAAAGAGGGATAGCATTTTTGTTTACAGATCTGTACTGACCTTGGTTTTTTTTTTTTTTTTGTAATTTTGTTTCTCACAGATTAGTTGTTCCTTCATCGAAAGATTAATCTTGAAGGGAGACAAGTATCTTATCAAGAAACAGCCCGATTGCTTTTAGCCAAGGTTGAGTAAGCAATGATCCCAATTACTGTATGGGGTACGGCAGGCATTTATCTTTAAAATCAGTATTAGCTCTACAGAACAACAGAAACAAGCATCCTTGAACACATCTGCAAAATCGGTTCAAGATGGTTTACAAAACAGCTCAAATTTGACCATATGTGCTCAGTGACACCATATGCCAGGAGCGGTTTTTATCAGATAATTGTAACAGTTGCTAATACCAGGGATCATCATCTATCCCCTGAGACCAAACTGATACTATGCAGCAGTAAAGAAAGCTGCCAGTGCCGAGATGGGATACGTGTGTTTCTATTCATTCAGTGAATTTGCTGGTTCCATACGTTTGTCAATATTTCAATTTAACAGTCCTCATACAAATAGAGCCACATTTATGACTAATTAGTTTCACTGGTTTGTGTCTATTGAGTGCACCAACTATTGTATACCCAGTTCATAATAGATCTCCATCAGTTCCAGGACTTACATATTAGAAAAAAACTATTTGCCACGCAATATTGGTAAATCATCAAGTTATTTATTGAATACTTTAGGTAACACAATTATATTATGAGCTAACGGAAACTTACACAAACCAGCTCTCAAACTGAAATTTACACAATAGACGAACCTGCACTCAATCCTAAAAAATAAAAAGTTACTTTTGTTCTTTTATATGTTTGACATTTTTTGAAGAGGTAGACAAGAACAAACAGATCACAATCCATGTTCACCTTTGTGTACAAAGTGTCGGAACCAAAAAACAACTGCTTGTAAGTAGAATATTATTTTTGTAATGTTTATTTATTATTTAGGCTGGAAATACCCAAGACCCGACATCATCCACTGCACACAACCCTGAGATGAGCAGTCAATTTCAATATCTTAAAGGCTTCTAAACTAATAGTTTCTAACAGAGACATTGAAGCCTAAAAGCTACAACACCACATATGGAATTCTGAGCAATTACTCATGGAATATTAAGGAACAAGTTGGTATTCATTAGAAACTAATACTAGTACTGCAAAAAATCACTTTTTTTTATCTCAGCCATTTTCTAATAGCAACCCTCAATGAATGGCTTTACCAGCTGTTAAGGCCCCCTCGTTTACCAGAGGATAAAGCCCTCTTCAGATTATTTTGCTTAAATTAAGTTCCACCAAACACCGATGGAGAGAGAAGTGAAATTGGTACTTTTTTAGCAGCACCATTTGTCATTTTTTGTCTGCTGAAGTTAATTCTCCACATACATGTTATACTCTTATTGTTAAGTTTTTGAAAGAAAGCAGTTTAATAAACGGAACTGTATAAAAAGCGATATTTTTCCCCAACTTTTATGTCAAATTGAAATTATCTTAACTTCTTGCCCAGTGACTCTAAACCTTTTCGTTTCCCATGGATCAGCACAACATTCCCACCTCCCAGCCTTTTTTTTTTTTTTCTTCACTGGGCACAGATTCCTTTTTCTGGTTCTTCAAAGTTGGCATCTCTTTGTACTTTAGTTTTAAATTGAAGTTTTATACAAATAGTAAATCAAAATTACCTAATACTGTTTTATTCTGTTACTTTTAACCATTTTTCCTGTTATAGATTTCCAGTCATGCAATCTAAGGGGAAGTACATAATGTAGAATGTATTGTTGCAATTAGGGATGCCAGTCAAAAAAATGCTGTGGGAGCTGGTTGGGGGGGTTCAGAGACTGCCTTTTCCACTTCAATGTACCTAATGAAGTTCTCTGCAGCAGATGCAGGCACAACAAGGCCTCCATTCTTCAATGTCTCAAGTTCCGAAAGAAAAGAATCTGAGTCAATCTACCATGTCTACAGTAATCTCGCAGGTAATGACTGGATTGGTGAACAGAGTAGGGAATCAGATTACATTTTTTCCATACGCCCCAACTTTACATCAAAAGAAATAATAGTTTTACATGGCTGTTATCTCTAATGCCTTGGGAGCTATGGTATTCCATTAATATTCTGCAGTGAAGCTTACAAAGAAATCTGTTTTGAATACAGTATTACTGATTAGTGGTGACTAAAGGCAGAATAAACAGTATGCACAAAATGAAATAATTTTTTCACCTACATATCATTCATGTTATTTGGTTTCCAATTATTGTATTGTTTCTGTTTTCCATCACCTCTCTGAACCTTCTCAGCAAGGTTTATTTCAATGTGGTCTCTACCAAAAATGAATATAAGACACCGCTAGTTAGTTCCCCTAAAGGTTTTTTTTTTTTTTTTTGTCATCAATATGAGACTAAAGATAAGAAAGTGAGAACAATTGTATTATTAGTCTCAGCTTCTACACCTGTGCTCAATTTCCAGTTGAATTCCCAGTGATATGCTAGTTGAGTTGATTGCTGCTGTTAAATGCATTGAATGTCTTGGGGTTTTAAAAGATTATTTTTACTACAAGGAATCTTGCATAGGCGTTGAAGGTGAAACTAATGTGATGGCTACTAAAACTTTACGTGGAACCACTAATGGTCCATTTCCCTTTGCTTTGTGTGGTCATAGTTCCAGGAAAACCAGGATGGGAAGCAAATTCTATTGCAGTCATTGTCGGCAAGTTATGACTAAATGTAACAGACAGGTGACTAATGTAGCATTTTCTGTAGAGTATTCCAGCAATCTGCTGCTGAGAATTCAAATTAATGTCTACCAAACACATATGTTGACTACATATTTACAAAATGAATCGCATCTAAGCCTATAAATAAATTACTAGAGAACATTTCATTAAAAACAACCGTTTCTAACCAACAGACCAAAAAACAGAAAAAAAAACACATTTTGGAATTCTAACAATACAATCCTGTTCTGCCTCTCCCCTAGAATGGCTGCATCCTTATCAGTCTATATCTCATATCTTCAGTTTGGCACGAGATTAGTTGTAATTTCCTATTTTGACAATCATACAGGACATGCTGTCTGAAACTGACAGTGATGACATGGTCAATGGACAAATCCACTGCCAGATTTCTTTCTGCTCCAATACAAAAAAAAACATTTTTATCTCCAAACAGCTTTGAGCTGTCATCATTAACTTCCCTCAACAGAACTTTTAATTCCCAGGCTGCATATATGTATTTTGTAACCCTCACTTTGTTCTTGACTAGCTTCCTTCCTAGACTTTTTTTTTAAATAGTCTATTTGCCATAAAACATTTTTGTTTGAGTAGAATATATATATATATATATATATATATATATATATATATATATATATATATATATATAGACACACACACAGTACTGTGCAAAAGTTTTAGGCAGGTGTGAAAAAATGCTGTAAAGTAAGAATGCTTTCAAAAATAGACATGTTAATAGTTTATATTTATCAATTAACAAAATGCAAAGTGAGTGAACAGAACAAAAATCTACATCAAATCAATATTTGGTGTGACCACCCTTTGCCTTCAAAACAGCATCAATTCTTCTAGGTACACTTGCACACAGTTTTTGAAGGAACTCGGCAGGTAGGTTGGCCCAAACATCTTGGAGAACTAACCACAGTTCTTCTTTGGATTTAGGCAGCCTCAGTTGCTTCTCTCTCTTCATGTAATCCCAGACAGACTCGATGATGTTGAGATCAGGGCTCTGTGGGGGCAATACCATCACTTCCAGAACTCCTTGTTCTTCTTTACGCTGAAGATAGTTCTTAATGACTTTCGCTGTATGTTTGGGGTCGTTGTCATGCTGCAGAATAAATTTGGGGCCAATCAGATGCTTCCCTGATGGTATTGCATGATGGATCTGCCTGTACTTCTCAGAATTGAGGAGACCATTAATTCTGACCAAATCCCCAACTCCATTTGCAGAAATGCAGCCCCAAACTTGCAAGGAACCTCCACCATGCTTCACTGTTGCCTGCAGACACTCATTCGTGTACCGCTCTCCAGCCCTTCGGCGAACAAACTGCCTTCTGCTACAGCCAAATATTTGACTCTGAATGGTTCAAATTTTGACTCATCAGTCCAGAGCACCTGCTGCCATTTTTCTGCACCCCAGTTCCTGTGTTTTCGTGCATAGTTGAGTCGCTTGGCCTTGTTTCCACGTCGGAGGTATGGCTTTTTGGCCGCAAGTCTTCCATGAAGGCCACTTCTGACCAGACTTCTCCAGACAGTAGATGGGTGTACCAGGGTCCCACTGTTTTCTGCCAATTCTGAGCTGATGGCACTGCTGGACATCTTCCGATTGCAAAGGGAAGTAAGCATGATGTGTCTTTTGTCTTAGCAAGAAGAAAAAAGTAAACAACCATCCTCATCAGAGACTCCAGGTTCTTATTATGCTTGCTCTGATGTAACTAATACTGCACTGGAATATATATATATATATATATATATATATATATATATATATATATAGACAGAAATGTTATAAAGTGTATAGCTACGGCACCTTGATAGTTGCCCCTGCTGTTTAAAAAATCTGTGTCTGCAACAGTTCTACATGAAAAAATACATTTGGAATTGTAAATTGACGAATTTTAGTCTGCCCTCCGAAACGCATGATGAACATCATCACTGAGCGATTGAAGTGCACATCTGCAAGTCTGAGGCATACCCACAGCATGTTATTATTGCTCAGTTGAATGGAAAGAGGAGGCTGTTATCTCTGATTCTTTAAAAACAATGTTGTTCTGTTTCATCAACTGAGGAGTACAGTTCCTGTGCTGTTTATTGTGAAGTGCAGGAATATGTCTTAGGTTAGAAACTCAAGTGTCAGATGAACTGCATAATTGTTTCTTGTTGTTTTGCCCATTTTTTGTAGGTCTGCTAAACAAGTGTCTCTCAACCATTTTTTTCTAACTCAACATTTCCTAAAACACAGTGGGCACACAGAAGGCAAAGAAAAAGATCAGACACAACACAGGGATATTAATATATTTATACGTGTCTGTTTTTCAAATACATATTTTATCCTTAACCCTGTGATTACATTTAGGGTTCTTAATTTAATTTGTTTACCGATTGTTACTGATAAATTCCCTCTAATTATCCTCACTGATTTTTACAGATTTTGTCCCACATTTTACTTTGTTTAAACGTGGTCCTCCAGACGCAGTACCTCTTAAAACCACTAGTAGTGCAATTCATTTCTGATATGTGTATTGTTAACAAGTATGAGCTCCTCTTTTATGCAATGTGCTCGAGTCTTGTTAGGTTCGCTCGGGCACTGCAGGTTTATGTTTACTAATATTCAATACTATTAGCAAACAGTTCTCTTGATCAGGGACACGCAACCCGCGGCCCACTTATGAATATATCGTAAATATTTTTTTTAACTTTGTTGACTTGCTTTTTCTAATTGTTCGCATAAAAAGCAGCACACCATTTTAATTCATACTGCAGAGGGTAATTGCTTCTCATCAGCTTGTCTACAACTAATTTTATGAGTCTTCCTCTCCTTTCTTAAATGCACAAACCCGCTGCATTGAAAGAATCCATTCCCAACATAGGAGGCTTGTTGCTAGGGAGCTGACGTCACTGCCCTGTGACTTTTGCTACATTGTTGTCTGCTACAACTTGTCTGCTAAAATAAACACATCTTCAGCAAGTATATATTTAATTTGCTTTGTGTTATTGTGCAGTGCGTGTGTATATGGTATAACAGTACAATATTAATGCTTTGTTTTTAATTGTTTTGTATATTGTTGTTTGTGATGTGTATTGTGCAGTAGGAAATAAAATTAACAGTAATCCTAAAGCAAATTGCCATATATATATATTTAACCCAGTTAAGGGTTAAACTCGGATTATTCTTTAGTAATGTGCGGCCTGCTATACACATTAGGTTAAACTAGTTTATGCGGCTGGATATGCGGCCCGCGATTAAAGTTTGGTTGCGCACCTTTGCTCTTGATCTATGTGACAGGACAATGTATGACAACAATGTGGCAACACGACAGATGGCAGTACAGTGCACCTCATTATGTCTATGGGGAGCTGGAAGAGCGCAGGGCCAATGATTCATCACAAAGTATGGGTTGACAGCATATGTAACAGGGCAGAGACTGGGCGTGAACAGGCTCACAACATCTCCTCTCACCAAAAGGGGACAGAATCTGTAATGGCAGCGTATCACACAACACTGTCCGTTACACTCTTCCACCTTTTAACCTTGCCGATCAGGTGCAGCCAATCTAAAATCCGAGTCATCCGAGGCTGGGCGGCAACCGGCGATGACATAACCACTATGAAAGTGCCTCCTGGAAGTGCTCACCCCTGAAGTCCAACTTCTTGACTTATAGCATGACTTGACTTTTGTATCTTTTTCTCTGATAGATTGAAATCAGTCCAGCTGGTGTTGAGCATCTGGTTTTAAAATGTTGACCAAAAATTTTTTTTTAGATCAAAAACTCAGTGGACAAACAAATGTATTGATCCAAACAATATTACCTATAATTGACAATGCTGGTGTTATTTATATGAATGCATCCTCCTCTGTTTTGTCAAGGCTTGTTCCACCCATACTTCACTGTATTTGTATAGTTAATTGGTCTGGCTGAGCCTGGATAATTGTATGCTTTTGCATACAACTTCATACACCTTTGCTGTAAATTGGAGGTACACTTTCTTCCATTTTTTCAATGGAGAGAGTATGCTGAGAGTATGCTGGTTAGCAGTCTCAGAATCATTATGTGTAACAGGCAGTATTGAATGATACACTGCTGTTACAGATTCTGTCCAGTCCCCTGTTGGTGAGATGAGATAAAGTTAAAATCTCTAAAACCATGGATACAAAATGAGCCTGGCTCTTATGTTTGTGGTTCAGGCGCTCACTAGCTGTGCACAGGGTCGCCGGTTCATCCCCAGCCTCCGCCCTGTTACACATGCAAATAAAGGAGTGGGAGGGATCATCATTTGCTGTTTTGGGGGGTTTGACATGTACTCAGGTCCTATTGGGAGGGAGGTTGTAGTCAGTGGGTTCATAAATAATGGGGGGGGGGGGGGGGTGCCCCCAGGGTGTCTATATGTTTTATAAAATATTCTGTTCTTGGTAAAAATTGGTCTCCGTACCATACCGTACCGTCAGAAAACAGCTGTTGATTCAGAGGATATCTGGTTTTTTTTTACAGCTGTCTGTTTATCATATCAAGAGGTCAGAACAAATTGTGCACCAGGATAATATACAGTACTGTATTAATGCAAGACTGATATTCCTTGCTATATGCCCTCTTCTGTATGAAAACAGTAAATACAGAAGTATATATTTTTAAATAGGCAGAGCATTAAATAATTCAGCCAGATTCCTCAAGGTCACTAAAAGGATTTTTTTGCAACACCTAGAGCAGACCATTATAATATAGAATTAAAGGTTGATACCTTAGGTACTTGCAGATAGTTTTAGCATAACTAAAGTGTATAACACCCCCTCAGGCTGCATTTTGCTGCTTGCTCGCTTCCTCAAGGTCAAGCACAATTATGCTTGGGACCTACCTAATCAGCCCTCATAACAAACAACACCATGACCAGATATCTGTTTTGACTGAATTCTAAAATGAAATATTCATCAAACCAGTAAAATTATCTGATTTTATTTGCATAATTATGTTACTGGAGTTATTGTTCTTTTTTTTCTTCTAGTCTGTGTGCGGTTTTACACAATTCTACTGGGTTTTTTTAAAGCTCAGATCCTACTCATTTGCTTGACACTTTTGTCAAAACCTTTCCAGTAAGGCACTGCTGTACTTACACAGTCCTTAGAGATGTCAGGTTGTGTGCCATGCATGACAATCTGATGGAAGTGACAAGAAATACTATAGAGACCAATGGTTGAAATACACTTCTTTTTTAAAATAAGACATGGGGAACTGATAGATTTTTAGCATATAAACCATCTACTGGATCCAAAAAATAACAACAACGTCATACTACACTTAATATTTATACAATACCTTACTGTGTATTTTTGACATTGTACACACATCACTGCACAAGTAAAACACTTGACATTTTAGCTGTTCTTGATAATATTGTCTTGAAGTAGGCTTTCTGATATTGAAGTCTGTAATAAAACAGATTTTATTTTCATGTTTTTTAAGTGCAAGTCAATACTGTAACCGTGGCTGTCACTGGTGTTACTTTAACAGTAAGCAACTGTTCATGTCAGTCGTGAACCATCCTGAAACTCATGAAATATTACCATAGTAATATATTTACTGGAATTCCTCTGCAAGATTAGTAGATACAGTAAATGTTATGTTATGAAAGCAGATTTTATATAGTAGCTGGTTAAAACAAAGCAATAATAATGCATACAGGAACTACATCAAAAGTTTTTTTTGTTTTTTTTTTTACATTCAGAGATTGTATAGTGTGCTTTTTATTATTATTCTGACATGTAACATGGAAGAGAATTTTTCTCAGGGCCACTGTAGCAGAATTGACTTTCATTCCACAAATTTAAATGGACAAAATCGACCTACTGTATTGAGATAGGTCAGAAATGACGATTCTCCAAATTGAAGCAATTAGAACATACAAACACATACGACAAGCTGTGACAATATGACAACCCATCCTAGTCAATATTGGTTTCATATTTACAAGAAGTAAAGAAAGCAACTGCAAGGTTTACACGAAAGTCAGCTTTTCTGGCATCTGTTAATATAATGCCAGTATAATTATCCATGCTTTGCAAATGTTGTGCTTTTATCACATTTTTACATAATCAATTTGAAGATTTTTCACTCAGAATGCCTTGTTTTTATCGAACCGTATTCCTTTGAATTTAAACTTTTGAAACCAATTTCTTCTTCTCAAAAATGGCCTACGTCTTAAATTCGAGTCCAGTATAGTGATGTGTGTATTAAAATCAGCAACAAAAGATGGGACTGCCCGAGTACACAAACAGCAACGTGACTGACTGGCAGTTTACGTAGTTATCCTGCATAGTGGACGCTCTCCTCCTCGATGTGGTGAGGTAGGACCTCCCAATCAGCTCAGCTCCGGGCAAGCCTTCCTGTTTACCGCAGCTGAACCAGCGAAAGGGTCTTCCCTGTCACAAAGCATCATTAGTTTCCTGAGGAATTCTAATCAGACCCCTGTATTTTTCTAAGCCAAGCAATACCACAGTTCACTAAAAGGGAGTGTGAGTAATAACAACAGGAAATGAGAAGCAGCGCATAACTGTAATGCTGTCTGTGTGACAGCAGACGGTTGCAAACTGTATCTATCTTAATGCCTTTAATGCATCTTCATTTGATTTTTTATTTTTTCCTCATGTTGAGGGTGGGAAATTTGGGCTGCGTCTTAAATTCGAGGGCGTCTTAAATTCGGAGGAATAGAAACCTCATTCATTATGTACAGTGTAAGGCTGTGAAAAGAAAGTGATAAAATGTGCCCCCTGGTCCTTGTTTCTTTATTCAGGTCGATAAAGTCCCTTTGGTCGACATTGTCAATACCTTTTAGAATTTGGAATGCTTGAATCAGATTGCCACGTAGTCTTCTTTGTTCAAGATTGAACAGATTAAATTATTTAAGCCTGTCTGCATATGACATGCCTTTTAAACCCGGAACAATTCTGGTCGCTCTTCTTTGCACTCTTTCTACAGCAGCAATATCCTTTTTGTAGTGAGGTGACCAGAACTGAACACAATATTCTAGGTGAGATCTTACTAATGCATTGTAAAGTTTTAACATTACTTCCCTTGATTTAAATTCAACACTTTTCACTATATGTCCGAGCATCTTGTTGGCCTTTTTTATAGCTTCCCCACATTGTCTAGATGAAGACATTTCTGAGTCAACATAAACTCTTAGGTCTTTTTCATAGATTCCTTCTTCAATTTCATTATCTCCCATATGATATTTATAATGCACATTTTTATTGCCTGCATGCAGTACTTTAAACTTTTCTCTATTAAATGTCATTTGCCATGTGTCTGCCCAGTTCTGAATGCTGTCTAGATCATTTTGAATAAACTTTGCTGCTGCAAGGGTGTTTGCCACTCCTCCTATTTTTGTGTGGTCTGCAAATTTAACAAATTTGCTTACTATACCAGCATCTAAATCATTAATGTAGATTAGGAATAGCAGAGGACCTAATACTGATCCCTGTGCTCCACTAATCAGTACTTTCTGTTTTCTACATGTTAACCACTCCCTAATCCATGTGCATGCATTTCCTTGAATCCCTACTGCGTTCAGTTTAAGAATTAATCTTTTATGCAGGACTTTGTCAAAAGCTTTCTGGAAATCCAAATAAACCATGTCATATGCTTTGCAGTTATCCATTGTCGATGTTGCATCCTCAAAAATTCCCTTTTCTAAAACCATGCTGACTGTCTCCCAGATTACTGTTACCATATAGGTAATTTTACATTTTGGATCTTATTATAGTTTCCATAAGTTTACATATAATAGAAGTCAGGCTTATTGGTCTGTAGTTACCTGGTTCGGTTTTGTCTCCCTTTTTGTGGATCGGTATTACGTTTGCAATTCTCCAGTCTGTCAGTACAACCCCTGTGTCAAGAGACTGTTGCATGATCTTGGCTAGCGGTTTGTAAATAACTTCTTTAATTTCTTTGAGTACTATTGGGAGGATCTCACCCGGCCCAGGGGATTTGTTTATTTTAAGAGCTCCTAGTCCCTTTAACACTTCTGTCTCTGTTATGCTAAAGTTATTTAAAACTGGATAGGAACAGGTCGACATGTGGAGCATGTTGCCCGTATCCTCCTTTGTAAAAACTTGTGAAAAGTAATCATTTAATAAATTTGCTATTTTTTTCTCTTCGTCTATGATTTTGCCATTTGTATCTCTTAGACATTTGACCTCCTCTTTTAATGTTCTCTTGCTGTTATAATATTGGAAAACACTTTGGGGAATTGGTCAGAAAAAGACACGCAGCTGTTAGAATTTAAGTTGCATTAATTTCCCAATCAATCAGTGCGTTTACATAAGCATTGAATTTAAGACCTGACACTTCGATAAAGCACTTGTTATTGGATTGGTCTCCATTCTGTGCAGGAAAAATGTCCAGTCTGTTCAAATCGTAGGGTACTACAGTACTTTGCATGTGAAAATATCCTGTGTTTTCCGAAAACTTCAATCCATGTATACAGTTGAATTTTAATTAGACTGTCTATCGTTAATCATGTAAATGTACTGAATGTATTTTCTGATGAAAGCAATTCCAGGTTTAATTTCTCCTTACTACTTCTAACTGCTCTGCACTTTTAAAACGATGTACTTCTCACACAATGTCACTCCCACGCTGTCGCTGGAAGAACTGCCTCGCTTTGTTGTGTTCTGTTGTGCTGGTAGCTCCGCCCCACCCCCTTGTCTCAGAACGGCACTGAATTTGAATCAGCTGTTCTCAGTTTCAATTTGTGAATTTAAATCAGCTGTTCTCAGTTTCAATTTGTGATCAGAAAAAGACACGCAGCTGTTAGAATTTAAGCTGCATTAATTTCTCAATTAATGTATTTTTTGATGAAAGCAATTTCAGGTTTAATTTCTACTTACTGCTTCTAACTGCTCTGCACTTTTAAACGATGCACTTCTCACACACTGTCGCTCCCACGCTGTCGCTGGAAGAACTGAATACATTTGCTAAATAAATACTGCCAGATATAAAAAAAGGTTACTCAAAGTACTGTAGTGCTATGCTTTAGTGAGCCAACCCACTGGATTCTAGTGCCTAGAGATAAAATTCATGAATGTCTTCCTTTGTGTGGGGACACACTGATTATAGGATTCACTGAAGATGATCATCCCCAAGTAAATACTGCTAAAATGTGGATGAATGACAAGCAGTTACAGTTAAGTATTGTTTTTTTATATATAAGAACTATGTAGACAACATTATGGAAAATATCGCTCTAGTCCTAAATTTCTATAGTACCAGAGTGTTGTCTGCACTGTTCAGATGGCCAATGCATGCGGGTGTGCACAGATGTTCAGGAACTTCACATTTTTTGTTATCTTTAAGCCAGCTGCTGATGGATAGAAACAGCTCTTGGGAACATATGTATTTTTACATTTTCCTGTCACAGTTAAAAAAAAAAACAAAAAAAAAAAACATATTTGAGTACAGTGTCTAGATCGTGCGTAGTTGCTTGCTTGGAGAGTGCGATGTTAGTGCCTATAGTTCTGGCCGCTGGTTCCGCATCTCAAGGGGAGAAGGAAGCAGAGTCAGCAGGGTGTACCGTGACAAAGCCACACACTTCCCACCAACTCCATTTAAGCACAGGAAATATCTGAAAGAAACAGGTTGTGCTTAATGTCAAGGATTTAAAAAATAATGTTTTGACATGAAGCCGGATGGGTTGTTGCAAGGTCTTCTGAAGCAGCTCTAATTTACAATTCAGCTGTCTTGGAGGACCACCTGCTAGGTCTCAAAGGAATGTCCTGAAAAACATGACCGTGACAGACCTGCCTGTAGCAAGACCATGGATAGGTGCCGTGAAAACCAGGACAGAGATATTGGTTGATTAGGGTAGATAATTGAAGAGGATTTTGATTGCAATGGGTGATACGAGCTAGAAACTGTTCAAACTGAATGATGATTGATTGTAAGATGAATAGAACTCCAGATAGGATTTCCAACCTGTATTGTAAGAAGCCAGAGGAACTACTAAGTTAGTAGTTAACATGCTCTTGATTAGGAGTGGCATTCCTAGTATCAATTCTTTGAATGGGTGAATCTGAAAATGAGATACTGGCAGAAATGTGTATAGCAAAAATAATAAAAGTGTCATGAATACTGTTCCAGGTTTTTCTCCTCATGAGTTTCATGATGTGTCCAAAGTAATGCCCAGGAATTCTGAGAGAGGGATGTTGAGTTTTTGAAAAACAGATGTAAAGGTTTGTCCTGCAGAGGAACGGGGAAAGCTATTAGAAGGAACTTGCCCAGGAAGTCTAGCAAGCAAGGCACTTGAACAGATGCCTTTTGAAAGGGTGTTGAATAGTTAGGAGCTACTTTTACAACCAAAAACTAGGAGAACAGAAATATAGAATTTTGATTTCCACAATACTCTAAATAATGGTTAATGGTGACATACTGTAAGCAATGATCATCTGTGGGAATAAGGCTGTTGCTATGATGGAACAACACTTGGTTGAAGAGAATATCTGTGTGGAAAAGAAAGTTCAATTATAAATCTCTTCACAGAATATTTGGGACTAAGCAATACTTCAGAAATGTGTTTTATTTTAAGGGACCAATGATAAAACAGATGGTGGACCAGTTCTTTTCTTAAATCAGGGACATTGATGAACATGGATAGATGTTTAAGTAGTTATTTTGGAGGGGCTAACAATAGTTTTGAGGGTGGACAATAGAAGATTGGGCCTCACTGCAATAACTGCAAATGTGGAGATTTATGCATGAGGAGTTTCTGCAAGTAAGTAATTGAAGTCATAGCAGATTTGATTCCCCAGTATAGAGGACAGAACGTCCTCTAGCATCTTGAGAGTGGGCAAGGAGACAAAGGCACGTGGTGAAGGGGATGTGGTCTAGCATTGCTAAGAGTGTATATAGGAACACAGACATGGGGAGCATGGCTGCCAATGTGCAAGCCCGGCTGCAGTAATGGATTTCCCGGGCACAGATCAATTTGTTCAGAGATTCTGCTTGATCCTGCTGAAACACTTTATTTTGGTGTAGGGTTTTTAGTAGTTGTGGAATAAGCTGATCTTTGTACTAAAGAGGTCTTTCCCTTTGCAGTAGATTTTTTGCAAGGATTTCTTCACTTGTGGTCAGCAAGCTGGATGTGCGCTGCTTGTGTGCTACATAAATGCTTTGTGTGCCCCTGGAAGTAGGGACCTTTCTGTTGTTTAAATCCTGTAATTGAAATACATTCTCTTTGTAGTCTAAATCCATGTCGGGTTTGGACATGGTGGATTAATAGCTTTGATATTGTTTTAATTCCTTGAATTGAGTCACAAAAAGTTGTGACTCGATTGCATCAGCAACAAATAGGTGAGTTTCTAGGGGGCAAGTCCCCATGATCTCTACCCTCAATCTTAGCCTGTGCTTATAAATGTGGTTGAAGGCTAAATACAAATGACAGTGTAAAAAATGTGCACAATTTATCATGAACTGGAATTTAATAGGAAATTATAACTCTAGTTAATATGTCATTACATTTGAATTCCCACTGCTTTGGTATTCAAATCAGGTTTTGTAGCATATTTCATACCCAGCCTGGGTGACTTAGAAATAAAATATAAATAAGAACTCTGCAGCAGACTGCCCACCTGGGCAATAAAATCTTTACTGAAAAAAGTAATGAATGAATTGGATCAGAGTTTAGACTTATAACCAGACATCCACATTGGCAATATTAGCTGTTCCCAACAGTATTGCACCTCATAATGCCATTAGTTATGTGCAGGAAAATCTTGTTTTGCATTTGAGAGGCATATGAGCTCTGACCTTTTGTAAAATGAAAGGCTGTGTATCATTCCTACTGTATATTCAGTGTTGTTGTGTTTCTACTAGATGTCTTGCTGAGATACAATTTTTCTAACAAAAAGTGAATGTTGGTAACATGGTGATAACATTTTTTTTTTTTAATTATAAATCTGATGAAACTTGCTGATAGCTTTCATTAGCAAGTTATTAAGTGTATCATAATCTGGAGTTTGTATGTCTTTCAACCCATCTGTCTGTATGTCAGCCATGATTTATGTATATATACAGTATGTGGAGGACCTCGTATCCAGTTATAATCACAATGTATTAATAGAATCTGGAGATTAATGTATGCAGACAACCTGCCTGTCTGTCCTTTAGGACTCACACTTAAGTTTGTACATATACCTACATTAACACTTATTCAGTTTTGATGAAACTTGGTTTAGACATTATTTAGAGTAGTATTAGAACAATATAAGGTATAAAGGCAACTTTCTGTAAATCTGTATGTATTTCAAACTTGAAATGTTTACTTGTTCATACAGTCATAGTTTTTATGTTATTTTGTATCAGTCTTGGCAAACCTGACCATCAGTGAAAAACACTCTTCTCAAGAGCAGACACAATATTCCTCAGAATCTTCAGTATTTTGCAAAGCTCATTGGAAGTAGGCCTATGTGCGCCTAATCAACATCCTACCTCTAGGGAATTTGACACATCAATGTCTTTTTCACAAGGGAACCTTAAATATTGAAGTGATTTTTACTTAGCTAATTAAAACAGCTCAGTATCTAACATCCATGTAAAGATTTTTCTCATGATGTATTGAAAGAATGTTTTTCAAATTCAGTTTTCATGAATAAAAACAGTTCGATACTCATCAAATGATTCATAGGCCAATGTCAGCTTCTTTAGCAAAAAGCTAAAACTATTTCATTGATATAAAACTTTACTTTATTGATTGAAGAACTTTGACGAACATGATTTATAACTAATTTACTGAAGCTTTTCTATTTGTCCCTCTCACCCTCCACCACTACCCTCATCACCTCATACTGTCTCTATCCGTCTTTTAAAAGCTGTTGCTGATAAACTTGCACTTTAATAAAAACTGTAGGAGTACAGTCTATATTTGTATGATATTATATTTAGACTTCATGGTTAACATAGATAAAACAGGTTGTGACTTTGATCCCCAGCAGATGTCTATCTGCCTCTGCAGTGAGATAAATATCCTACTACAGTAAAAAAAAAAATGTCTGCGGGGGACAGTTCTAGACACTGAGACCCTCATCTGTCCTGCTGAAGAGGATAAGACTTGAGTACATTTATTACAAAAAATGAAAAAATACAGAACTTATCCCAGCTACGTATTCACTCTGACTGTCACTCTGGAAATTGTTATTTAAAAAACTATGAAACAGAAAAATAAAAAAAATCTCCACAGTTGACTATAAACTGTTCTACAGTTTGTGGAACCTAAATCCATGATGTCCATCGCTATGAATCTTTAAAAAATACTTAAGTTCTAAAGAACAATAGTTCTGTATTAATGAGGTCATTGGCCCTATTTAGCAATACAATGTGCAAACGCAAATGTTTAAATGTCAGTTTGCCCCGAGAAGAGCTCAAACGGACTTTTCCTCTGCATGTGATTTAACAAACGTGGTTTAGCACATTGTTAGCATGTCTGTCTGCTGAAGGCAACAATTTAGGGGAGTGACCTTAATAATATATAAACTTGAGCAATTTAGCAAACTGGATGCAGTGCGCAAAAGAATCGTTGTCACCATAATCATAATAAATGTATTGGCAAATGTTTCTCATTGAGACAACACAAGACTTCTAGGCGAATCATTTGTCATTGAATGTATTAAGTTTCGTTTTAGTATTTCTACACTATAAAGAAGGATCAGCATTTACAGAAGGAAAAACAAATGTACAATAAAGTAATAATTCCTGTGTAGTTAAAACAAACATTCATAATTTGTCTGAAATGAAATGCCCTTCTTTCAATGTTACGTTGCACATTCCCTGTATCTGAGCAGGGAGGGAGCTTTATTGTGAATTTTGTTCCAATGACAATTATCAATGTTTGATATAAAAATTGCACTTTTATTCCAACTCACATGTTTTGTGGTCATCTAAATGACTCCGAGTTTGTATAATTAAATTCATTTTAAATATTTACTACAGAGAAACTGGATCATTAATAATAACATATGGGCTTTCCTGAGGTTTACAAGGTGAGCCAATTCTCATGTGAACTCAGTATAATGACACTCATTCTGTCTCTGCTTTGCTGCCAAGAATTTTCTGACTGTTTTGTTTTTACTAATTGACTTAAAAATGATTTATTGGCATTGCACAGTGGTACATGCTGGTACAAAGGAATTAAAAGCTTGGGTTTGGTATCAGCAATTAGGATTCAGGAATACCAGTTCTACAGACTATTAAAGTCACAAAAAGAAGGCTGTTGGCTTAAAGGATTTGCACTATGCAATAGCTATCCGATACTACCATTATACAATACTGTAAAATCTTCAATACACGTAGGAAGGATTTTTATTTAATAGAAAGGCTTGCTGTGCTGCTGGGGCAGCAGTGTGGAATAGTGGTTAGGGCTCTGGACTCTTGACCGCAGGGTCGTGGGTTCAATCCCAGGTGGGGACACTGCTGCTGTACCCTTGAGCAAGGTACTTTATCTAGATTGCTCCAGTAAAAACCCAACTGTATAAATGGGTAATTGTATGTAAAAATAATGTGTAAAAAGTAATGTAATATCTTGTTACAATTATAAGTCGCACTGGATAAGGGCGTCTGCTAAGAAATAAATAATAATAATAATGATGTTATATGACCTAAATATTTCACATATACAAAATCAGCCAACTAATAATAAAAGAAAGGTATCTACACAAATGTGTTTTATAATAACTGACAAGGCAAATAAGTGATGGTTTAAAGTTATCTTCAGTATAATGTCCCCTGCTGCTCAAGCAAATGTAAATATTCCTCAAATGATATAGATGCTTTACTCGTTTGAACATAAACTTCAATGTGAAAAAAAAGAATAGGTGCAGAAATAAATGCAATATTGTAAAGGGAAAGCAAATAAATTACCTATTGTGATTTGAAGTCTTAACATAACTAAGGCTCTTTCTTCCTAGTTTTTAAACACTATTTGGTAGCATGCCTTTTGTAAGACCCCCCCCCTGAAAACAATGTAGTCTCCTCCAGCACAGGCATGCTATGTTACCTTCTTGTTATTTTTTTTTATTTTTCTTTTAATGTACACCGCTCTTGGACATATTATTCTGATGAAATGGGATATTTCACATTATTTATTTATTACATCTTTTTGTGTTGAATAGATATAATAGAGATATGGAACCATTTTTACCAAGCACCCATAAATAAACATTTTATAAATGTTCTATGAACATCATATTACATTTAAATAACAAAAAAGACTTACAGTTTAAAACCTTTATGAAGTTCCTGTTTCAAATGAATCTCCATTTTAAAGATTTCAGACCAATAAAAGTCTTTCATGGGGTTTCCATGCGGGTCAATTTACATGTGAAATGCGCGTGCACGTTTGGGAGAATTACTCGGGTAAATCAGGTTTGTGGCCGAAAAAACGGCCAAAGAGAGGGATAGAGTAAATCTCATTTACTCGTGTAAATGACGAAACACACGGGAAAACCATGCCCAGTTTCGCATGGAAACCCGCAATTCACGTGTAAATGTTAATGAGCATGTTTATCCTTAACTATAAATATTGCAAGGAAGCAGGTCAGTAGTGGCTGATGGGCGATTTTATGGTTAGCAGTGGAGTAGTTCACCTTAATGCTAATGCGGGCAGCCTTTTTTTAGTATTGTTTTTTGCTGTGTCTGGTCTGTCATGTTGTATATATCTTGTGGGTTTACAGTTCTGTATAAAACCACTTACCACAAACTGCATTATGCATTTGTTATAGTATTAAAGCAGCTGTTTGAGAATATCTTTGCTGTAAAAAATACGCTAAAGATAAACACGAAGAGCAAGTGAGCTGCTTAACTGAATTAATTCCTGTCCTTTTTTTTGATCCCAGCTATGTCCAGACAACAATAGTTTGTGAACTGGATGTCATAAGCCAGCTCGATTGCCCAAAACAGCACAACAACATCCAAGTTGTTTGTGCCCTCTCAGAACTGACCAAATAAAATTGCAAATGAATGTATTGATTGTGTTTTATTTGTTTGCATCATTAATATTTGACACAGCAGTAAATCCAACACAACTTAAAAGAAAGGAGAGCATCTCTGACAGCACGAGCCTCCTCAAAGAAAAACAATTTGGTCAAAAGCAGTAAAACACATTAATAACCAAGCAGGCACAGGGTATTTTGCTTTATTACAGCAGCTTAGATTCACTCGTATACCAGTTCTCTGCGCATGGAAACCACATTTTCACAAAATGTCACTAGTAATCTTCAAAAACAGCACGAGTACTTTACGCATAGTTAATTTACATATCAACCCCCACCTTTCCCATTCATTTGCATGACGTCAGGTGAAAAGCCCGGTTTACTTGTGTAAAATAAACTGAGCGAATGGAAACCCCAAAAAAAGCATTTTACACGAGACATTTTTCTCTTGTAAATGTTTCGAGTTAAAAAAAAACTTGCATGGAAACCCCATGTTTGATGGCCTTCAAAACAAACAAACAAAAAAACCAAACCGTTAAATAAAGGTACTGATATTAACAATATTAACAATATTAACAAAGCTTTAGTAACACAAAAAGAATGAAAACAGCCTTAGCTGAGCAAAACTGCTTCTCTGGGTTTTGGGGACAGCAGGCTCTTTGAGCTAAATATATGTATATATATATATATATATATATATATATATATATATATATATATATATATATATATATAATTGATAAAACAAACAAAGTTTGTGTGATAACAGCTGGTGTTTCTTCCTGTTGGAAAATAAGATAATCTCAAGAGCCTTATAAAAACAGGTTAATAAAAAAGAGAATATCAGGGTTTATTTTCAGATAGAATGCAAACAAACAAACCTACTGTGAGCTGCACATACAGCTGCATGGACCTGGAGGTTTTCCAATATAATGTTCCTCTCTGACCCCTCCAAGGACTGATCTGTAAAGAGGAAAGCATTTATGTGGGTTTAACGCCTACTTGTTACAGATTTCCGTACTCAATTATATGACAATCAAGTGGGACAATCTACTCAGCCCCTTAGGATGCACTGGATTGTATCTCTGACAGACAGAGAAGCAGAAGCTACACATACAATGTATACTTAATACATTCATTACATACATGCTATGGAATTCAATTAAATAATGAAGCGAATAAATATTTAATTTAAAAGTTTATATATATATATATATATATATATATATATATATATATATATATATATATATATATATATATATATAGTATACTTCTTAAAGCACTGTTTTTTTGTATTCAGCCGAAGAATGACTTGTAGTCCGAAACGTCCTGCATGTTTCAATTCAATATGTTTACTCAGCTTTTCTTAGTGTGTAGTTCAAAGTTATAAAGTTATCTTGTCTTTAATTCACCTTCCCCCATCTGTGACTGAGTTGTGGTAGGCTATGCAAAACTGCACGTAGCTGGTTTTGCTGATGGGAAATGAAAAGAACTTGAAACTTACACAATACTGTATAAAAACTTAATATAAAAGTATATTAAAGCAACTGAATTAGTAAGCACATTAAAAGGACTATAAACAACACATTCACACACAATTTAAACATAATGATTAAAAACTACTTAACTCTAAAAGACACACATGTACACCTAATACAAAACTTATAATTAATAACATAATTAATAGCTCATGCAGGAAGCCATTACTACAATTGTTTCCCCTAAAAAATATTTCTTTTTTTTTTCCAACTCCACTGTTACTGGATTATAAATGCAATATGGCCCTTCAGGATGTCTGTATACGTCCAATATACAGACTTCTTTGGGGTTGGAGGCACTCAGCTTCACCTCGTGATGCACACTGCCCCTGAGACATCTGTATATTTGACGTATATTTGACAGCATGTCACTACATCTTAAACTTTTAGCTTTTTAAAAAAAGATCTGGGTCATTCTTAAAAAAGACTTTGGTGGTTGAATGGATGTTTACCGCTGTCCCCGGTATATGTCTGTGCTCCTCCTCTGGTCGGTTGCATCTCCTGCCCTGCCTGCTGCCACAGCTGCTGCCCCTGTTTATAAATGCATCTCGACAATTCCTGCCATACTTTTCTCTCCTGTCTTCTGTGCCCTGCATTGTTAGTTCTCCACATTGTCCAGCCGTAAACTGCAAAGTCAGTTTGATATGTAACCGGGTATTCCATAATGCAAAAGACGTCATTCTCGCCACTGTGGAGCGGTATCACTAATCTGGTATGGATACCTCCGACCCCGGATAATAAAGGATGATTAAAAAAATAATAATAATAAAAGCAGCACTGTCACCTGATACTGTTGCAGGTCTTGAGGAAGGGTATGTGTTATTTAAAGGTACAAATATTTGTGCTGTTTACTTTAAAATGTAATGAATAAACCAAGAAGTATAACCGCCAGAGTGAAGGAGATTGTTCGTGGTATGCCTGGTGTTAAATCCATTTAGATAAAGACCTTCCTAAAAGAGCTTGAACGAAGAGTCAAATAAACGCAGCCGTTCTAACGGGTTTCTGTAGCAAACCTGACTCCTGCCTGCTTCTTCCATTCTTCCACCTTCCTGCTGAACCTGCTCGATAGCGGGTTGTTACAATATACAGTGACACTATAATAATTATATTAACTGTATTTACATTTTTTCAAATTGTGAAAGTAGTCCTAAAATTGCTGAACGCTTTAATTTAATTCCCTTCTATATTTATATTATTATTTGTTTATTTATTTAGCAGACGCCTTTATCCAAGGCGACTTACAGAGACTAGGGTATGTGAACTATGCATCAGCTGCAGAGTCACTTACAACTAGGTCTCACCCGAAAGATGGAGCACAAGGAGGTTAAGTGACTTGCTTAGGGTCACACAATGAGTCAGTGGCTGAGGTGGGATTTGAACCGGTGACCTCCTGGTTACAAGCCCTTTTCTTTAACCACTGGACCACACAGCCTCATTATTTACTTAAACAACCACATATCTCTATTCATAAAATGAACCTCCAAATTATTCTTAATTTGAGGAGTACTGTCATAAAATTATAAACTTACCACACCGCAGAGCTAACATTTATCCTGCCTTAGCTAATCTGTTGAACCATTCAATCGCTGCTTTTCCTGTGACAGTGTTTTCATTGTCGCCTGCATTGCTTCCTTCAGAAACGTTGCATTGATGTATCTGCAGGGAGCAATCAATTAATTTTTTTCAAAAAAACACCTCAATAACCTGTAACATAATGTATGCAACGCTGATCAAAGAAAAATGTAAGACCTAAAGTGAGATTTACAACAATCATTTTAATAGCTCTAATATTTTTGAAACATGGCTTAAATATTGATATTTTGAAGGTTGAAACGAGTATAAATAATATAAAAACAAAACACAACAAGCATTTGATTAATTTGAACCGGATCCGTAAATAAACAATATATTAATCTACACATTTTGAATTTTTACAGGACATGATGAATTGTGGAATCTCAGTAAAGCATTGTACAGTATCTTGTTTTAAAATGAGAAAAAAATATGTTTATTCTTTGCACATGTATTTAATATGTATTCTATTTACCCAAAATACTGGCAATGCAGATGTCTGGTTTTTAAACCATTAGAATAGATGGTTAAATAGAGTGTCTATATAAACTTGATTACACTATTTGATTGTATTTCCTGTCTTATTCCAAGTGTCTCTTTTAGAGATGGTGCCATATTTTAATCCCAAGTTGGCTGTACTGCTTTTAATGTACAATAATTTATCTTCATTAGTCTCCATGTGGTTGAACGGAAGTCAATATTATAATTGAAAGGATGGTTGCTGTTTTTGGTTGTTCAAAGGTTGATGATTATTTCATGAAATGATTAATCATTGGAATGAGTAAATAACAGACCACTAGATTGATTAAAGAACATGCACACACACACACACACACACACACACACACACACACACACACACACACAAATAAATGTAAGACATCACAGTGCTTTAAACATTATTAACCTCTACCAGTCCATCCAGAGTGCTCATAAAAATGACAAATAAGGTGACAAAAGCACCGAAGAGGTAACAATAAAATGTAATTGTCTTTAATAATTAATACTTGGAGGACACAAATGTATTGCATATATAAGCAGGATCATAGAAGAGAAGGGCCAATGCCAGGGACTGAAAATCACCAGTTCCTTCAGCCTTGGTCAGCCAACTGTTCTCTCAGTTTTTGTAGTTCTGGTATCTTTTAAAGTCAGTTTTGCTTCCCAAATAATGCAGGCATATTATACTCATATAACCGCCAACATTAACAGCTAGTGTTGAAATCCCTTATATTTTTTGTTACCAGTCAATTAATGGAAGCCAGAGGACAGAAAAGCGGTACCAAATTGTATTTATTATATTATTATTATTTATTTATTAATTTTTATTTTTTTAAAAACACAAAAATTAAATAGTGATCATAAAATAAATGTGCAAACAATTACCTTATAAATATTCGAGAACATCAAATACATAAATAAAATGAATGAATTTCAATACATTATTCACACTTGTTACACTGCTTCATTAAACGCTCTTAATTGAATTGCAGCATTATTTATATTCTCTGTATTGAAATATTTATTACAGGATGAGTCCACTGATATGTCAAATTATTTGCAGGGCTGGTGTTGTCTGGGAGTAGATATGTAACAGTAACAATGTTCTGCTCCACCCTATGATTTAATGTTTTGCTCTCAACTCCACCATGAGGATTGGTTTATTTATGAGAATTGAATAGATACATTTCTTAAACTGCTGGCTGCTATGAAACCATGGTGCATTGAATCGTACAAGGTCCTGATTGGTTTGGGAGATTATCCTTCCCTCCACTTTTGCCATTTACTTTCTCAGTTTCATCTTCCAAACTATTTTAAGGAAATCTCAATTCTATTTTCCCTTAATCACCACTGATGATAGCCAGTTCTTTCTTTCAACAGTTCAGCATATGGACTCAGTTACATTTACACAGAACCAAAGTATGTTTTTAAACGTTAGCATTCTAACATAAAAAGATAACAAGTCTTAAAAATGTATATTTTTTCATAATTGATTGCATCCACAAGAGGAAATGTTTGCATTTCATATACCAGCATAAATATTTTTTAGTAGATGGGTAAAAAAAAAAAAAAAATAGACTTATTTAGCTGAGAAACTAAAACAGACAAATGGAGAAGAAGGAGATATCTCTTTCAGTGCAAAATGATCAATTATGTTAGCAAAACTTGTTGTATTTTAATGAAAATTACCTTTCAGTTTGAAGGAAGGGGAACTTATTAGCTTTAAATTTGGTTTATAAATATATACTTTCAGTATTATTTTTTTTTTTTTGTAAAACACATAGTGTCAGAGCAGTCAACGTTAAACTGTGCCAAAGTGATGTGGCAGCCTGTGGCATTTGATCTTGTTTTAATAAAACCTTCAATGGCATCAAGTGAAGAGCGGGACATGGTCAAGCTATGGTTCATTGCATTGTACTACTATACTTTCAGGGATGAAGAAGTTGCTTTTTGTTAAGATGCTATGGTAAAAGAATGTGAAACCAAGTTATCTGGAATGCAAGTCAGATCAATAATTCCATTAGAAAGCGGTGAAATGATAAATTGTCTCAAAAGTCACTTAAATGACACAGTATGCAGTGAGAAAGAAAATTGTAAAAGGCTATATTTAGAGGACATATACCAAGAGTTGTGTTATCTAATAAAATAGTTTTCCTGGTATGTCTGTCTGGGAAGTGTGTGAACCACGTTGCCACAGGCCTTCCAGCTAAAACAAACAAAATAAAGATCCAAGAAAAACTACACATTTATGTTCATAATTTGTTAATGCTCTTAACAGTACAATCATTGAAGCAACCATGCATGTGCTAATGGGTATAAATATCATGATTTGTATATTATCATACAGTCACCAGTACATGCATATTTACTGGAAAGTGGAGGGGCAAAGAGAAGGAATAACTACCTAGTGTAATAAGGATAATTGGGGAAAAAACACCACATAGAACTTGTGGAACATATCTTTGCCCTAGAAAATGTCTTAAAGCTAATGTTTTTCAAACAAAACAGACAATAGCTTTTGTGTGCAAAGTAAATACAACATGTTGGTTTAACTAAGGAAAAGGAAAGTTTAAAGACACATCAACATAAGAAAAAAAATGACAAGCAACTCAGAATATATCTTTGTTAAGATAGAAAGCCCTGTCCTCTTACAGGATGATACACTACATGTATACTTTCATTTTCAACAGACTGCTAATGCAACAGTTTTGTTTTTGTGTGTATTTTTCACTTGTTTGTATTTTGAACTCATCAGCCACTAGGAGATTCATTACAAACTAAAAACAAATAGTTTTAAATAAGATGTGTTTTTGGAAAGTATGGATCAGATATTCAAAGATTTTAATGTATACAACTTTTATGCAACTCTACTTGCATTGTGAATATATATAGGAAATTGTAGGTGTATTTGCGTACAAGGTGAGACAATAGCTCAAAAGCATAAAAGGGCAACTTTAATGATGAGGAGATCATAATAATAGCTGACAAAAAGGAGAAATGCTTTGTCTCTTAACAATGAGAAACGTATTAAAAACAATATCACCCAATTACTCTGACACTACAGTCTACATATTACAAGTAATTATCATTATGTGAGTTTTCATATTTTTTTAAGAAATGAAAATGCTTCCAAAAAAATGTGAATCAGGTGAAGCTGCTAGACATTAAATTATTGAGTTTGTCTGATTACTGTGTTGCTACTTTCTATTGACACACTGATTGAATTCAAGTATAAGGCTGTATTTAATAGTCATATGTAAAATATAGTAACAGACTATAATAAATTTTATAATGAACCAGTGTATTAAACAAGAATCTTGCAAGTTGTTTGTGCATTACTATAAAAGCTGTACCTTGTAACTACGTGTCAGAGAAGCATCAACAGATTGCCTGTGAGGTGTTATCTCTCCAGAATTCTGCTTAATAAAACTATGCTACTTCTTATCGACTCTCAGAGAATCTTTATTTAAAATTGGGTCCTTACAATTACTCACACTCGGGGGGGAAAAATGGCCACACTTGTTACAATTATTCATTTGTGCTCATTGCTCAGCACAAGCCCAATGGTTATGAAGCTGGGGAGAAACCAGTCAAACCAAATTTTTGCTGTTGAAGATTTGTCAAGTTACTGTTTTTGTTGATCTGCAAAACTGGGCAGGTGTTTCAGCATACACATTTTCAAATATGTACTTACTGAGCATTTATTAATTACAAATACATGCAAGTATTATTATTATTATTATTATTATTATTATTATTATTATTATTTATTTCTTAGCAGACGCCCAGGCCGACTTACAGTCATAAACAAAATTACATTTCAAGAATCACAGTACAAGTATTAATACAATTAAGAGCAAGATAAAATACAATGACTTTGGTTCTAGCAAGTACAAGTATATGACAAAATACGATTCAATAACAGAGCAGATAACAGTGTCAGTGATAGTTACATCAGGATATAATTAAATTTAAAATACTACAGATTAAATAACACTTGTGACAGATTACAGTACTCTAAAGTACAGGATTAAATGCAGTAAAACAGGGAGCAGATAAGAGCAAGTAAAGCGCATTTAAGGAAGAATGATAAGTGTCCAGAGGGAAAAAAGAGGAGTTCTACAGGTGCTGTCTGAAGAGGTGAGTCTTGAGGAGGCACCGGAAGGTGGTCAGGGACTGGGCAGTCCTGACATCTGTAGGAAGGTAATTCCACCACTGCGGGGCGAGGGAGGAGAAGGAGCGGGCTCTGGAGGCAGGGGAGCGTAAAGGAGGTAGAGCCAGTCTTCTAGTGCAGGAGGAGCGGAGAGGTCGAGTGGGGGTGTAGGGAGAGATGAGGGTCTGGAGGTAGCTGGGTGCAGTCTGGTCAAGGCATCTGTAGGCGAGTAGAACCAAATTGGAGAACAAGTGCCAGTGGTATCTCTTCACGATGCTACAGCTAGAATTTCAACGTGATAAACAAACACAAAGATTGCAAGTACTGTTCTTAAACATAAGTATATTGTGAGGGTAAGTATAAAATGCACTTCAAAATACTGAACATGTCAGACACATTGATATTACTTTTAAAAACGTGGGGGCTCCCGAGTTGCGCATCCAGTAAAGGCACTCCGCCTATAGCCTGGAGATCGCAGGTTCGAATCTAGGCTATGTCATTGCCGACCGTGACCTGGGGTTCCTAGGGGGTGGCGCACAATTGGCCAGGCGCCATCCGAGTAGGGAGGGCTTAGGTCGGCAGGGCAAGCCACGGTTCACCGCGCACCAGCGACCCCTGTGGCTGATAGGGCGCCTGTGGGTCTGCAGTGTAGCCATTCAGATCTGTGTTGTCCTCTGGCACTATAGGTCTGGTGGCATCACTGTGGATCCGCAGTGTGAAAAATGACAGATTGGCAGGAACACGTTTTGGAGGACGCGTGTTTTAGCCTCCGTTTCCCGAGTCACCAGGGGGTTGCAGCGGTGAACTGGGATAAAAAGAATAATTGGGCATTCCAAATTGGGGAGAAAGCCAGGGTAAAATCCATTGGCGATGGTTTTAACTAAATTTAAAAAACAAACAAACAAAAAAAAACGTAATTTTCACAGCAGTGCCTCTTTCTGACTCACGGTTAATTTTTTTGTCTCGTAAAGTCAAAGCAAACATGCAGCTTTGTCAAATGGAAATCTATGGGCCCAGAAGCAAGCAAGTTTTTTTTTTTTTTTCTGTGGGGCCCTGTAGGGTGGTTTCTTAAATACATTGTGCTTCTAATTGGGTCACATGATATCTCAGGATTTGCTAGCTGTTGTGCAAGCCTTAGAAGTCAAGAACTTGAAAGAGAATACATTTTATTTTAAATGAAGCAGCTAGATGAAATGGAGGCATTGTGACTGGAATTTAATAGGACTGTCTATAATTGTGTTTTAATGTTATATATTATATATTATATATCTCCAGGGCTGGCAATGGAACGTGAAACAAGCAATGTGATTGGTCGAGCAAGGTTCCAGCTGCCCGTATATTGGATGGATACAGACAGTTGGAGCCTTGTCACGTATTCTAAATCACTGTGCAGCCTCACAGAATTTAAAGTATCGGACAGTAGTCATCTTGCTTTTACAGTTACAGATGTACAGCAGTAACTATGAAACTGAGTGACCAATTACCTGCAAAAAATCCCAGTCTTTATATTCAGTCACCCCGACTTTGTCACTTAAAATAATGTATTGTAAACGCTACAGAAAAACACAAAAATACCCATTTTATTTAAATAACCTCCAAACATATTTTAACAAGTATTGGGGTTTCATTCTCTTTAAATACAGTGATTTGGGTCATGATGGGACCAATTGCTGTCTCTGAGCAGACCAAGGCAAAAATATAGGAATAGATTTTGCCAATTAAAAAATGCAACAGATGGAGGATTGTGGCAAAGTGGCTTGCAGTGTACAGGTGCAGGAGTGATGCGGTGATTAAATGAAAGGCAGACAACGGTAATCCAAGTGCAAGTGGTTTTATTTATAATCCAGGTGTGGAGACCGTAAATACTATTTCCCAGGACCCAGCAATGGGTATTGCACTGTTCTAAACAACGGAATTGCAGTTCCAAACAATAAACACAGTCAAAAGTACAGACACAATACACAAACACGGTCACCAGACCTGGGTGAGTGCTGTAGTGCTCGTGGTGCTAAATACATCATGGTAACAAGTGAAGTGCTGTCCGGGTTGGTGCTGGCCTCTGGCGACAGCTCCAGACGTGTTTAGTCGTCTACTAAATAACAAGCAACAATCAGAGACAAAACAAACACAATATGATTTCACAAAACACAGGTCCTTCCGGGTTGTTCTTTTTGTTTCGCGGCTGCCACATAATTTCCCTTCCGGGTCGATGAGTTATTATTATTATTAATTTCTTAGCGGACACCCTTATCCAGGGTTGACTTACAGTCGTAAACAAAAATACATTTCAAGAATCACAGTATAAGTATTAATACAATTAAGAGCAAGATAAAATACAATGACGTTGGTTCTAGCAAGTACAAGTATATGATAAAATACAATTCAATAACAGAGCAGATAACAGTGTCAGTGATAGTTACATCAGGATATAATTAAATAACACTTGTGACAGATTACAGTACTCAGATGACTGACTTCGTTTTAACCCTGGGAATGAAGTGTCAGGCCAAACAGTCCAGGGTACTCTGTTCCCATTACTTAGTGTCCTCACAGGTCGGGAGGGAGATTTACCACCAAAGATCACCATTGATTCGTAAAAAGGACATATGTAGAAAGATGCCCTGGGATTGTCAGGATCAATGGCCATCCATCTCAGAAAAATGACAAACATATAGATAATGGTAAAAACAATTACACATTCCTAATTATTATTATTTATTTATTTATTAAAGTACCTTGCTCGAGGGTACAGCAACAGTGTCTGCCACCCAGGATTGAACCCACAACCCTCCAGTCAAGAGTCCAGAGCTCTAACCACTACTCCACACTGCTGCCAATGATACCCATTGCAGATATCAAAATGTTTTTGTTAACCAACTTGACAATGTTCTTGACAAAAAAAGCACAAGCCAAGTCAACTTGACAACCATTGTAAAATGGCTTTACATTGAAGCCAACATGGCCAATGCCACATCTATATTACTCAACCCATGTGGAACGCAGTTAGTGTAGGGTAGGATACCCATTTCTATTCTGGGTAGCTTATTGGCATTTAACAGTGTGTGAATGATTTCATTTCCTTCTCATTGTATATGTGGACAAGAACATTGCTCATTGTTGCCCACCTTCTTTCTTCTTTTCAAGCTGGCCTTGAAATAAAGGCCCACAAGAGCTCCTCCTATCCTCTTGTCATCCATGGTGTCAAAACAAGAACAAAGGAAATTGCACTTTTAGTAAAACTTCCTATTAAAACTTTCTTTGGGATTAAAGCTATTTCCGCTATGACACTATCTGGATAACTCTAGTCCCAACAGCAATTTCTCAAAGTAAATATGATGCATTTGCCTTGGGGTGTGCAGAGAACCCATCAGTCGTATATGTAATCTTACTTTTACTCGGATACTCCTGGATCAGCAGCTACAGCAGCTACAGCGTTCAAACCAACTTTAAGTTAAAGAAGAACAGTTGTGAATTGCTTCACAGCTTTTGTTTTACATGTGAATCCAAAGAATAATATATGAAAAACAAAACATATAGCACATGCGCACACACTTAACCTGACATGCGTAAAATGGCTTAATATCCCCAACCATTTGTTTTTTCACAAATTATTAATTGACGCTGGGACGGTGGTGTGTATATGTGATATGTTATTGTATTCACAAATTATTCTTAGGCTTCACAGGTAAAACACAGACTGTGAAACAATTCACATTTGGCATCCTTTAAATTACAGTTGGTTTGGGCGCTGTAGCTGCTGTGGTTGAGGAGATAAAGTCATTTTACGCGTGTCAGGGGGCTGTGTGCGTATATGCAGTATGTTATTTTTTTTCACAATTTATTTGTTTGATTCACATGTAAAGGAGAGCTTGTGAACCAATTCACAATTGGTCTTCACATCAAAGTTGGTTTGGACGCTCTAGCTACTGTGGTTGGGGAAATAAAGCCCTTTTACTCGTGGCTGAGGCTAAGTGTGCTTATATGCAGTATATTATTATTTTTCAGAAATTATTGTTAGGATTCACATGTAAAATAGAGACTGTGAAACAATTCACAGTTAGTCTCCTTTAAATTAAAGTTGGTTTGAGCACTCTAGCTTCTGTGGTTGGCGAGATACAGCCATTTTCATTCATGTCGGGTTAGCCTGAGTCAAATATCAAGCGTCAAGCTAACTTTACCGCAGTAGCATATTTTAGCTTAGAAAAGTAAATGATGGGTGGCGTAATTACCATATTGTATTGATTGGGCTGGTATTTCACAGGGCGTCTGGGAGGATGAGGATTCCAGCAAATGGTCCAATGCCACTGGCCGGTCACCCATTAACCGGTGCATTTCCTCCCAGAACCGAAATTCTGACCTCAAGCTTTGACCGGAGGACTGCAGGCGATTTCTCTCCTGCAGGTACATATATTTCAGTTTCTTGAATTCATCTCGTACCTGCAGGAGCGTTCTATTTATACCAAGTTCAGCCAGAGCACCGGTAATACTGGTGAAAATGGTGGCATTTCTTTGGCGAAGTCAATCCAGTTAATCCATAACCTCCAGGTCCACAATGTGTTATTTCATGAAAGCACAATCATGCGTCATTTGCGCGTGACACGTCATGAAAGCACTATAGTAGCACGATTAAAACTTGCATGTAAACACCGCCATAGATTATTTTAAGTAGGAGACTTCGAGGTTATGTATTGGCCAGCAAGAAGTCCAACTCTTAATCCCATAGAGCAACTTCAAGACCTTCTAGGAGGTTGTCAGAACTGTAACCCTCCATGTGACATCAGAGGTTGCTGCTGCCATGAGCCCATACTCGATACTGAGACATTCACACAGACTATTTTCAAACTGTGTGAAAAAATTGATCTACAGAGACCAAGCCTATAGGCATTTCACTGATGTTGCGCACATAATATTTTTGCGTGCATTTAGTTTAGAATACCGCAAAAGTAGTTACTTATATGTATTACATATTTGTGTTGTTCTTAAAATAAATACAAATATATAAAATAAGAAACCTTGTTTTGTTTGGTCAAAAAAGCACTACGCTTGTGTCTGTATATCTGAGTCACTGATGGAGCCTTTTTCCTCTGAAAACACAGAAAGGGCCTCATAGGTGCATGATAAATGTCATATTTGCTATTGCAACTTTGTTCATTATTGCATGAAATAGTGGGCATATTATGGTGCACACTCATTTTACTGTGCATGTATTTGCTTACGATTGTAAGTCGCCCTGGATAAGGGCGTCTGCTAAGAAATAAATAATAATAATAATAATAATAATAATAATAATACTATGGTAACCAGAATGAATAAGTGATTCGTATGGTAATGCATGGTAATGTATTTAAATGAGGCACCCCGCTCTGAATAATGAGATGAGCTTCATTCACACAATATTTACTAAAGGGCAATAATTGCATTGTGCACATTAAAGTGAGCGATAATTAGTTTGTTTCGACACCAGGCTTTAACCACTGATAGGCGTGCTATTTCAACCTAATTTTCTGGCCTGAAAACTAGTGATGTGCAGTTCGATTCTTTTTACTGACTCGATTTGTTTGATTCATTCAGTGTAGTGAATCAATTCAACAGATTTGTTTGTTTGATTCACTGATTCACTAACGCAAAATAAATACATCTTGCTGAATTACTTGATTGTGAAAATTTGTTTGAATGGAAAAATCTGGCAGCAAGGGACATTTAAGTTAAGACTGTTCACTTGGTGGGCCTCACAGTAAAAAATATATACACATACATATACATACATTATAACGAAGTGAAAATGTCTATATAAATAATTGTATGTAGGCCAATATACTCAAATACACTACTTTTACACAAAACACATTAACTAGAAGCAGCTTTCCTATAACAGACAAAAAAAACTCACAAATGTAATAGAATTGAGAAAATAGAAGAGTATTTTACTTTCAACGGAAATCTCAAA